>NW_012120376.1:661672-757914 GCF_000951035.1 Colobus angolensis palliatus | reverse complement strand
AAAAAGCCCCTTTTCCCTTCCCTAGTAGCTCAGGGGCACAGTCACTCTTTTGCACAGCCTGGGGGGCAGGGGATGGGGTCGGGGTGGCTGGGCTGGGGTGGCCATGGGAAGAAGCTGTCAGAACAATAATGCTTGACTGCCCTACCAACCTAACCACCTCATAGCCACTCAGGACTCCAGTCCAGTGAGGGACACTGTTAAGGGCTGAAATGTGTTCAAAATTTATATGCGAGTCAAAACTGCGAGTACCTCAGAATGGGACTGTATTTGAAGATAGGGCCTTTATAAAGAGGTAATTGAGGTCACATGGGTGGGCCTTAATCCAATCTGGCTAGTGTCCTTTGAAGAAAAGGAAATTTAGACACACAGGATTTGTGCATGCAGAGAAATGACATGGTGAGAGGGAGGCCATCCGCAAGCCAACCAGAGAAGCCTCGGGAGAAATGGAGCCTGGTGGCACCTTAGCCACCCAGTCCATGATATTTTATTGTGGCACACGAATACAGGTACTAAGGAGGTCTGTCCAGAAGTCAGTCCTGAAGTCCTCGCTGCTCCTCCATGACCTGGGAACTCTCCCTCAGGATGGCACTGGCCTGACACAACTTTTCTTTTTGTTATATTCCAGTTGATCTTGTTCTTTGGGACGGTTATACCCAGTGAAATTTCCCTGTTGCTGAGTCTTTATTTCTACCCCTCTTATTTGCTTTTTCAGTTTTGTCCTGTGTAAGATTCTCAGACAAAATAGAAGACACCCATTTAAATTTGAATTTCAGATAATAGTAAACAGTTTTTTTAGTATGAGTACAACCCAAATATTGCACGGGACATAAATTTAAAAATTTCTTTATCTGAAATTCAAATCCAAGTAGATGTCCTGTATCTTTTGTCTGATAAGTCTGCTAACATTACTTTAGAGGTGTGTCCTTAATATCTTTACACGATGGTTCTCACCTTAGAATCACCTAGAAAACTTTTTTTTTTTTTTTGAGATGGAGTTTCACTCTTGTTGCCCAGGTTGCAGTGCAGTGGTGTGATCTCAGCTCACCGCAATCTCCACCTCCTGGGTTCAAGTGTTTCTCCTGCTTCAGCCTCCCAAGTAGCTGGGATTACAGGCATGTGCCACCACACCTGGCTAATTTTGTATTTTTAGTAGAGATGGGGTTTCTTCATGTTGGTCAGGCTGGTCTCGAACTCCTGACATCAGGTGATCCACCCACCTTGGCCTCCCAAAATGCTGGGATTACAGGCATGAGCCACCGCACCTGGCCAAAACATTCAAAAGATACTGATGATTGGGTCCCTCCATGGGGGATGCTGATTTAATTGGTCTGAGGTCTGACCTGGTAGACAGGGTTTTATTTAATGCTCCCAGGTGATGTTGCCGAGCTACAGAAGCACTGCAGGAAGGGACAGGTATTAACTAAACGTTCACAGCTATTTCATTGTTAGATTTAAGCTCCCTTAAGCTTAAATTCTTTGGGTTTTGTTCCTTTGTTCTGCTAAAAATGTCATTTTGTCACTCTTCTTATTGCTGAGCCCAGAGGCAAGGGTCAAACAGATCATCAAAAAATGCCCTGTTAGTATGTGAAATGGCCATTTTATTTCAGGTCAACTCAGCCCACAGAGAGAGATGTCAAGAGCTGTAATATTGATACCACTACAGCAAATGACTTTCCATCCAGACACTTTGGGTTTTATACCAAATAGTGCAACTGGGCACCCTGGTAAAAGATTTACCTTTTACCGTTACTTCTATTACAGACCACTGCTCAAGAATGTAGGATCTGTTTTAAGCACACTTCTAGTCCAAGAGGATTTGAACATAATTTTTTTCAATTCTTCCAGACCCTGACTGTCTATTCTTTTTGACTATTAGTTGGCATTTATGGAGAGCCAAATCTTACCTGCTCCTCCCTATTTACTGAAACTTTAGAAGATTCAGGTACTCTGGTTGAAACTCCTGGGGTAACACACCATTCATTCTGCTTGTGTAAGGGCCTTATAATGGGGTCTGGTACTCCATGTCACCATGAAGACAAGCCTTGCCAACATACACCTTCATAGTGTATGCTAAGGAGCTGTTGGCAGAGCTACAGCTGAGCAAGAGTCAAAACTAGATGAGAGGAAAATAAGATGCCTGTGACAAAAACACATTTTACAGAAAAAGGTGCTGGTGGGCCAGCAGATGACATTGATTAGTTAGTGTGTCTCAGTACAAAGTTCCCAGATGGGGATTCGATGTGAAAGGGCTTTGTTAAAAATGCCATCCAAATAAGGGTGTACACAATGGAGGTTTTGTGACTACCCCTTCTTATCTAATGAGAAGTTACAGAAAACTGGAGTGGTAATTGGCAGTTGGGTGTTGACTACATATAAGCTTTGGATTTGAAATCTTGGCTTTGGTGCTGCTTGGCACTGTGTCCATGGGCAACTGCTTTACCTACCTGAACTTTTATCTTTTTCATCTGGAAAAGGGCTTTCAGAATGGCAGAATAAAAACCTCTGGAAATCTACTCCATACAGAGAAAATTCTGGCAAAAATTGCCAGAACCAACTTTTTCAGAACTCTGGAAATTAACCAAAGGACTGCAACAATCTGAGGAATGTGTATTCAAGAAAAATGGCTGAATCTCAGTAAAAATAGGGAGCTTCGTGACATTTTATTTTAAAGAGACAAGGTCTCTGTCACCCAGGCTGGAGTGCAGTGGTGCAGTCATAGCTCACTGCAGCTTCAAACGGGATCCTCCCACCTCAGTCTTCTGAGTAGGTGGGACTACAGCTGCGTGCCACCATGCCCAGCTAATTTTTATTTTTACTTTTAGAGGCAAAGTCTTTCTATGTTGCTCAGGCTGGTCTCAAACTCCTGGGCTCAAGCGATCCTCTCACCTCAGCATCTTGAGTAGTTGGAATTACGGGCACGTGACACCTCACCTGTATGTAACATTTTTACTTGACCAGTCTCCTTACCCCTCTTTCCAGATCTGTGGTAGGCTTGAACACTAACAGCTTCTCAACCATGACAGCTCTGAGTACCAGCAGACTAGCAGCCAACAGTGAGGCAGAAGAAGTTTGCAGCCCTAGCAGACCTGTTGACAAGAAATGCTTTTCTTTTTTTTTTTTTGAGACAGAGTCTCACTCTGCTGCCCAGCCTGGAGCACAGTGGTGTGATCATGGCTCACTGCAACCTCAAACTCTTGGGTTTAGTGAGCCTCCTACTTCACCCTCCCAAGCAGCCAGGACTACAGGTGCACACTCGGTTTATTTTTAAACTTTTCTTTTTTTTTTTTTTTTGAGACAGGGTCTCATTCTATCGCACAGGCTGAAGTGCAGGCACGATCTTTGCTCACTGCAACCTCCATCTCCCTGGCTTAAGCAATCCTCCCACCTCAGCCTCCCAAGTACCTGGGACTACAGGTGCATGACACCACATCTGGCTAATTTTTGTATTTTTTGGTAGAGATGGGGTTTTGATATGTTGCCCAGGCTGGTCTTGAACTCCGGAGCTCAAGTGATCCACCCACCTCGGCCTCCCCAAGTGCTGGGATTACAGGCGTGAGCCACCACACTGGCTAAGTTTTTTGTACAGATGGGGTTTCACTGTGTTGACCAGGTTGGTCTTGAACTCCTGGCCTCAAGTGATCCACCTTGGCCTCCCAAAGTGTTGGGATTACAGGCATGAGCCACATACCTGGCCTACAAGAAATACTAAGGGGAGTCCTTCAGGCTAAAATGAAGGGACACTGGGGAGTAACTTGAATCCACATGAAGAAATAACGCTTCTAGGGGTAAATACACAGAAACCATAAAAGGCAGTAGAAATGTATTTTGTTTGTAACTCTTTTCTTCCATATAATTTAACTACATAAAACAATAATTACTAAACTTATTAGTAATAAGTACAGGCTTATACTGTAGAGAGATGTAGTTTGTATGACAAACAGCACAGAAGAGAAGGAAGGAAATGGAAGTGTATATTGCAGCTAAGTTTTTATTTACTATTGAAATTAAGTTTGTATTAATCCAAACTATATTGTTTTAAGATGTTACTGTAATCTTCAGGACAACTATTAAGAAAATAACTGTCAGGAGAACAGTGGGGTCCTCAGTAATGGTTCCTTTAGGCAGCTCTGCTGACCCCACCCTTTCCTGAACTGCCCTTCCGTCCCAGAGGAGTCACCCTGACTGTGCCCATCTTGCTGCTGAGTTTTGGACCCCAGTCCTGAAAAGGCCCAGCCGTGCTGGCTCTGCCCCTCAAAGAGGCTGTGAGCAAGGTAGGAGGGAGCTGGTCTCCTTTCTTGGGGCCTCCCCCAGGACCCGAGCACCACCTACCCCTGTGAAGGCTCCAGGCCTTGAGTCCCTGGCAGGGGCTATGGGTTTGTGACTCCAGCAGAACAGAGGAACAGGGCACTGGAAGTGAGCTCAGCATGTGATTCGGTGACGGACCAGGTTTGGAAGGGCCAGTGTAGTTTTCAACGTTGTCGTTGGTTTGTTGCTGCACATTCCAGAACATCAGTATTTTAACAGGTTCTAAGTGACTTTCTATTGTAACTTATGTTTTTCCTCCTCTTGGCTCCGCTGCTGTTAGCATAGAGTTTTTTAAAAAGAGATAAGCTAATGACTATAACAATATATTCCTCCATGGGAGAGGAAGTTTATAAAGAAACAAAGTGAGTTGCAAAAAGTAAAAAAAAAAAAAGAAACAACAGGAAGTGGTATACTAGAAATTATTTCACACAGAAGAAGGCAGTAATGGAAAAATAAAGGAGTAAAAAGACACATAGAAAACAAATAGCAAAATGGCAGATGTAATTCCTATTTTATCGTTAATCACGTTAAGTGTATATGGACTGAGCATTTCAATCAAAAGGTAGAGATTGGCAGCTGGGCGCGGTGGCTCACGCCTGTAATCCCAGCACTTTGGGAGGCTGAGGCGGACGGATGACGAGGTCAGGAGATCGAGACCATCCTGGCTAACACGGTGAAACCCCGTCTCTACTAAAAATGCAAAAAAATTAGCCGGCAGTGGTGGCGGGCGCCTGTAGTCCCAGCTACTTGAGAGACTAAGGCAGGAGAACAGCGTGAACCCGGGAGGCGGAGCGTGTGGTGAGCCGAGATTGCCCCACTGCACTCCAGTCTGGGCGACAGAGCGAGACTCCGTCTCAGAAAAAAAAAAAAGAAAAGAAAAGGTAGAGATTCGCATAATGAATTTAAAAAAATGACCCAACTATATTTCTTTATAAAATACACTTTAGATTCAAAAATGCAAATAGGCTGAATGTGAAAGGATGGGAAAAGATGTACTGTGCAAAAAGTAACCAAATAAGAGTAGGAGTGGCCGTACAAATATGTAACAAAATAGACTTTAAGACCAAAATTGCTGCCAGAGACAAAGGATACTTTATAAAAAGGCCAATACATCAGGAAAACACAACACAGATGCCCTAACAACAGAGCCCCCACCCTAAAATACATGAAGCAAAGACAGAATTGAAGAAACAGGCAAATCAACAGTAATAGTTGGAGACTTTCATACCCCACTTTCAGTAATTGATAGAAAAATTAGGTAGAAGATCAAAAAGAAAACAGAAGACTTGGACAGTATGATGAACTAACTAGGTCTAACAGACATCTACAGAACAGCCAACAACAGCAGAATACACATTCTTCTCATGTGCACATGGCACCTTCTCCAGAATAGATTCTACGTTGAGCCACAAAACAAACTTCAATACATTAAAAGTATTGAAATCATACAAAGTATGTTCTCGGATCACAATAGAATGAAATTATTTCCTCATCTGCCAAAAATGATAACATCTACCTGAGCAGGGGATAAAAGAATTAACCCCGAGTAGCCAGCATGGGGCATAATAAACTTTTTTATTATGAGATACTTTTATTATTGTTAAGAACAGAGTACATGTATGCTTTCCTTTGCCTCATGACTAGAGTGTGGCAAATGATGGGTTAACTTCCTCCTTTTAAATTAGAAAAAAATATTAACCATTTTCAATTTGTGGCAGATTATAAAATTGATAGTGTTATAGTTTTGAGAAAATACAGTAGCACAACCCCGATGCATCTACCACCAATATGACTAAAAGCTGAATGTAGGACTACCTTAGAATACAAACTGGCAAATTTATAAATTGCCCTCTGTTTATGAAACAAGATAAATGATTATGGATCTACCTGAATTTTCCTTAGCAATAGACCGTGAATGTTCATTCATGTGTTTGACTCTCTTCATTTCACACCAGAGAGGCAAGATCAGGCCACATTCTTATGAGTTAATTCTTCTAGTCAAGTAATAAAGCTTGACCTTATACTGTCTTAAAACAGATCTTAGTTCAGATTATCTATGGCTGCATTCGTGCAACAATAGCTGGTTTGAGTAGCTGTAACGAGTCCAAATGGCTCATAAAGCCTAAAATATTTACAATTGGGATCTTTACAGAAAAAGTTTGCAGAACCATAACCTAAGAACTAAATAAATAATCCTTGGGTGGCACTGGCAGATGATATTCCAGGAAAGACACTGAAAAAAAACACGCAGTCATCCTTTTATTTCCAAGTTTGCACAACTTTCTTCAACGTGGCCAGTCTTGTTTCATCTGTAAACCCGTCCACTCCCTTCCCTTTATTACTTTGAAGCAAATCTAAGACATACATTGGTAATATTTCATCTACAAATATTTGAGTCTATTTGCATTGCATTTTAAGGCATGTAATACTTATGATAGCATTTATCTTTTTTGCAAATATGAGAACAACCACACTGTTAATTTTCCTCCAAATTCTACGGTGCAATTGGTAGATTGGCCAAATATTCTCTGACTTGTATTTAAAAATTACAAGAATAAGCTGGGTGCGGTGGCTTACACCTATAACCCCAGCACTTTGGGAGGCTGAGGTGGAAGCCCAGGAGTTTGAGGCCAGCCTGGGCAACATAGCGTGACCCTGTCTCTACAGGCATGGTGGCACATGTTTGTAGTCCCAGCTACTTAGGAAGCTGAGGCAGGAGGATCGCTTGAGTCTAGGAATTTGTGGTTGCAGTGAGCCATGTTTGCACTACTGTACTCCAGCCTGGGCAACAGATCAAGACCCTTTCTCAAAAAAAAAAAAAAAAAAATTCCCAAAATAAGGAATTTAGGTTTTTCACCTAAGACAGTAATAGTGGAGACTTCACAGTTCTCCAGAAATTTCTCCCAACTCTTTTTTTTCACTGACCAAACTCAATAGGGAGGTAATATCTAATTCAGAACTGCTAAGACCACCCTTTTCAGGTTTTACAGTTATTTAGTTTAAATCAAAGATGTTTTTTCACTAAGCCTACACTCCCTATAGTGTTTAAAGGATGTGAGGTGGCTCAGCTTGGGACATTTTGCTGCTGTAACTTCACATTTCTCTCACTTTCGTGTCAACCATTCCTATACCCCCACCCACAATTCTGAATGAGCTCACCTACTTTTACTTTATAGTGACTAAATTTGCAAATATCAAATTTTAAAAAGAGGATTAAAGAAAAAAGCTCAGATTTGTATGCCCCTTTCAGGGAAGAGCTGTCCTTTAGATTTGCATTCAGACCTTCCAAAGCCCTGTCCACGGCCCCACTTGCACAAACAAACTGATCCGACCCAGTCCCTGGAAGACAACCCAGGTGCACCCTGCCCCCACCTTGTGCTCAGTCATACTTGGAATGTCTCACAGGCAGCCTAATTGGAATCAATAAAGCAAAAAGGGCTAGCTAGCTAGAGGATCTTGTCAGAAGTGAAAGACAGACTGAAAATGTAGGGAATGTACTGAGTGAGCAGCAGTCTTTTCGGGTTCTAATGATAGAGAACACAGTTAAAAAGGCAGACTAATTGCTAGGAAATGTAATTCATTCTTTGGCTTGTCATGTAAAGGAAACAACTGGGGTGGCAACAAGTGTGGACTATTTTGTAGACAAGGATTTTTTTTTGAGACAGGATCTCGCTCTCTCGCCCAGATTGGAGTGCAGTGATGCGATCGTGGCTCATTGCAGGCTTGATCTCTCAGGTTCAAATGATCCTTCTACCTCAGTCTCCTGAGTAGCTGGGACTATAGGTGTGCACCACCACATTGGGCTAAGTTTTGTATTTTTTTATAGGGGCTGGGTTGCATCATGTTGCCCCGGCTGGTCTCAAACTCCAGAGCTCAAGTGATCTGCCCACCTCGCCCTCACAGAGGTTGGGATTACAGGCATGAGCCACCATGTCCAGCTGAGATTTTTAAATGAGAATTTTTAAATATACACACACAATTTTAAAAATGGTCTGATTTTCCCCTAACACTGTTAAGTTCTTTGGAATCAAAGAACCACTTGACTATACCAAAGGTCATAAGTAGTATAACATAGGATGGTCTTATCATAAATGTGTGGTTAAATTAGTGTTCTCCCCTTCTAGGCTCATAGCCTCCAAATGGCCATCATTTTCCTGGCTTAGTAAGGCTCATTACCAGCTGCAAGCAGCAGCAAAAGCATACACGTGAATGCAGGGATTATCAGTTCATCTCTGCATTATTGCTAAAAAACTGATTTTCTCATTTCAGTCACCCTACCACATTCTATATGGAAGATTATTTCCCACATCAGAAGTGTATTTTCTCAATGCCATTTTCTCTTTAAACATTTTATATTTTTAACTATTTTACTCCCAAACCCCAAGAGCCAGGTTCTCTGTACCTTATTATTTGTTCATGGGTCTGTGGGCCAGGAATTTAAGCAGGGCTAAGTGGGGATGGTTCTCTGCTCTATAATGTTTGTGACTTCAAGTGGAATGACCCAAATAGCTGAGAGCTGGCTAGGCCTCTCTCTCCTCATGTTATCACCTGGAGGGACTCATTTCGGGCACCACTGCCAATGTCTGGGCACGGTAGTTCTCTCCCACGTGGCCTAATTACTCACTCACTAATCTAGTCTGATATTCCCAGGGTGACCAGCTTCCAAGAGTGACAGGAGGTACTAGGAGACCTCCAGAGATCTCAGCTTGGAAGTCTCAGAATGTCACTTCTGCATTCCATTAAAGCAAGTCACAAGCCAGACCAGACTCAAGGAGTAGGGAAACAAATTCCACCTCTTGATGGGAAAAGGAAACTTGCACACAGACCTAGGAAGCATTGTTGGCAGCCATTTTGGGAGACAACTGCCACACCTTTCAAGAGCTAATCATGACAGAATGTTAGAAGACTCCTCCATCTTCCATGGAGAAGAAACATCCCAATATCTAATCCTGGTATCTAATCCAAGCATTGATTTTTTTCCATTGTTTTCCACTACTAGTGGGGGAGAAGGAGGCAGCATCAGCATTTGGGTACAAGTGAAGATGAACAGAGCTGGGATGTTTCACAATAATCGTATTCTAATATGACTTGTCTTCCATTCTCTTCTTCCCAAGCTTCCACTTTTAGCTTTCTTTTGTGAATCAAGACCATGGATCATTCAAAATAGTTTTTTCTTTTCTTTTCTTGAGACAGGGTCTCCCTCTGTCTTCCAGGCTGGAGTTTAGTGGCACAATCACAGCTCACTGCAGCCCCAGCCTGGGTGCAAGTGATCCTTCCACTTCAGCCTCCTGAGTAGCTGGGACTATAGGCAGTGCTACAGTCACCACCACACCTGGCTAATTTTTATAGAGATGAGGTCTTGGTATGTTGCCCATGCTGGTCTTGAACTCTTGGGATCAAACAATCCTCCTCCCTTGACCTCCCAAAGTGCTGGGATTACAGGCATGAGCCACCATGCTTGGTCATTTAAAATATGTTGTTGGTATTTTATAGATAACTTTTAACTTCCTGGATTTCAGAACTAAGCAGAATTAGCATACTCTGATGCCTTATCCCACCTGTTACAGTAACTTTTCTCTATAAGATGGTACATTTTACTAACCCTTTGTCATACTTAAAATGCTTAAGCAATGAAGGGAAGTCTTGATTCTTACTGTCTTTAGCAAGATGAGGCTCTAGGCCTCTCACTTAAGAATATCTCTTGGGAGTAATTCTTTTCTCTGAATTCTTCATGTGTTTACTGATGGTATCCATGGTAGTTCCTCTAGAGGCATAGTTGAAATGTATTAGTCTTTACTGTTATTCCTGTGAAGGCTTATAGTGTTGGCATCCATTCCCTTTGGATTTTGAGTCTGTGTTCACAGTTGATAACCTCACATTGAGCCATGATACTCTTTGTATCATTATCATTACCTGATATAAAGAAACCAGACCATTACCTGACCATCACCTGACATAGAGAAACTTCACATTGAATTCATACAAAAGACAAAAAAGTTTTGCTGAATTTGTCCTATATACATATATATAATATTTTATTTTAAAATGTCATTGAACATATACATTTCTTTAGCTTTTTCCAGGGGACATTGCACCTAAGTTTCAAAACACACAAAATAGATCCCCTTTACTAAACAGTTTTCATTTTTGGGTTACAAAAAAGTCAACGTTTCACAATCACAAAACATAAAGGTACATGGTTCTGAAACCATTTCCAGGCAGATTTCTCTCATTCACTGTACGTAGGGTAGTTTTGGAAACCCAGACCATGATCCACTCCTTACAAATGATCTCCACCATGGGCCTCCCTGGGTCTCCAGAAAAAACAAACAAACAAACAAACAAAAAAAACTGGGGGCAAAACAGGAGTGAAATAATAACCTCAGGACTCAGGAAACAAACACAAAATACTTGAGGGAGATCAGAAAAGTAGAGGACACAGGTTCTCCTTCAAGTACATCACAGGAGAAAACTACAGCACGTTTACAGCCTTATTTGGTCACTCTACCTGGTTGTTACATGAACAAAACTTCACACCTAAGACACAGAGGAAAAATTAAAGCTATTTACACAGATAACACTGTGGATTCGAAAGAGCAGTCCTCTGCAGACTGGCACGCCATCTGACAAAAGCCACAGTCCTCACAGAAGAGGCAAGTCAGGCTGCTCGCGTAGTGTCCTTTGAAAAATCCCAGTGTACAAACATGTGCCACATCACCACACAGAACCACAGTCTGCTCAGAGAGGTGGGCTATGGTGTGCAGGCTGCAACCTTTCTCTGCAAGTGTAAGTCCTCAAAAATCTGAGTTCCTCACATAAAATTCTGTGCTGTGGCCAGACCTTGTTTTACCATTTTCTTAGACTGGATAACTTTTAGGATCAGCCTGGTTGTTCTTTGCATAGACAATGACTCTCACAGCTTTCTCCAAGTGTCCCAGAAGCACTAACTTACTGAAAATAGAATCTCATCAAAGCTTAACATATTCACTCTGAAAACAGCGGAGCTGCTGGGTCACTTAAGGAAAGCTGAGAACCGCAAACCTGTGGAAGGAAAACCAGTGACCACTTGTGGCCTTATAAAGTTGATTGGCAGGTGAGGAAGGGGATATCAAGAGGAGAATCAGAATTTTAAAGACATGGGAGATTTGTCCCTAATGTTTTCATACGAGTGCTCTTGTTAAATGGAAAACCCTGCCTGCATGGGGAAGATCTGAGGCTAAATCTGGATCCTGGGACTGTCATTCTTCCCCACCAACATCTCCCTGTGGCTGTCATTCTTCCCTGGAAGTGAATGAATACTGAGAACACAGTAAGAGGAGGGTGGTCACCACTGACTTCACAAAGCCTCATGGAGGTTAAGTTGTTTAAGAATTTAAAAAGTAAACACCCCAAATCCTCCAAAATGGAATACTGTGGAAAATAACTGAAATTTCCACTGCTTAAGGCTTTGTCCTATTAAGACAGCTGAGTACTTGGCCTAGTCCGATTTTCACCTTTCTTTTCCACCTCAAGAACAGCTGATAGGCATGCGCAACCGCAGCAGAACACACCCTCCACCTCTCTGACTGCTGACACTGGCTGCAGGAACAAGGCTTTGGTTATCATCTAACAAAATGCCACAGAGTCCATATGGACTGAGTTTGTTCTAAGGAAAGGAGTTTCACCAGATAGTCTGAAGAGGCCCAGTCCCAGCAAAGAGATTTAGAGCAGAAAAGCCTTTCATTAAAGTAGCCACACACCCCTCAAGACAACCATAAAGACTTGACTAGGACATCAAAAGCTTTTTATTAAACAAGACTTCCTCTGAAGCTATTCGAGCAAGCAGATTTGGCTATAGGTCAGATACGCAAGATTTCAGAACCATGTATAAATACGTTCTGCAGAGTTTTGAAGTGTGCATCCTTTGACTTTTCCAGGAATGCATCAAGGGCCAACCCATTATGTAGACACAGTTACTGTTTCAGGACTGGGTGACATGGGGCCTGGGTAAAAAATAAGGCCAAAATTGAGTAAGCTCAGTTTATAGAGCGATATCAGTGCTGGGCAGATCTGCCATGCTTCATTTACATCATGTTCCCCACTTTTGATTTCTTCACCTCATTTATAGTCTTCCTCCCATCCCCCAAACACAAATATGACTTTATCTTATAACTAAGATCTTTCCACCCAAGGGGGCTTATGAAAACACTTCCTGGATGCCTTTCTAACTAAAACCAGCAGGACTAAATGCTCAAGATTTTATAGAGGATTTAGAGATGTAGAGGTTTCTGGAGTTTTTCCTGAGATGTGCCATAGCAGTAAATGAATTGGTGAATTGAGTAGAAGGTAGTTGTGACATCTACACCCAAATTCTTACTCTGGTGGCTTGAATAAAACTGGAGAAGCTCAAAGTAGGGCCCAGATAGAGGCCCAGGAAAGCAAATAAATGAAAGGCAGTGGGGACACAGGAAAGATCCCAAAGACGGCAGCTCAGGGTCCTCTATGGAAGACTTGCTCAGGTTTCCTACTTACACATGACTCTGAGCACCAGGACAGAACAGGGAGTGGACCACACTGCTGTCGCATGCCTGAAGGTTTTCCCACAGCATCAAACTCTGCCAGGAAGCAAAGCATTTTCCACAAACTTCTCTCCACAGAGATATCTGGGGTAGCTAAGATCTACTGCAGGGGGAGGAAACGTGCCATCAGATGAAGACAACTCCTGACAAGGCCGAAGTCCCATTCTTTCCAGGCCAACACTTCCACAAACACCGGGTGGCGTGAATTCCCACAGGGCTTCACCTGCCAGACAGGGCACTGTCTCCACACCGGGGAATGAGTTCATTCCTGAGTAGGAGGGGCTCCAGGCCGTTTCAAATACGGGACAACTCCAGAAATGCAGGTGATTTACTGCCCTGGAGGAGAAGTTTCTCTCCTCTGGGGAAGAAATTCAAACAAACATGAGAACTGGAATTAGCTCTCTAGCATTCTAGGGGGTCACATCAGTGACCTTTTTCCTTCTTGGGTCAGAAGAGTGTTTTAATTACTCAAAGTTGTCAAAATGGTGGCAATACCTCAGTAGCTCGGCAGGAAGAAGACTAGGTAATTTTGTGGCTGTACAAGTCTGCCTAAAAGACAGAAGTTTTACAGTCTACTTGGCCATTCCTCCCCGCGGAGAAGTAGCAGGTAGATACGGCGCGCGCTGTGCCTGTGGCTGCTGCTCTTGTGGTGGACACTCAGATGTGGGACCTGGAAGAGCTGGGACATGATTCTCTAGAGAAAAGGAGCACAGCATGAGGATGGCCAGTCAACCCATTTCAAATTCCTTTATTTAAGTGCCCCCCCGTCCCCCGCCCCGAGGGACCTTGCACAAAGATGATGGGGAGAACAGAACTGCTGCTCCTTGACAGAACTCTGATCCTTACACTTTGTTTGGAGTGGGCTTGGGGACAGTCACAAGCCATGAAACCTGAATCCAAAATGGTCCCCAGACGAGCTATGGTGAACCAAAAGATGCAAAGAACTTCTTAAACTGCTCTATTAAACATTGCTTTATATGTATCCCCATGACACAGAAAAGTGGGATGGGGCCAGCCATTCCAGAAATGAAAATCCAGACTCTCACAGAGAACCCTTGAGACACACAGGGAGACCACTGAAGAGAACAGAGGAACTGCTGACCACTCACAGTTTCATGAAAACACACTGATTTGGTGAGAAAATGCAACTTGGGAACAAACGTTACACAACAAAGATCCTCTGTCATGCAGGGCACTGGCCCAGATGCTGCCTGGGTTGTGTGGGCTGGAGGATGTGGGGACAACCCAGCCTGGGTGGGACTTTGACGCAGAACTTCCTCAGCAGGGTGTTGGAAAGTCCCAGGCCTGTTCTATGGAGGGGGAAAATAAAACAGATTCAAGGAATGTCAAAAACTGAAAAAATAAAAAGTAAAACAAATCCCTGCCTCACTCCACCACTGCCACAAAATAATAGAAACAGAGAAGAAGAATAGAAAAGAGAAGAACAGAAGAATAGAAAAGAGAAGGGGGCGGGGGTCAGACAGCAATCCCTGAAATAAATCTCAGGCTTCCTAGAAGGTGGGCACTTACACTTTGAGGCATGACCCCTACTTTCCAATGCAGCACTTTTTAACCCGTAGAGAAGTTGGCAGCTTGACAGGCTGAAGAGTCCTCTGCCATTTACACCTGAAAATGGCTGCCCCAGCTACTCGAGATAAAAGAAATATGACATATATGCCCCAAATAGGCAATGCCCACCTCGGAGGCCTAAGAAAGGAACTGAAATACAACACTTGGTAGCAGCCTTTGTGTTTTGCTCTTGTTGAGTTGACCTGTTACTAAAGAAGAAATGGAAACCAAAGGGTCATCTTGAAGCATAGCCTTTTGGCCGCGAACTCCCCACCTGGGCTGGGAAGAAACTGCGTCACTTGGAACTCAGCTGGGGCACTTCCCAGTTCCGTCCTGCCAAGAGGCATCCCAGCTTTCTTCCCCTCTGTCCTCCCAATCCCCTGGGCCTTTTTCATGACAGCTTGTTTCCATGTATTAAAGGAATGACATATACAGAAATGTCATCTCCTGAGCCCAGTCGGTCATTAGATATCCGCCATCCTCTGTCCTTCAGCACACCCCGGGCACGCATCACCAGGTCCTGAGCTGCCAGTGTGTACCTGTGCAGGAGAGGCAGGAATGAGACAGTTAGTAGAGCATCAGGCAGAAGCCAGGGTTAAGTGAGGCTGGGAAGGGGGAGGCATCACTATAGTTGTATAAATAAGTTTCAAATACACTTACAATAAGAAAAAGTCAAGGTCATCGTTTCCCAAAATGTAGGACACCTAATGTGAGATTATTGTTTACATGGTAGTGGGATAAGGCACTAAATATAAAATACATTAGATAATGTCTTACATTATTGACCTGCTCAGTCCTCTTTTGATGTTTTTGATTATATTGAGGGCAGTCTCAGTTTGCTGCTAGTGTATCTCAAAGAGCTGCTCAAGCTCAGAGCTTTCCATGATAAATGGTATCTAGCTAAAAAAGTACATGGGAAAAATAAGAACTTTTGTTTTCAATATATTTAGTTTTAGAGTTATGTTGCTTTTGTGACAAAGAATAGTCATTTTCTATTGTAAAAATCATTTACATTTTTAAAAATGAGTTAAGGAAAAATATTAAAAATAATACAGCATGGCATAAGCATATAGCAAGAATGTGAAGAGTTTTTTTTGGTAAATGACAAGTCTTGGTGTGAGTGAGCTGTTTACTTGTCAATGTCACCCTCTCCTCTTGAACAATGTAAGTTCAGCAAGGGATCTCTTAAGAATTTGAAAATAAGATTGCTGAGATTTAAACTGTAAGCTTAAGGGGAAAGAATGACACTATAAACTGATGGAAAGTATTAACATCTAGGAGAAAGACTAACTTGGGAGGTGATTTGGGTGGGTATGGGCCTGGGTTAGCCCTGAGGCATAAAAAAATGAGACAAAACATTGGCAGGTGTCTATCCAAACACTGACCAGAGCAGAGGGAGTCATAGTTGACAGCCTTCAAAGGAACTTAGTTCCACTGGCGGGGTCATATTTGGTGTGGGATGGACTACTCTCTTAGCCTATACCATTAAGCATATGATTCAGCTTTATTCTGATTTCACGTTCACCAAAGAACCTCCTGATTATGATCTGCTTCCCTGCATAGGCCTGCCTACAGGAAAGAATGAGCTAGTCATTTGTACTTTAAGAATATCCATCAGTTATAGTTCTCTGCGTAAATGTCAAGTGGCATTTTGGTTTACAGATCAATCTTGTGAGCTTGGTTAAGGTGAGACCAACTCTGATAATGAATCTCTTTTTTGTATCTTGATTAAATCAGTTTCTGAACCTGAAAAGCTAAGAGCCAGACTGGTAAATCATCAAGATAATAAATGTCACCGTATAAATCCTCTTGGAAGCCAGCCTGTAGGCCTTTTACAAGGGACCACCCTGATATTGCTAGTGACCTTTCTCTACTTGGAATGTCTCAGTAGTCTCGCCTTCAGAACTGTGAGTTATGGAATTCAGAAAACCAGAAGCCTTTCCATTTCTTTTGCTAAAATTCACAGACTTTCATGTTGAGAACTGCATCATCATTGCATTATTTAAGAACAAGTGCTCTAGCAAATGATCCCAGGACTGTGAAGATTCCAAGTTGTACAGTCTTTGAAGATCAAGTCTATTTGTACAGCCCAGATAGCAGACAGAAGTGTAACATCCACCACAGCAGAAAGGATATTATAGTCAATAGAAATAAATACCTTTCCTTCTAGAGGATGGGGTAGTAGGTGAATAATTTTTTCTATCTGTATTGAGAGAATTATCATCTTTGAAGCAGAAATCTTTAAGTTGTTCTTGAGGGAAGATGCAACCAGTTTGTCCTGAGGTTCTCCTCTTGAGATCAGGAAATAAAGGCCTCCAAAGAGGTCTTTGGCTGAAGAGCTAAGTAAATATCTCAAAATCGACATACTGCAGCTCATACACTATAGTCAGAAGAGCCTCTCAGCTGCTCACCTCATGTATTAGTTCGTTCTCACACTGCGATAAAGAACTACCTGACACTGGGTAATTTATAAGCAGAAGAGGTTTAATTGTCTCATAGTTCCGCATGGCTGGGGAAGTCTTAGGAAACTTACAATCATGCTGCATGGTGAAGGTGAAGCAAGGCATGTCTTACTTACATGGCAGCAGGAGACAGCAAGTGAAGGGGGAAATGCCACACTTTTAAACCATCAGATCTTGTGAGAACTCACTCACTATCCCAAAAACAGCATGGGGGGAAATCTGTTTCCATGATCCAATCGCCTCCCACCAGGTCCCTCTCCTGACATGCGGGATTACAATTTGGCGTGAGATTTGGGGGGGGACACAGAGCCAAACCTTATCACCCCAGCTTACTCTTAGTTTTATATTAAATTGCATATGAGACATAAACACATGGGGAAAGGCCGCCAGCCACACCAGAGTGACGTTTATTATCCTGGTGACTGACCAGTCTGCACCTGAGCTTTTTAGGTTCAGAAACCTGGCTAAGTTTACTTGCCTATCACGCCTGAACTTACCTTAACCCAGCTATGAGCTGACTAGACATAGAAAATTATGGTATGCTATGAGAAAATATGCCTGACAATAAAAGATACTCAATCCTTTTGTAGTTCATAAGCCTGTTTGAGTTTTCACACTTATGTGTGAGATATGCCTCCCTCAAACCTTGTTACTACATTAGCACATTAACCATGAGACATGGAAAAAAAGATAGACACTCAAAGATGTCAAAAAACAGATACAAGAACTCAAAACACAACTCTGTATGGCTATTTTAAGCTCCAGACAGGCCTCAACAAGTCCTGCAGTCATGGAGAAATGACTGGCTTTATTAGATTCATGAAAGATGAACAAGAGACCACCCTGATGCTGCTGGTACTAGTGACTCTGCATATTTTTTAAATGGTCAAAATTAGGTTGGTATTTTTAAAAAGCAAGTGTTAGGTCACCTAGAAAAGATGGCTACCCAGGAAACTCATTTCCCTGAGGGCTGTAGATAATTAAGGTTTCATTCTTCAATATGGTTATTGCCTATTCCAAGATAACTTCCTTTGAGATTGCTTCTCTCTTCACCATCCACTGTTTTCCCTTAGGTGCTGAACTTCCTGAGGGAAAATACACTCTTGCTTTCCCAATTTATTACTTCCCATTGTCTTCCTTTGTCTCTTACCAGTAGGCCCAATACCCTGCTAATCTGTCCTCTTAAAGCTTGATCCAAGGGTGGCTTCTCAATACTTATTCTGGTTAACCCCTTGTGTTCAGCAGAAATACTGCTGACTATTTTATCCTTAAAAATCTCTGTTCTTCTTGAATTCTCCTTTCTTTCTGGGGCTCCCATGCTATAACCCACTCCAAGTTCTCCTGTGACTGGGCTTCCATGACACACAGCACAAGTCCTTCTCTCCGATGCTCCTTCTTAATTTCCTTTGTAGGCCCTAACTAAGACTTAGGAAGAACTCAATGAACATTAATTTCTTTTTACTTCCAAAGTGGAACATCCCCAGCTATCATCCTTAGTTAATGATATCCTAGTCTCTTAGGCAAGAAATCAGTGTTTTTCAATGCCACTTTCGCACCCTGATATTGTTCAATTATGAAATCCACAGGGCAGGGTGGGACTTCTTTTTTTTTTTTTTTTTGAGACAGAGTCTCACTCTGTCACCCAGGCTGGAGTGCAGTGGCATAATCATAGCTCACTGTAACCTCGAATTCTTGGGGCCAAATGATCCTCTAGCCTCAGCCTTCCAAGTAGCTAGGACTAACGCATATTCTACCATGCTGAGCTAATAAACTTTGCATTATTTTTAGTGTATTTTATTAGTAGCACATGGCTAATTAAAACAAAATCTATATAGTCACTAAGATAATTTTGTTTATTGTGAAAACTGGTAGATCTGAACCTATATTTTGCAGTCATATATACATATATACACATATGAAAACTTATTTTGTGTTTTTAATTTATTATGTGCTGCTTTCCTTCTTTCTTGTTTTCTATCAGGTTGATAGCTTTAATATTCCCCTCCCCCAACTGGTTTGGAAGTGTTATTTCTATTATCGGTTATGCTTAAGTTTTTAATATACAAGTTAATCATATTTCTGTCCTCCTCCTGAAAATAAAAGGACCTTAGAATGTGTTCTTTCATCTTCCATGTTACTGCCTATTATTTTAATTCACCTTTTTTTTTTTTTTTTGAGACGGAGTCTCGCTCTGTCGCCCGGGCTGGAGTGCAGTGGCCGGATCTCAGCTCACTGCAAGCTCCGCCTCCCGGGTTTACGCCATTCTCCTGCCTCAGCCTGCCGAGTAGCTGGGACTACAGGCGTCCGCCACCTCGCCTGGCTAGCTTTTTGTATTTTTTAGTAGAGACGGGGTTTCACCGTGTTAGCCAGGATGGTCTCGATCTCCTGACCTCGTGATCCGCCCGTCTCGGTCTCCCAAAGTGCTGGGATTACAGGCTTGAGCCACCGCGCCCGGCCAATTCACCTTTTTTTGAGCCTGCCTTAATCATTATCATTTACAATCTACACTTACATAAATAAACCAACATACTCACTTCTTTGCTTTTTTTCTAACTATTCCTTGCTTCTGGATTTAATTTCCTTCTATTGAAGTACATTTTTAGTAATTTTTTTTAACAATGGTCTGTGAGTGACAAGCTCACCTAGTCTTTAGATTAAGAAAATCTTTATTTTTACGTTTGATTTTGGCTATAGCTTTATTGTTATGCAATTCTAGATTGTCTGCTATTTTCCCTTAGCAGTCGGGAGACATTATTCCGCCTACTTCTGACTTCTACTTTTTTTGAGAAGTCTGTCTTTTATCATTCCTTTATAGGTAAATGAATTCTGTCATTGATAGCTTTCCAGGTTTTTGTTTTTTTGTTGCTGATATGAAGTACCACTAAGATATAACAAAAAGGAGTTTTTTATTTATCATGGTAAGAAATTAGTTTTACTCCTTCAAACTGAAAACTCCTGAAAAATTCTCAGCCATCAATTTTTTGGATATTGCTTCTCCTCTATTTTGTAGATAGTCTCCATAAACTCTTATCAGATTTTATTTTACCTTGCAGATTTCAACTTCTCTGTGATATCTTTTTTTGGTTTTTGTTTTGTTTTGTTTTGTTTTTGAGACGGAGTCTCACTCTGTCGCCCAGGCTGGAGTGCAGTGGCGCGATCTTGGCTCACTGCAATCTCCACCCTCCGAGTTCAAGCAGTTCTCCTGCCTCAGTTTCCCGAGTAGCTGGGATTACAGGCATATGCCACCGCACCCGGCTTACTCTTAGTACAGATGGGGTTTCACCATCTTGGCCAGGCTGGCCTTGAACTCCTGACCTCGTGATCCACCCGCATCGGCCTCCCAAAGTGCTGGGATTACAGGTGTGAGCCACCGCACCCAGACTTATATCTTTCAATTCACTGACTCCCTTTAGCAGTTTACTATCCATATAGTGAATTACTTTATTTCAATGACAATGTTTCACCATTGTGAATTTCTATTTGGTTCTTGTCCAGATTGACCTCTTCTTACCTTATAGATTCTATTGGCACATGTTTAACTCTCTTCTAAATTTGTTCTGTTACACCCAGGTTTTCTTTGAGGGCCTGGAGGGAAGGCTCTATTGTATTTGGTTATTCTTTCTCATGGTGAGTGTAAAGGGAAGACATAAGCGCCTCTTCAGAAGGGGTTGTTCACTATGTGCCCTGGGTTATCCACAGAGATTTAAAATTTGCCTTTACTGAGGGGCAGTATGGGTTTCTGTAGTGCTAGAACATGTTCATTTCAGCTTTTTGTCTTAGGATCCCCATACCACAGGGGTAATATTGTTAGAGTAGGCAGTTAGGTAGACATGAGCAGGACAGGGGAGGGCCCTGCCACAGGAATGTCTGGCAACCGTCAGGTGATGGTCAGGCAGTTGTTAAACCCTCTAAAATAACAACTGGTCACAGCCGGGACCAGGGAAATGCAGTCTCCCAATAGAAAACACCTGGCCAGGTGCAGTGGCTTATGCTTGTAATCCTAGCACTCTGGGAGGTCAAGGCAGGCGGATTAACCTGGGCCCAGGAGTTAGATACCAGCCTAGGCAATGTGGTGAATCCCGTGTCTACAAAAAAACCCACAAAAATTAGCTGGGCATGTGCCTGTCATCCCAGCTACTCGGGAGGCTGAGGTGGGAAGATCTCTAGAGCCTGGGAAGTGAGGCTGTGCCACTGCACTCCAATCTGGGTGACAGAGAGACTCTTTCTCAAAAAAAAAAAAAAAAAACACCCCAAGTCAAAGGCAGATGAGGTACTTGAATCTCTCAAGTTGGCCGCTTGGTCCTCTTCCAAGTATACTTTACTTCCCTTCGTTCTTCCTCTAAAACTTTGTCCCTGGGCTGAATTCTTTCCTCCAAGGCAGCAAGAACTGAGTTGCTGCAGACCTGTATGGGTTCGCCGCTGCTAACCACATGAGGTCTAACTTCACATTTTTCCTGTGTGGTAAACCTACCCAGACATTTCCTCCTCATAAAACCTCAATCTTGTCAGGCAGCTGCCCTCATCCATGTACCCGTGTGCTTCAGAAGGGTAAGGACAGCCCCGCCTGAGGGAGACGTTTAGGGAAGATTCCTAGGACTTCTTCTTCCTACCCTGTTTCCAGGAGCTCAGAGTCCTTCACATGGCTTCCCTCCGCCGGCTTCACCAGTGCATGTCTATCCCTCCTTGTCCAAGAGCAGTGTGCGTGGACAACTGAGCCGTTAGATGCTGCACTCCATCGGTGACAGTGCAGATGCTCTAGGACCAGCTTCCTGACATTCCCTTCACGCCACAGGAGACCCGGCATTGCCATGAAACTCAGCAACAGCATTCGGGGAAGATGAAGTCACTTGCAGGAGCTTTCATAGATTCATCAACTCAACACAAACCCGGGGACCCAGCTCTTGGGAGAAGGCTTTTTGTGTCCCCCCCATAGTGGGCCAGGCTGGTGGCCATTTCAGAGCTCATTTGCATATGAAATGCATGAACTCTTTTGCGAGGCTGCTTTAGGTCAAGACTGGGGCAAGAACAAACAACTTTCTTGGAAGAGAAAGAACTGCTTCTCCTGCCTCCATTGTATTCTCCAATTTCTACCCAATGGCAGGGCTCCCTGGGTTGGTGACAATGAAAGTGCTTAAGGTGGTACTAAAACAGAGGAGGGCTTCATTGGTTTTGTTACTGAGGCTGAACACAAGGGCATTTATGTGCCATCAAAGGAGAATTGTAGAAAGTGGTAGGAGAAAATTTGAGTCAAAACATACTGTATAACCAAAAAAATATCCAGGTACCTCATTAACTATTCAACCCACCTATCCTCTGATCCACTAACAACACCCCTCCTAACACTAACCGCCTGACTCCTACCCCTCATAATTATAGCAAGTCAATATCAACTCCACAATGAAAGCCCCCCACGAAAAAAATTCTACCTTTCCATGATAATTTTTCTACAAGTTTCTCTAATCATAACATTTATAGCTACAGAGCTAATCCTATTCTACATTTTATTCAAAACCACCCTCATCCCCACCCTAATTATTATTACCCGATGAGGCAACCAAGCAGAACGCCTCAACGCAGGCACATACTTCCTATTTTACACATTAACTGGCTCTCTCCCCTTGTTAATTATATTAATATATATCTATAATAGTTTGGGCTCACTAAACATTATATTCCTGACACTTACAGCTCAAAAATTAACAGCCACCTGATCACACAACCTAACTTGACTAGCATGCATAATAGCTTTTATAGTAAAAATGCCCTTATACGGCCTACATCTATGGCTTCCTAAAGCCCACGTTGAAGCACCTATTGCCAGATCAATAATCCTTGCTGCAGTGCTCCTAAAACTAGGTGGCTATGGTATAATACAACTTACCTTAATCCTTGACCCACTTACAGAATATGTAGCCTATCCTTTCCTTATATTATCCCTATGAGGCATAATCATAACTCAATCTGCCTCCGACAAACAGACCTAAAATCACTTATTGCATACTCCTCCGTAAGCCACATAGCCCTAGTAATTGTAGCCTCCCTCATCCAGACCCCCTGAAGCTTCACTGGCGCAACCATCCTCATAATTGCCCATGGACTCACTTCATCTATACTATTCTGCTTAGCAAATTCAAATTACGAACAAACCCACAGCCGCATTATACGCATTATAATACTTTCTCGAGGACTTCAAGCCCTACTTCCATTAATGGCCTTCTGATGGTTTATAGCAAACCTCACCAATCTAGCCTTACCCCCCACTATTAATCTAATAGGAGAACTACTCGTAGTAGCAACCTCATTTTCTTGATCACATATCACCATTATACTCACAGGACTAAATATACTAGTTACCGCCCTCTATTCCCTACACATGTATATTACAACTCAACGGGGAATACTTACCCACCACATCACCAACATAAAACCCTCCTTCACACGAGAAAATATATTAATATTTATACACCTCTCCCCTATCATCCTCTTATCCCTCAACCCTAGTATTATCATAGGCTTCACTCCTTGTAAATATAGTTTAACTAAAACATTAGATTGTGAATCTAATCATAGAAACTCATCACTTCTTATTTACCGAGAAAGTTTGCAAGGACTGCTAACCCATGCCCCCGTATCTAACAAAACGGCTCTCTCAGCTTTTAAAGGATGGCAGTTATCCATTGGCCTTAGGAGTCAAAAATATTGGTGCAACTCCAAATAAAAGTAATAACTATGCACGCCTCCATCATCATACTAACCCTAACTTCCCTAACTTTTCCAATTATTATAGCCCTTATTACCCCCAGCAAAAAACATCTATATCCCTACTATGTGAACACAACTATAATACTTGCCTTTACCCTCAGTCTCCTTCCCACAGCCCTGTTTATTTTCTTAGATCAAGACATAATTATCTCAAACTGACATTGAACAACTATTCAATCACTAGAATTAACACTAAGCTTCAAACTAGACTATTTCTCCATAGTATTTACTCCAATTGCACTATTTATCACCTGGTGTATCATGGAATTCTCATTATGATACATAAACTCGGACCCAAACATTGACCAGTTCTTTAAGTATCTCCTTATTTTCCTTATCACAATATTAATTCTAATTACTGCTAATAATCTCTTCCAACTTTTCATCGGATGAGAAGGTGTAGGTATTATATCATTTCTACTGATTGGTTGATGGTATGCCCGAACACACGCCAACACAGCAGCCATCCAAGCAATCCTGTACAATCGCATTGGTGACATCGGTTTTGTTCTAGCCATAGCATTATTTCTACTACATTATAATTCGTGAGACCTCCAACAAATATTTATCCTAGACCCCAACCCAAGTTTGCTACCACTAATAGGCCTCCTCCTAGCAGCAACAGGTAAATCAACTCAACTTGGCCTCCATCCTTGACTACCCTCCGCTATAGAAGGCCCAACCCCAGTCTCAGCCCTACTCCACTCGAGTACCATAGTGGTAGCAGGGGTATTTTTACTCATTCGCTTCCACCCTCTAATAGAGAATAACATATTAATCCAAAGCCTCACACTATGCCTAGGAGCCATTACCACCCTATTCATAGCAACCTGCGCTTTAACACAAAATGATATTAAAAAAATCGTAGCCTTCTCCACCTCAAGCCAACTAGGATTAATAATAGTTACTATCGGCATCAACCAACCATATCTAGCATTCCTACACATATGCACCCATGCCTTCTTCAAAGCTATACTATTTATTTGCTCTGGATCTATTATTCACAACCTAAACAACGAGCAAGACATTCGAAAAATAGGAGGACTATTCAAAACAATACCCCTTACCTCAACATCCCTGACTGTAGGTAGCCTGGCACTCACAGGCATACCATTCCTTACAGGCTTCTACTCTAAAGATCTTATTATCGAAACCGCAAACACATCATACACCAACGCCTGAGCCCTATCTATCACTCTCATCGCCACTTCCCTAACAAGCGCCTACAGCACTCGGACTATTATTCTCACACTGACAGGACAACCCCGTTTTTCAACTTCAATTAACATTAAAGAAAATAATTCAACCCTATTAAATCCACTAAAACGCCTAACAATAGGCAGTATATTCGCAGGCTTTCTTATTACCAATAACATTTCCCCCACCATACTCCCCCAACTAACAATACCCTACTACCTAAAATACCTAGCCCTATGCGGAACCACTCTAGGCTTCCTAATAGCCTTAGATCTAACTCTTATGACTAATAATCTCAAAATAAATATACCATCACACATATTCAAGTTTTCCAACATGCTAGGGTATTTTCCCACAACAATTCACCGAATAATTCCCTACCAAAACCTAACTATAAGCCAAAATATAGCCTTCCTTTTACTAGACTCAACTTGGCTGGAAAAATCAATACCCAAAACAATTATGCATACCCACATTACTACCTCTATCACCACAACCACCCAAAAAGGTATAATTAAACTTTATTTTCTCTCTTTCCTTATTCCTCTTATTTTAACCCCACTTCTAATAACATAATCTAGTGCCACGAGTAATTTCAATCACAATATATACACCAACAAATAATGTTCAACCAGTAACCACTACTAATCAACGTCCATAGTCATACAATGCACCCGCACCAATAGAATCTTCACGAATCAACCCTGACCCCTCCCCCTCAAAAATCACTCAACTCCCTATATCATTCAAATTAATCACTACGACCAACTCATCATACTCTAAAACCCACAAGACCAACCCCACCTCCATCGCTAACCCTACCAAAAGACTTCCCAAGACCTCAAGTCCTGAGCCCCATGCTTCAGGGTACTCCTCAATAGCCATTGCAGTAGTATAGCCAAAAACAACCATCATCCCTCCCAAATAAATTAGAAACATTATTAAACCCATATAAGTACCCCCATAATTTAAAATAATAATACAACCAACTACACCACTAACAATGCTAAACCCCCATAAATTGGAGAAGGCTTTGAAGAAAAACAAACCCCATAACCAATAGCACACTTAATAAAAATAAAATATATGTCATCATTTTCACATGGGCTCTAACCATGACTAATGATACGAAAAATCATCGTTGTATTTCAACTACAAAAACATTAATGACCCCAATACATAAATCCAATCCAATCATAAAAATAATTAACCATGCCCTCATCGATCTGCCCACTCCATCCAACATTTCCACGTGATGGAACTTTGGTTCCCTCCTAGCAACTTGTTTACTCTTACAAATCATCACAGGTCTATTTCTAGCAATGCACTACTCACCAGACATTTCCTCTGCCTTCTCCTCAATCGCACATATCACTCGAGATGTAAACTACGGCTGAACTATCCGCTACCTCCATGCTAACGGCGCTTCTATATTCTTTATTTGCCTCTTCCTGCATGTAGGCCGAGGCTTATATTACGGCTCATTTCTTCTCCTTGAAACCTGAAACATTGGCATTCTACTCTTATTCATAATCATAGCAACAGCCTTCATGGGCTATGTACTTCCATGAAGACAAATATCATTTTGAGGGGCCACAGTAATTACAAATCTACTATCTGCAATTCCATATATTGGAACTAATCTCGTTCAATGGGTCTGAGGTGGGTATTCCATCGACAACCCAACTCTCACACGATTCTTCATGATTCACTTCACCCTACCCTTTATTATTACAGCCTTCACAACCCTACACCTACTTTTCCTACATGAAACAGGATCAAACAACCCATGCGGAATTACCTCCGATTCCGACAAAATTCCCTTCCACCCCTACTACACAATCAAAGACATTCTAGGCCTAGTCTTCCTCCTTCTCATTCTAATAGTACTAGTACTATTTTTACCTGACCTCCTAAGTGACCCAGACAACTACACCCCAGCCAATCCACTAAGCACCCCGCCACACATTAAACCAGAGTGATATTTTCTATTCGCATATGCAATCTTACGATCTGTTCCCAACAAACTAGGAGGAGTACTAGCTCTCCTTCTATCTATTCTCATCCTAACAGCCATACCCATACTACACAAATCCAAACAGCAGAGCATAGCATTCCGCCCACTCAGCCAGTTCCTACTATGACTCCTAACCACAATTCTAATTACCCTAACCTGAATTGGGAGTCAACCAGTAAGCCAACCCTTTATCATAATTGGACAAGTAGCATCCATAATATACTTCACGACAATCCTAATCTTAATACCACTAGCCTCCCTAACTGAAAACAACCTCCTCAAATGAACTTGCCCTTGTAGTACAAACCAGTATACCGGTCTTGTAAATCGAAGATGGAGACTTCTCCCTAGGGCAATCAAAAAGAAAGCACTAACTTCACCGCCAATACCCAAAACTGGCATTCTATTTTAAACTACTTTCTGTATTCTATGGGGGTATAACCTTTAAAGAACAACTTAAGTACTAATTTAATTTCGCATACCCCTATGTAATTCGTGCATTACTGCTAGCCAACATGAATATTATATAGTACTATAATTGGTTCATTGTACATAAGACATAATATTATATTCTTACTAAGAATTCACTCATGGACATACTATGTCACTCATGGACATACTACTGAATAACTTAACTATAACACATATCATCCCAGCCCCAAAGACTATGATGCACCATTAGAATATCAACAGACCTAGATCATTCATTATCGTACATAGTACATTACGTCCTTTACCGGACATAGCACATTTAAGTCAAATCATTTCTCGTCAATACGGATACCCTCCTCACTTAGGTGTCCCTTGTTCACCATCCTCCGTGAAATCAATATCCCGCACAAGAGTGCTACTCTCCTCGCACCGGGCCCATGACTCGTGGGGGTAGCTATAACTGACGTCTAAGGGACATCTGGTTCTTACCTCAGGGCCATATTACCAAGATCGCCCACACGTTCCCCTTAAATAAGACATCTCGATGGATCACGGGTCTATCTCCCTATTAACCAGTCACGGGAGCTCTCCATGCATTTGGTATCTTTTATCTCTGGTCTGCACGCGACCCCATCGCACAATGCTGGTCTCGCCACAATAAGTCCCGCAGCGCCTGTCTTTGATTCCTAGTACATGTTATTATTAACCGCACCTACGTTCCAATATTCTAGTTCCCCTGCAGTCGTTACAAGGTGTTATTTAATTCATGCATGTACCTATGGTACAGCTGAAGACAGCGAATGGGAAGTGGATTCTGTTACACACCAACTGGGACTATGTGGCAGCCGGAGCCTAGCTCTTCTGGAAGCTGAGTTTGGAGCAGCCCTAGTACCATCAACTGAATGCTGGGCCAGGCTGCATTAGACAACTGTGGAGGAGTTTGAAATGCCCACTCCTAATGAAGCGTCTCCCCAGGAGACATGTTTTGAATTTTGGGAACATTTTTCTTCTCTAGCTGAAGCTTTCAATATTGATCAGCAAAGCTCTGCTGAAAGCAATGGCTGCTGGGCAGGGATCAGACTTGGCAAACTTCACAGGGCTCGGGCTCCGAGGGGGAGGGAGCGGGAGCAGAGAAAGGACAGCAGGGGAGGCATGGAAAACAAAAAGGAAGAGGGGCTGAAGAGCGATGGGAAGACCAAAGCTCTTTTCATAACCACTGACTCTTGAAGTCAGGCGGAAGGAGGCCATAAATCCTCCATTGTCCCCTTGTCCTTGCAGATTCTGTTGCAGTCCTTAGTTCTTTTCCCTCCTAGTGGACCAGAAAAGGGCTCTGGGTGTCAGCGTGACTTGCCCAGGTTCCAATCCTGGCTTTCCCACCATCCAGATGGGTGGCTCTAGAAACAGTCCTTAGCCTCTTGGAGCCCCTCTTTCCTTACTTAATACTAGTGCAGACCCCTGTAACAGCTAAATGTGACCTTTCCATAAAGCATTCAGCATGGTGCCTGGCACACAATCAGAGGTCAATAAATGTTAGTTATGTTCCTCATTAGATATTAAACGCCTTTCTCCTCCCAAGGAGTTTTGTCTTCAGTCATCTACGTCTTATAGTCTGTTTTCTGAATCTTTAGTGTCTGAATCAGCACAAGAATGTCAAAAATAAGTCAATTTCAGGCTGCAGGCTATCACCATACCCTAAAGTTCTTAATAGTTCTTGTTGGGTGGGAACTTCAATTTGCCATTTGGATGGTACAGACAGGGTCTTATAAGAGGGTGAGTAGTGGCAGGAACTGCGGAATTAATGGTTTCCAAATATTTGCATATAAAAGGCAGCCTCCATCTGCTGACACCCGCAGTAATACAGTGTGATGGGAACAGGAGGAGGAATCCCCTTTGCATTCTGAGCAGGCCTTAGAAATTTAAGAGGGAGAAAAGCTCTTCCAGCTTTGGAATGTTGGCAGGGGTCTATGGCAGTGGCGTCTTGGTGGGTGGAGGGTCAGGGGTGACTTGGAAACGGTCTTTGTTGTGCCCAGAACTAGCCAATTCATCCTGGGAGGAGGCACACCTCTTAGATTCACTGCTGGGAGCTGGTCCACAGATGCCCCTTGTGTAGCTCTGGAACCAAGTTCTGAAGCAGGTGAAGCTGCTCATGCCAGCTTCTGTCCCCCGTCAGGTTATGGCGATGCCACTCAGGCAGAATACCCTGAGACACCAGAATAATGATGACTGTTGTCTGCAGTGCTGTCACTGGGCTCACTGGGAGTTTGTGTGCTGCCAGCAGACACAAAGCTGCAGACTGGAGGGAGTTTCCCACTCCCATGAGAGAGGGTGAGAAGCCCTGCCAGGCCTCATCCACCTCTATGCACCCTGGCACCGGTTCCCTGGTTTCTTAGGTGATAGGTTTTTAGTTCAAATTCCAAATAGTGACATTTCAATACGAGCGGGCATAATAGACTATTTCCTTCTCAATCCTCCCTGGCAAGCTCTGTAAAATATCCTGATGTGGCCACACAGCTCTGCCACATAAACACCCTAAACAGGATGGGATGGTGGCTGCTTGTGTGCTGTTAGAGGCTGCCACAGCCAGGACCTCAGGCTGACTTCTGAATTCCCACAGATCTGAGTGTGCTAAACATTGCAAAAGAAAGAAAATTGCGGATTTTATCTAGTCTTCGAACACCAGATCAAACACCCATGAAACTGATATGGTGAAAAGTGGAGGAAACCCTTCCTTTTTGCATTTAAGGCATAGTTTTTGAAAACCTTATGGCATGCTAGAAATTAGTTCAGCTAACTCATAGAAAGGTTTCATAAAAACAACCTTTGCATTTTCCCAAAATAAATTTCATATTATCAGGGTAATGCAAACTAGCATTTAATACTTGCATTAATGCCTGTTGTCAGTGTTGGAGTTTTACTATTAACCTTTTACTGATTAATCTCTTCCTTCCAAGGCACACAGCCATCTGAGCCAAGGGGAGTGTGGATGTGAAGACTGACAAGTGTGGACATCAGGAAGGCTTCTTTCATTAGAGACATTCTCCATAGGGTTTATGGTATACTGGTACTTACAGATTTAATACCGCAAAAAAAGTCCCTCAAGGGTCATAACAGGGAGATGGAGGGTCATTAAGTCCAGGATACAAAAAAAAAAAAAATGAGGTGGGGCCAGGCATGATGGCTCACACCCTCAATCCCAGCACTTCGGAAGGCCAAGGCAGAGGCAGGAGGATTGCTTGAGACCAGCCTGGGTAACACAGTGAATTTCTTTCTCTTCTCTTTTTTTTTTTTAAATAAAAAAGAAGTTTCCACAGACAGGTTTGGGGAAATGAAAAGCTAGAGCAAAGCCTGCATGGTTTTGCCTGGGCACTGGGAATGTGAAACCATGTGCATTTCCAAGTTTGGATAGCTATTCCCTGGCCCCAGTTACTCTTGGTTTTGCCCACTCCCTTCCCCTTCAGTAATATTAACAATTTATTCCTTTCTGACAAAATGGTAAGCGTCTTCTTCTTTGAGCGTTTACATATTTGCCTCCGTTTTGAATATTCTTCCCAGGAGACCCCCCACTGAACCTCCAGCCTTACAGAGGGGACAGTCAGTCAGGGATATTTTGCGTCAGAAAACACTTTCCAGGTTTGAGTGCCTTCTCCAAATCATATAGGATCTTTAGGGCTTAAAAGAGAACCTTACTGGAATTATAAGGAACCAGAGGACTATGCAGCCCAACCTCCATGACCTGCAGCAACCCCACTCCAGAATGTTAGCGCAATGCATTTCCTAGAACAGTTTATTTCATGACCCCACAAGAGTAAAAGAACTCCAGTACCCTAGAACTTCAAGTATAATAATAAAAAAATTTTTTTAAAAAGGCAAATTTGAAAAATATGAAGTTACTTAAAGTGATAATGTTATTTTTTAAATATTAAAATATCTTGAGTAAATATGAGTCACAAAAAAAAAAAAAAAGAACTCCCAGCTTCCCTACAGTTCAGGGCAAACTCTAATAAAAAGAAAAGAAAGAGGAGCCATCTCCTCCTTGGCATCATGGCCACCCTCAGACCCCCTGTAGAGCCCAAGATTGTTCAAAAAAAGAACCAAGAAGTTCATCGGCACCATCTGACCAATATGTCAAAATTAAGCGTAACTGGTAGAAACCCAGACGTATTGACAACAGGGCTTGTAGAAGGTTCAAAGGCCAGATCTTGATGCCCAACATTGGTTATGGGAGCAACAGAAAAACAGCACATGCTGCCCAGTGGCTTCCGGAAGTTCCGGATCCACAGCGTCAAGGAGCTGGAAGTGCTGCTGACATGCAACAAATCTTACTATGTTGAGATCACTCACAATGTTTCCTCCAAGAACTGCAAAGCCATTATGGAAAGAGCTGCCCAGCTAGCCATGAGAGTCACCAACCCCAAAGCCAGGCTGTGCAGCGAAGAAAATGGGTAGACAGCTCATGTGCACGTTTTGTGTTCTAAAAAAAACTGTAAAAACTGCAAAAAAAAAAAAAAAAAAAGAGAAGCTTACTGCACTCATATTCTGGCTTGTTGATAAAGCTGCCTTTTAATTTTCTGGTTCCTTTGTTGAGACAGTTCAAAAGAGCAAAAGGACTTAAGATACACCAGGGTCAGAAAGATCATACAGCTCATTTTTACTCCCATGTCTGCCTGAGAGGATGGTGTGAGAGGGTCAGAACACATCTTTATGCTAATCACCTCTTCCCTCACAGCACATTCTGGAGGGGGAGATGCTATTTTAAATTCCTTGCTGGGAAGGATGTCAACAGAGGAAGACAATGCTGGCAATTTGTTTAGAATGGCTGTCACTAGGAGGCAAAAGAAAAATAAAAAGAAAAGGAACCTACAGGCAACATAAACAAAAGCCTAACAATCAAACAGCAAAAGCCCCTAGTCTCGCCTGTCTCAGGCCTCATTCCCTGCCTCTTTTTGTCCTGCTTCCTTTCTAGACAAAACTGGGAGATCCTGGTAAGACTCAAAGTAAAACAGGCCCACTCAAAACCTCAGATGCAGAAGCACCTTGCCCTTCTCACTGGCTCTATTCCATTCCCCTTCCCTCAGCACCTGGGGAGAACTTTTCCCTTCTATTTTGTGTCCACAAATAGGCTGACCTCCTTTGGTCAGTCAGTTCCTTCAGGCTTGAACCCAGCAACTCTCCACTGAAAATTAAATAGGCAAACTTGTAGTCCCAGGCTACAGATGGAGAGATAGGAACTCTCTGGCCAATGAAGGGCTAATAGAGCCTCTGGAACTATAGTGGGCCTTTTCTTATCACAGAAATTATGACTTGGCAACTTCCACTCATTTCCATTTGGCATGACAAGATTCGAACAGCTCCCAGCTGGGAGGGCACTGGCTCTTGGGACTGAGCCCTCTTTGTCCATGGGCCTCCCAAGGAGACATCCTAAACTGGTGTGTGAGTGTGGTGCCCTCCTACCAAACTACACACAGATATGGACAAAGATGTCAGACACATGAAAGAGAACACCGTTTCACATATTCCTAAATTATGAGTTTGACAACAGAAATAGAAAAAAACAACCCTAAAAGTTGTATGAAACTACAAAAGACCCAGAATAGCCAAAGCAAACCTGAACAGAAAAAACAAAGCTGGAGACATATTTCCTGACTTTAAAATACACTACAAAGCTATATTAACTCAAATAGCATGGTACTGGCATAAAAACAGACACACAGACCAATGGGACAGAATAGAGAACCCAGAAGTAAATCCATGCATTTACAGCCAAATCATGTTCAACAGAGGTGCCAAGAACATACACTGGGGAAAGGACAGTCTCTTCAATAAATGGTGCTGGGAAAATTGGATATCCACATGCAGAAAAGAGAAACCAGACCCCGATCTCTCACCATATACAAAAATCAAATAAAAACGAATTGAAGAGTTAAATATAAGACCTGAAACTACGAAACTACTAGAAGAAAACATTGGAGAAATGCGTTAGGACATTGAGCAAAGGTTTCTTGGCTAAGACCTAAATTGTGAGTCTGAAACAAATTAAGTTTCTCTGATGTCCCAATATGGTGTAATCACTAAGGAACACACAGGGGTAGGAAAACAATCCTCATCTTGTTTCTCACCATCAGATTTTGCAGAATACTTCCTGGTTGTGAATCATAATGAACAAATTATGTACATTCCATATCGTTACCACAGACTTCCTTTAACACAATAATTTTCACATTCATGATCTCATGAGATCATGGGCCCCTGCTGACCCCTCACACCTCATGTTGGCATTCTGCTCCCCACCTCCAAGGCCAGCGGCCACACTGACTGTTGGGTTCCAGAATGTGCCATATTTTTTCTCCCCAACTCCCGACCCCTGCCTCACTCCTGTTTGTTTATTCTTCAGGTTTAAGTGTAGACATCCTTTGCTTTAGGTTGATGCTGCTGTAATCCCTCCAGACTTTAAACTCAAAGAGGGCAGAGCTGAGGTCTGTGTTCTTCCCAAGTGTCTAGCAGGCCTTGGCTCACAAAATAGGTCCTTAGTGGTATTTCCCAAATGAATGAATCAGAATGGGAGTTATTCGTTAAGAAGAAAACCTTGACTCTTCAGTTCCTTTTCTATTTTTTGAGACAGTCTCACTCTGTTGCCCAGGCTGGAGTGCAGTGGCGCCATCTCGGCTCACTGCAACCCCTACTTCCCAGCTTCAAGGGATTCTCGTGCCTCAATGTCCCGAATAGCTGGATTACAGGAGTCACCGTGCCCAGCTAATTTTTGTATTTTTAGTATAGATGGGGTTTTACCATATTGGCCAGGCTGGTCTTGAACTCTTGGCATCAAGTGATCTGCCTGCCTTGGCCTCCCAAAGTGCTGGGATTACAGGTGTGAGGCACTGCACCCAGGCCAGTTCTGTCTTTTAAAACACCTTTTTTTTTTTTCTTATTTTTAGAGAGGAAGTCTTGCTGTGTTGTCCAGGCTGGTCTTGAACTCAAGCTTAAGCCATCTTCCTGCCTCAGCCTCCAGAGTCACTCAGATTACAGGCACGCACCATTGCACCTGTCTTTACAACCATAATTGTCTAGTCTGCAGTCTGAGAGTTTATTTCTTGCTGATAAACTGTACTCCCCTCACAATTTTCCCTTTCATTCATTCATCTATCCGATATAGGATTCTTTATATTGCATAGGTTTGCCCATCTTCCCCAAAAGGCATACTGAAAACATTTTTTCTTTCCCATCCTGTTTGTTCCAAAGAGATCCTTGTGAACCCTGCCTCCATAGGTAACAGTTCTTGTGGACCCCAGGAGCCTGCTCTGACCTGGCATGTGCACACTGCCCAGTTTACCACTCCTTGGCGTACAGAAATCCCAGCACTTTGGGAGGCGGAGACGGGCGGATCACGAGGTCAGGAGATCGAGACCATCCTGGCTAACACGGTGAAACCCCGTCTCTACTAAAAAATACAAAAAACTAGCCGGGCGAGGTGGCGGGCGCCTGTAGTCCCAGCTACTCGGGAGGCTGAGGCAGGAGAATGGCGTAAGCCCGGGAGGCGGAGCTTGCAGTGAGCTGAGACCCCGCCACTGCACTCCAGCCTGGGTGACAGAGCGAGACTCCGTCTCAAAAAAAAAAAAAAAAGACCAAGCCAGCTTAGACACAGAAAAAAAGTGCTGAGTGCCTTTTAATGCATAACTGGCAGCTGGCTTTGCAAAGCTTTATAAAAATAATCGTAGTAGAGAAAAATCAACATGAGAATGTTGCTAACAAGTGGGATACATAACTTGAAACTTGAAAGGCGAAAAACACATTCAAATTCAAATAAAAGAATATTTAATTATAGTGCCATCAATTCCTCTGCACCTGAGCTAAATTATATCAAACAATTCTAGGAGGAGACAGATGGTCTACCTTCACATTTCCTGAATTTCTGTTGTGAAATATATGAGACATAATGACAACAAACATGTCTATAAGTGCTTATTATCTATTAGGCCCTTCACCTAATAATATATATGTATGAGGTTAATACTACTGGAATCTCCATTTTACACACAAAGAATCAAAGTCATAGAAGAGTTAAGACATTTTCCCAAGGTCCTAGGTCTAGCAGGGGAAGAGCCAAAATTCAACTCGGGAAGTAATTATGGATTATAGGCTCTTAACCACTAGACTACCCTGCCTCTCATATTTTACATACAAACAGATGTATATAACATTTATAGTTTAAAAATAACACAACAATAACCTGCCATCTACTTGAAGGAACAGAATATTATCAAGTAAATATCGTAGAAACCCAACAGGCCTCAAGCATATATTCCCCTTGGTACCTGCCTCTTCTCCTCTCAAAGTAACCATTATCTTGAATTTTGGGCCAATTCTCTTGGTTTTTGTTATAGTTTTAATGTCTATATCCCTAAATAATATAGTGGTAGTTTTCATTTCATGTAAGTAGAATCCTAATGTATGTATTCCTCTATGGCTTATTCAACTCAACATTATGTTTTTGAGATTCTTCCCTGTTAATGAGCACAGCTTTGGCTCATTTTGGGGGTAGGGAAGGTGCCATAAAGTATCCCATTTTTTGTTTACCCATCCCACCACTGGACCTGCAAACTACTTCCAGAAATAATTCTGTGAATATCTTCTTGCATGAATGACAATGCAAGAGTTTTTCCAGGGGTGTATGTTCTCGAATATTAGTGGCATCAGAATCACCTGGATGGTTTGTTTAAACACAAATGGTTGGTCCTGCCTTTGGAGTTTTGATTTCAGGTGGGGCCTGAAAATCTGCAATTCTTTTAAAAAAAAATTTTTATAAAATATATATATAAGTAGAGACAGGGTCTCACTATGTTGCCCAGGCTGGTCTTGAACTCACAGGTTCAGGTGATCCTCCTGCTTCAGCCTCCCAAAGTGTTAGGATTACAGGCGTGACCCACCATGCCCAGCCAAAATTTGCATTTCTAACAAGTTCTCAGGTGCTGCAGATGCCACGTAGCTCAAAGGACCATGCTTTTCAGAACCACCGCTCCAGGGTACAGACCTAAGAATGGAACTGCTGGGCTCCATAAAAACACTATTGATATTTTGGTCATAATTGTACTGATTCTATGGATCAACTTAGGTAGACAGCTTCACTCCTTTGGCTCCTTAGAGCTTTTAAGTTATAAGAATTCTTGCCAGGCATGGTGGCTCATGGCTGTAATCCCAGCACTTTGGGAGGCCGAGGCAGGTGGATCACCTGAGGTCGGGAGTTTGAGACCAGCCTGACCAACATGGAGAAACCCCATCTCTACTAAAACTACAAAATTAGCTGGGCGTGGTGGCACATGCCTGTAATCCCAGCTACTAGGGAGGCTGAGACAGGAGATTCGCTTGAACCTGGGAGGTGGAGGTTGCGGTGAGCCGAGATCGTGCCATTGCACTCCAGCCTGGGCAACAAGAGTGAAACTCCGTCTCAAAAAAAAAAAAAAAAAAAAAAAAGAATTCTTTTGTGTACATTTATGCAAAGAATACAGACCAAACTAGCCAAGTAACACAAGTCAGCCCTTAGGGCCTCACTCTGAGAAATATTTTTCTCTGTGGTTAAGGGTTTCTTTCTTTTCTTCTCTGTTTTCAGAAATCAGGATCTTGTGGCCAGAGGTTCCCTATGACACAGGGGGGGATGCTTTGGATAAAGTTAGCTCATGGCATAGAGGGATAATAGTCAATTCTGGCAGGTCAGAGGTGAGTGGGGTCTTTATCTATGCTTAGTTTATTAAATTAGAAAAAAAAGCTAAAAAATTCAGCCTTTACAATTTTGATATGTATTATTATTCAGGCCCAGGTACTTCCTAATTTTCATTATAATTTTTTCCTTTGATTCATAAGTTGTTTAAAAGTTTGGTTTTTAGTCTATGTGAGTTTCCTCTCCTTTACTAGTTTAGAAGTTACCCTTTCTATTATTTTAACAGTTTTCTTAGCTATTTAAACTTGTTTACTTAAAGCCTAAACACCATTAACTTCTCAAAAGAAGTACAGTATGTGAGCTGAGTAACACCCCTTGTTGACTATTTTGTACACTATTTTTATGCAATATTTTAGTTCTATCATTTTAAACCCCACACATTAGACATTCTTATTACTGTTTTACATAGTCAATGTATATTTAAATATACCCACATGTTTACTAATATTTTAGCTTAATAATCCATTTTATTTCTCAAATATTTCCTCTGGGATCATTTCCTTTTCTTATCTGGGCACACCCTGTAGAAATTTCTTCAGAAGAGGTTAGTTGGCAGTAATATGTATCAGTTTAAGTTTTACCTGAAAATTTGTTTACTTATCCTTATTATTGATAGTTTTACTACATCTAAAATTTCTAGATTAACAGTTATTTTTTTCTTAGCCAACTGAAGACATAATCCCATCATTGGCACCTTTTGCTTTTGAAAGTTGGCTGTCAGTCCAAATGTCTTTTTTTTTTTTTCCTGGCTGCTTTTAGTATCTTTTTGGGAGGCAAAGAGGTTAAAGTTCTTCAGTTTCTCTTTTTTTTTTTTTTTTTTTTGAGAGAGAGTCTCACTCTATCACCCAGCCTGGAGTGCAGTGGCATGATCTCAACTCACTGCAACTTCCACCTCCTGGGGTCAAGCAATTCTCATGCTTCAGCCTCTTGAGTAGCTGGAATTACACCAATGCACCACCATGCCTGGCTAATTTTTGTATTTTTAGTAGAGATGGGAGTTTCACCATGTTGGCTAGGCTGGTCTTAAACTCCTGACCTCAGGTGATCTGCCCGCCTCCACCTCCCAAAGTGCTGGGATTACAGGGATGAGCCACTGCACTCAGCTGTTCTTCAGTTTCACTATTTTATTTCTCCTTCCAGAGATTTGTCGGGCTTTCTGAATCTTAGGTTTAGTATTGTCAAAAAATTCCATAACTTCTTCCCATCTTCTATAGTTTATCCTTTTGGAATTCTTTTAGAGCACCTTAGGCCATCTTTTTAGTCTCTTGATCTCATTTCACATTTTCTTTTCTCTTTGTCTAAGCCATATTTTGGATTATTAAGATCAATTTTTTAGTTCACCAGTGTTCTCTTCAACTAGCTCTAATCTGTTTAATTCAGTGAATTTTTAATTCCTGTTTTTATATTTTTCATCTCTAGAATTCCATTTTCTTAAAAATTGTTTAGTCATTTTTTTAGTCTCTTTTAAGACTCATATTTTAAATGCTTTAAATTTTTTTGTTTGTTTTGAGACAGAGTCTTGCTCTGCTGCCTAGGCTGGAGTGCAGTGGTGGCTTTATCTTGGCTCACTGCAACCTCTGCCTTTTGGGCTCAAACAGTCCCACCTCAGCCTCCCGTAGTTGGAACTACAGGCATTGCACCACCATGCTCAGCTAATTTTTGTAAAGATGGGATTTCACCATGTTTCCCAGGCTTGTCTTGAACTCCTGTGGCTCAAGTGATCCTCCTGTATCATCTCCCAAAGTGTTGGGATTACAGGTGTGAGCCAACATGCTTGGCTAAAAAAAACTGCTGAAGCATGTTAAAATATTTATATTTTTGTTGGCTTACTTTTGTTTGTGTTTTGAGACTGTGCCTTGCTCTGTTACCCAGGCTGGAGTGCAGTGGCGCAATCTTGGCTCACTGCAACCTCTGCCTCCCAGGTTCAAGCAATTCTCATGCCTCAGCCTCCCAAGTAGCTGAGATTACAGGTGTGTGTCACCATACCCAGCTAAAAATATTTATATTTTTGAATGCTAAATCCAATAAAGGAGTATTTACAAGTCCAATTCTGATTTCTCTGTTACTCCTGCTGGCTTTTACTCGTGGTGACCTGTGTTCTAGTTAAAGCTGCCTTTCTCGAGAGGTAGTTTCTGTTTATTTCTGAGAGTCTTCTAAGGATGTTTAGGTTATTTACACTGCCGCTAGACTGTAAGAAATACTTAACTTGAATCTTTCTCTCCTTACCAAATATTTCTCAAAAGAAACAATTCTCCAGTGGATGACCATCAATGCTGGGTTGCATTTGCCATCACTCTCATCAACAGGATCAAAAATGGGATTATTTCTACTTTAGAGGATAGTTTAGAGGAAATAGAAATGTGAGAAAGGTATGCTGCTGAAATGCCTAAACACTCAAATTCTTTACCACTTGTATCTAGGTTCAACTTAAGGAGGATTTTTATTTGGCAGAGAAAGTACCTCTTTTTTTTTGTTTTGTTTTGAGACACAGGGTCACTCTGTTGCCCAGGCTAGAATGCAGTGGCGTGGTCTCAAGTTCACTGCAACCTCTACCTCCCAGGTTCAAGCAATTCTCCTGCCTCAGCCTCCCGAGTAACTGGGATTACAGGTGCCCACCACCATGCCCGGCTAATTTTTGTATTTTTAGATTTTTAGTAGAGACAGGGGTTCACCATGTTGGCCGGGCTGGTCTAGAACTCCTGACCTTGTGATTCACCTGCCTTGGCCTCCCAAAGTGCTGGGATTATAGGCATGAGCTGTCACGCCCGGTCAGAAAGTACCTCTTACAAGAAAGGTAATCCCTTCTGCAGTTTGGTTACTGTACCATCCATATCAGCCTCTAAGTCATGAATGATGAAAACTGCATGATTATTATTTATTTCAGGCATGTCATGGAAGAATGCTTGAGGAACAGCCCTACAATTGTAGAAATGCACAAACCTGTGAGGATCATCTGGATCACAGTTAGGAAGAAACTGAGTGATTGCTTCTGCTACTTCTTCATTTGATAAAACATCCCAGAGTCCATCAGTGGCCAAGATCAGCACATCATCTGCTCCGTGATCATATTTTGAGAGATCGTAGATTCTTACCTGAAAAAAACAGGAATGCCACCACTTAAGAAATTGGAAGCATATTATTCTCCCTAACAAAATGACTTCTGATTCTCCTTCCCTTTTCCTGCCAGCCTGGTGGTTTTCATTGTAGGGTACTTCATTATACAGCAAGCTTTGTGGCCAGGGATAGTCTCCCTTGGAGACTTGCTATATAGATACATGGGGCCTAATACACGTTTGTGAATGAGCCTAAGAGGTGGGCTTAGTAATTGACACAGAAGAAATTAATTGAAAATGTAATGCCTGAGGTATAGTCAGAATGATGATTTGCAAGTGGATTTTATGCTAGCCAGAAGATCAGCAGTGAGCTTGTTTGCTGTCTTCCTTTGCGTATTCATTCAACAAACATTTATTAAGGGCCTACCCTGTGCCAAGTGCTATAAATGCAAAGTTAAATATCTGATTTTTCTCCTTCAGAGGAGCTCTCAGTCCGTAGGGGAGATAAAGTCGATTCAGGATTCTTAGTATCTGCTCTACATGTATTTGTCTAGGAGTAAGGAGACATTCTATTTAATGCACTCACTTGAAACCTTTCTTGCCTTACCTGCTCTGAGGCCCAAGGAGCCAACTCCTCTCACATAACGATGGGGCTCTGACACTACCTTCAGGTTTCAGGAGCCTCAACTGAGGCTCACAGAAGATACATGCTCACCCCGAACCTCTAAAGCATGTCTTTGTCTTGACAAACTTTAAGTCTTTCCTCATGTCTAGCACCTTAAATGACTTGGATATTTCAACACCCACCTAAGCTCTTGAAAGAGAATGAGGCAGTCTAGGCAAAACTAGTAAGAATAAAAATCAAGCCTCACAGCAAGCTTTGTGGCCAGGGATAGTCTCCCTTGGAGACTTGCTATATAGACACATGGAGCCTAATACACATTTGTGAATGAGCCTAAGAGGTGAGCCTAGTACTTGTGGGCTAGGCCACAATTCTATGTTCATCCTACTTCAATGTGGGTGGGGAGGGATAGGGATGTGTGGAGAGGGGTTTGGGGTTTCACTGCTCTTCCCTCCTAGTTTGGCAGAATCACCCCCTGCCTATACCATCTCACGAACTGAGAACAAAAGCAAGTCAATTTAGTCAATCTCCTTCGGCCTCCCTCATTACTCTATTTTCTTTCTTTCTTTCTTCGTTTTTTTTTTTTTTTTTTTTTTAAATTGAGATGGAGTCTCTCACTCTGTCGCCCAGGCTACAGTGTAGTGGCATGATCTCAGCTCACTGCAACCTCCGCCTCCAGGGTTCAAGAGATTCTCCCGCCTCAGCCTCCCAAGTAGCTGGGATTACAGGCGTATGCCACTACAGCCAGCTAATTTTTGTATTTTCAGTAGAGACGGGGTTTTCCCATGTTGACCAGGCTGGTCTGGAACCCCTGGCTTCCAGTGATCCGCCCGCCTCAGCCTCCCAAAGTGCTGGGGTTACAGGTGTGAGCCACCACGCCCAGCCCATTCCTGTATTTTCTAAACGCAAGTCTGAGTGAAAGCGACGGGTCAGGGCACGTGTCTCATGGCACAGCCATTGTTATGTCACCTCAGATCTAGAGACAATCATATCACCTCAGCCTAGAGACTGAATGTGTTGAGGTCTTTGAAAGCCAAGCCTCCTGTGTTTTAGAGAGGTTTGTCCAGGCTAGTGATGCCCTGCCGTGGGACTGGTCCTGTGGGCTGACAGCCTATTCCCAGCAGCAGAACACAACAAAATGTCTATCCACAGGGCCCTGGGTGAATGAGCTGAAATAAAAAGCAGCCGCCAGGCGCCAGGCCTCTGTGGACTGTGAACAAGAAGGTAACAATTAGCTAATGGCCCAGCACATGAGCCGTGCTCAGGGGAAGAACACTCAGGGATACACGGCACTGGCGTTTAACATCTTCTTTTCAAAAGGCATGCTCACTTCAGGCTAAACTGATGTTCCGCAGAAGGCACTAGCCTTTTAAACCAAATTAAAGAAAACAGGAAAGCTTCAGTTTCCAGCAGACCAGAAAGTCCCAAATGTCAGAATTCTGTCCTCAGGTCACTGACGAATGTGGTCCAATTTTCACTCTGTCAGAAACAAGCCACCTTCCTATGCTTTATTTTCTATGATTCTTGGGTGTGTCAGAGTTTAACTTCTTAAATATTAACGTGCACAGAAATCAGCTAGGGATCCTGCTAAAATCCAGATTACAATTCAGTTCTGGGTGGGCTTGAGAGCTGTGGTTCAGCTTCCTCCCAGCTGATGCCAATGCTGCAGGTTCACAGACTGAGCCCTGAGTAGCAAAGTCAGAGAGGATTCCCACTGGGCCAGATTTGTACACAAGGGAATCAATGGCTTAGTGGACTTTATGACAACTGTGGAGACTGTTCCTTAGAGTGGGCTCTAGACAGACTCTAAATGTCACCTCTGGGCTCCTAGCTTCAAGTACTGGTTCACTGTGTTGTTACTTTCAGTATACAATAACTTTGCTTGAAAGACACTGCTAGGAGGCCAAGGCAGGGGGATAACTTGAGGCCAGGAGTTCGTGACCAGCCTGGGCAACAGAGTGAGACCCTGTCTCTACAAAAATTAAAACAGTGAGACCCTGGGCATGGTGGTGCATGCCTGTGGTCCCAGCTACTTGGGAGGCTGAGGGAGGAGAATTGCTTGAACCCAGGAGTTTGAGGCTGTGGTAAGCCATGACTGTGCCATTGCACTCCAGCCTGGGTGACAGAGTGAGACCCAGTCTTTTTTTTTTAAAAAAAATAGTGTTTGGGGGATTGATTCCTAGCTTCTTATTGGGTTATATCTACAATAAATTTTTGGGATAATTTGAACTCCATCTGATAGACAATATTGAGTCATAAGAGGTGGTGAGATGTGGATGTCCCAGTCTTAGGTTGGTAGTTAAACAGGAGATTCCATTTGCCTTGCAGCTTCTTCTGAAAGAGAGGGTTCAGGTCTGCAGATAACATCCATTTAATTTCAGAGTCTGCTCTATGAGTAGGGTGCCAAACCTTCTTTAAAGTGTTCCTGCTGACACAAGAAATGTGACAGGTTGTGTTATTCAAGCTGAAGTTGTCTTGTCCACACTCAAATGGAAATCTGGCTAACAGAATGGATGTGAGTTGATACATATACACGTTATAAAATGCTACTCTTCAATTCCATCAATAAATGTAATCTTTCCCTAATTCTGCTGTTCCCATTTCTATGCTCGGCTCCCTAATGTAGTTTATTTAGCTAACATGAAAATCCTTGTCAAGACCACTCTTCATGTAATTTTTATGAAAATAATAAAAAGCTGATCACAACCCTGGTTCATGAAGCACTCCCCAATTAACATCTTTTGAGGTTTTTACAACCACCCTGTTTCCTGCCCTTTAGCCAATTTCCAAAAATCTTTGCTAACTTTCCACTTACAACTCGTGTCTTATACGTTAACCTGTGATGCAGAACATTTTGCAAAAATGTTTTCAGAAGAATTGGACTGCCGTGCAAGTCATCCCACTGTGTGCTCATCCTCCCCAGCAACAAAGGCTTCAAAGGATTCCACTGGGCTCTGGAGTCCTGACCTTCCCTCCCTGAAGCTGTTGTTGGCCTTACTCAATCGGACCATACTCACATCCTCAAAGTTCCCCTGTTCAATTCCTTAAATAGTTTCTTAACGTTCCTGGAAGCCTCACATCAAACTAATGGGCTCTGAAGCTCCCCAGGACTCAGACATCTGGAAGAGTCTTTGCAGCCCTGGAGGGGACAGGTGTGCTACAGAAAAGCCTTTGAAGTGGGACTGGGGAACATGGTCAGACCTTCTAATGGCTCCTTCCTGGGTTCCCATCTGCCAAGAAAGGGAGAGAAAAGCCAGACGAATCCTTGAGATTCTTGCAGTTTTTCAGAGCAATATAATCTGAGCAGCTGAAAAATGGGACCTGTGTGGACCTGCCTTTCTGCTGCCTTCAGTACACTTTTATTGCATACTTGCTGTGTGCCAACTTGTTTTCCAGGCACTGGGGACACAGTGAACAAAACTGACAAAGCCTCTCACAACTTCTAAACTAGTAGACGAGATAGACACACAAATAAGTTACACTGTCAGAAGATGACAGATGTTCTGAAGAAAAATCCAGCATGGTAAGGAGAGCAACAGTGTCATTTTAGAAGATGAGGTCGTGGTGGGCCTCTCTGAGAAGGTACCATCTGAGCAAGTCAACTTCCCATGGGTCCCTTCTTGCACCGCCCCAACCTTCCTTTGGGTTTCTGTTACTCAGTGTTAGACTGGTGGTGAAGAAGGGGGGCTGAGAAAGGTGGGTGCCACTCTCTCCTGCCAAAGCAATCCTGAGGAGGACCAAAGAGAGGCCATGTATCTTTTCCCTGGTCCTCTGCAGGCACAATCCTTTCACACCCACTAATGTAACATTTACCTGTGTGCTTCACTGTGGGTAAACCTTTGTCTATCAGTTTTGTATGAAACTGTAATCATCGATTTATGGCCCTGTCCTGACACTAGGCTGTAAACACCATGAGGCTTGGGACTGTTTTTTCCCTCCTTGTATCTTCAATGCCCAACCTGACACCTGGTTCACTGCATGACTAGTAGTTGAAACTGATTGTCCCACAGAGATGAAGCTCTGTGCCTTGTCCTTTAGGTACAGAGAGAGATACATAGCATCTGATCTACCCTGGAAGACTGACAAGGCTGATCCCATCTCAGCGGAATCTGAATCTGGAATATGGCAGAATATTATTGCTTTTGCCAGAGCAACCAGGTGAAGAACAAAAAGTGAATGTGCTCCAGCCCCTCATGAGGCTTCTGAAGCTTTCCTTATGATCTGATCACAACAAAGGAGACAGGCAACTGACAAATAGCACGCTGGCCCTGAAACACCGCTGGCATCTTTGTTATCAGCCTTTCAGGGCCCACTTTTCTGTCTCTTCTAACAGATTAGATATTCTCAAACCTAAATGTGTTTAGAATCACCTGGAGTGCTACCTTAACCAAATTAAGATTCAAAGATCCTACCTTTAAGAGTCTGATCGTACAGATCTCAGCTGCATACTTCAACAAGGACCCCAGGGAATTCTGACGCAAGTGGTGGGGGGACTCTCACCTTGAAAAACTGTAACAGATGAGAAACTCCTTTAGGGGTAAGGTCCATCTTATCCTATCGGGTTTTGTGCCCAGAACAGAGCACTGTGACTAGCACTCAATTCACAACCGAAGAAAGCATTTCCTTATTGGGTATTTACCCCTGTCCAGCTTACAATGAACACCCAGGGAGTTAGTCATCTTACTGTCCCACCAAAATTCAGCTTCTGAAGGCCCAGAAATCCCAATTTGTATTTCCTCTGTGGGTCTAGCAGTATCTTCTACAGTGTAAACCACAGTAGGTCTTCAGGACATACTTGCTGAGACAAAGCATAAACAGGGGAAGGAGAGAGGAAGAAACAAATGAAACATACAAGATACTTTCAGAAGACCCCCTCATTTCACGGTGATCCAACAGATTTAGTTTGTTAATTGTGACACTTCCAAATCATCAAGAAAATGTAATGTGCTGATATATAACAGAAGTGGCAAACTCTTTCCTTTTCTTCCTTTGTTTTCAGGGGAGCTGCCAATAAACATTCAGCGTGGGGGAGCAGGAATAAGTCTGGGGGCAAACAAGAACGTTGACTAATGTGCTCTGAATGAGCCAAATGCTGACTGCTGTCACAGAGCCCTCGGTTTCAGAGCACTAAGAGATGTCCTTAATGTCAACATTGGGCACTTATTTTACACAGGAGCCTGTGACAAGCAACTCTTTAATACAGCACCTCCACTTAGTGCTAGGCTGTAGGCTGCTGTTTCAGCGTTTGTGTAATACTTGCTCCCATCTTTGCCTTATTACTGATAATATTTCAGTGGCATGTTAGGAGGGCTCATACCACTATAAGCTGACGCTGGCTTCTTAAAGCTACTTTTAAAAAGAATCCGTCAATTCTTCCATTTGCCAAATCTCTGCTGCTTCTCTAGGATGCCCTCATGGCTTTTACATCTTGATCAGTTCAGCAGATTCTCCAAACTGGTTTTTCCCTTTTAAGTACTCAATGTAGGACAATGAGCTCCTGCAGCTCAGGACTGGCTTTGTGGAAGAGAAAGAGGCTTGCCCTTCTTATCAGAAGCCTTGCTTCAGGTCTCTGCTTCTAACAAGCCTTGTGACTTGAGAAGATCTACCTTTTTTATTTTTATTTTTTTTGAGACAGGGTCTTGCTGTGTCGCCCAGGCTGGAATACAGTGGCACAACTCTGGCTCACTGCAGCCTCAGCCTCCCACACTCAAGCAACCCTCCCAGCCTCCTAAGTAGCTGGGACTATAGGCGCACACCACCTATACTTTTTTACTTTTTGTAGAAACAAATTTCATGTTTCTCAGGCTGGCCTCAAACTCCTGAGCTCAAGAGATCTGCCCACCTTGGCCTCCCAAAGTGCTGGAATTACACATACGCACCACCACACCTGGCCTAGTGCTCAATTTTCCTATCTCTGAAGTCATTTTTTAAAAACTGAAAAACACAAGAAAAAGGAAATATTATAACAACTGCTCTACTTCTCTCACAAAGCTGTAATTAAGATCAAATAATGTGGAAAGGAACTGCCAATTTTAATTCTTTTATGGTGCTGATCTCAGGGCAACCACATCTGAATATCGTCTAGTTGGTAGAAGGAAAGGATTAAGAGTGGGCTCAGGGGAACAGGGATTCAATCCCCAAAGTCTCATTTAAAATTGCGGTGATTGGACCTCTCAATAGTGTTTCCTGGCAGAAATAGCCAAAGGTGGTTCCCAAGGTAAAGGTTGCCAATAGTTGGTGGGAAACAAAGAGATGAAATCTTATCCCTTCTACTTCACGTGTCCAACCCAACAGCTCAACCTATAGATCCTTGAAAATGACACTTACAACAAGAAGAAAATAAAACACCAACATAGTTCCTGCAGTCCTATAAAACAAGTTGCTCATTTCAAGACTGGCATTCTAGCAGACTACCAAAACTGCACCCAAATTCTCTGTAGGGTTCTATCTACACTACTTGATGCCATGAAACAAACACTGAATCTGGTGGCAGAAGACTTGGGTTTGAAACCCACCTCTGCTCATTAGGCAAAATCACTGTATTCATTCAGTTTCAAAGCTTACAGACCATTTGCTTGGAATATCAAAGTTAAAGGGGGTACCAATTCCTTGGATGGATGAGCTGGACATTGTATGCCTTACGTGAAGAGGAAGCTGCAGGGGCCAAAGCCTGGGGATGTGAGAAAGGGCTGGTGTGTTTGGGCAGCTTTACCTTGCTTGGTTTGGCCACAGTACTGGATGTCCCCTGGGGAGTGGGGAGGGTGAGGCTAGACTTCTCAAATCTTCCCTGTCTCTGTTTGTGAAATGAGAGGTTAGACCTAGGTGGCCACTAGGGCTGCTCATGGCTCCAACATCCTCCAACTCTCATCACAGCATCAGGCCTTGATGTGACTGACCACAGGACTTCAGAACATTGGGCTGCAAGTGAGTCCAGTGACACCGAAGTGTTACAAATATGTTGGCTGCTCATACTATGCAAAAGGAGCTGTTTTGGCTGCAGGTATACATTTACACTTGAAATATGCCATAGATATTCTTGAGAGTTTGTTTTTTGGAGTCTACAGACCAAACATTTGAATTTGGAGGGTAGATACAATATAATAGCTCAAAAAGTTTCTTTCTAAACCAGCAAAAATAGGAGATATTGTGCAGAGAGCCTGAAGGTATAACCAATGCCTGGCTGCTATTGCATAAAGTTTCCACTTTCTACACACAAGGCCTGGCATGTTACAAGTCTCTGGGTTTCCAATGGTTTGTTCACCAGTAAATCCAAAGGACCATTGAATGAATTAGTGAATGAATGGGTTTCAATATAACTCAATAATTATTTGAGGAATAAGTCTATCTTCACAAAAATGTCCATTTGCAAAGATAAGCATCAGAAGAAATCCTAACCTGTGAATGCAAACATGAGGGTGCAGAACAGATGAACCGAGTTGCCTCAAGTCTATCCAGGAGGTAAGTAAGGCAGAGAGTGACCACATATCCCTCTTTGCTCCAATGGTTTTGGTTTGCACCTGTTTTCCCAGCATAATTATTAATAGTGTCCCCTTTGATTCTTGAAAATTCCTGGTTGAGGGGTTAAGTAAGATGGTCACCTGACATATAAATATTAGAATGACTGCTGCTTCTGGCCATTGGGACTGAAAGAATCAGTGTCACTACTTTACAGGACTCTTCACCACAGAAGGTTTTCAGAGATCTCGAGAGCCAGTGAGCAAGGTATTATGCATGCTGCCTTAGAAGGGGAGATACAATCACCACAGGTAAACTGTGGGATACTTGCTGTGTGACAAAGTCAATCCCACTGATTGTAGTTGTTCTGGTAGCAAGAAGCCCAAGACGTAGCTTGTTCAAGTGCAGAATGAGGTATATCATATCCTTAACCCACCAGCCTGGCATGAGCCACATGCATTGTAGGAGTGAATCACACAATCTGGGACTACAATATAGATGCATCACAAACCCATTTTAGGATTGTAAAGCAAGTTCCTGCAGCACAGTGAAGAACAGCTTACCGATGGCAGTAGCAGTCTGTCTGGAGCAGCTGCTGCAAAGATGCTGGCTGTAGCAGGGGTGGCACAACTGGGCTGTGTGCTCCATGGACCTGGTGGGAGCCCCCAAGTTGGTGGGGCAGGAGCCCTCTCCTTCCGGGTGCAGGTGCAGCCACCCAACCATGGCTGCAGACCCAGGCATCCCTATGCTCTTGGGTGTCTTGGAAGTACCCCTGCCCCTGCAGGCTCAGAAGTGCCTGCTCCTGCTGCCTGGCCTCTCTCAGCTCCCAGTGCCCACTCCAGTGTGGAGCAAAGTTGTGGCTGAGCCTGGGCACTGTCGTGACCTGGCTGGGTGTGTGGGGGCTTGGGGCAGCACTGATGTGCCAGCCCCCTGCCACCTCAGCCACCTCTGGACTTTGGTCACCATCAAGCATGAGAGGGAGGCCAAGGGGAAGGGCTGAGGGTGGCTCAAGGTGGGCCTGCAGGCACCTCTTGATGCAGACAGCCAGGGTGTCATGGATGACATGTTGATGGCAGACAGGTTCCTGGGTGGAAAGGGGCAGGTCCTTGGTGAAGCAGCACCTTCAAGCCAGGGATAGCTTGAAGCATGGGAGCCAGGCTGGCAGTTCCAGGTGGAGCTCACGACCTGGAGTGAGAACTTATGGTGCTTTTTCTGGCCCACTCATGGCCACCCATGAACCAATCAGTATGCACTTCCTCCCTTCTGAAGCCTGTAAAAACCCCAGACTCAGCCAGACTCAGAGAAACAATGGCACAACCTGCCTGCAGATAGGAGCTACCCACTCTGGGTCTCCTCTCCACTGAGGGCTGCACTCATCAGGACGACCTGCCTGTGGAAAAAAGCTACCCACTTCAGGTCTCCTGGGTGCTGTATTATCGCTCAGTAAAGTACCTCTTGGCCTTGCTTATCCTCCAGTTGCCCATGTACCTCATTATTCCTGGATGTGGGACAAGAACTCAGGACCCACTGTTGTAACACAAACAGGGCTGAAACACACCTCCCTCTTGCCACACTGCAGGCAAAGAGGAGGAGAGAAAAGAGGAGGAAAGAGCCATGGCCCTTTGGGGAACCCAGACTTAGGAGCTCCCCGAGCCACGGCTGTGACACCCTCTTTGGGGCTCTACAGTTCCTGATACCTCCAAGCTTTCAGGCACCACTGCATTCCCCGGTGCCCACAATGGAAGCCACTTGTGGTATGCCTGGTTCAGCTGCAGCAGGGAACTGGCACCTGTGCCACAGGCAGTATGTCTGGATGTGTGTAGTGGCTGAACCCCATACTTGCTTAATCACTCACACACCCCTCACTGCTTTGTGCCTGGCTCGCTCTTGGCAGGCATGGGCTCTGGGCCGGTAGCAAGAGCTGAGTGAAGCCTGCCAGGCTGAGTGGGCAGAACTGGCCCAGGGGGCCTGAGCAAAACTTGGGCAAAGACACCACCAGCCATAGAGGTTTCTGGCTGGTGAAGCAACACCCTAAGGATCCTGTGACATTATCTCTTTCTCAAAGAGTGGTCTTTAGATCACTTACTACAGAATTATCCAAAATGTAAAAATGTTTAGAACTCATTCTAGATCAATGATTCAGATTTTCAGGAGGTGGATTCCAGGGATTTGCATTTTTTTCTTTTTCAAAGACAGGGTCTTCCTCTGTGGCCCAGGCTGTAGTACACTGGTGCAATGTCTCGCCACAGCCTTCACCTCCTGGGCTCAAACGATGAATCCTCCCACCTCAGCCTCCCAAGTAGCTGGTACTACAGGTGCACACTACCATGTCTGGCTAAGTTTCATGTTTTTAGAGATAGGGTCTCACTATGTTGCCTAGGCTGGCTTGAACTCCTGAGCTCAAGCCAACCTCCTACCTTGGTCTCCTAAAGTGCTAGAATTACAAGCATGAGTCACCAGGCCCAGGATTTGCATTTTTTAAACCAACTTCTAAACATTCTTGTATGCATTAATGCAATAAATATAAAAAAGATACAGCATATTTAACTGAAACATCCAAATGAAATTATTATTTTTCAGGAGGGGATCAGAGGGCAACAATCTCCAATGAGAGGAAATGTTTGACACATACAGGTTGGTTTCTGTTGTGTGACCATGAATTTTGTGAGTTGCTAAGTTCGTTTTTTGGTGTGTGTCAGAGAAAATCTCAAGTTTTTTTTTTTTTTTTGAGACGGAGTCTCGCTCTGTCACCCAGGCTAGAGTGCTGTGGCTGGATCTCAGCTCACTGCAAGCTCCGCCTCCCGGGTTCACGCCATTCTCCTGCCTCAGCCTCCCGGGTAGCTGGGACTACAGGCGCCGCCACCTCGCCCGGCTAGTTTTTTGTAGTTTTTAGTAGAGACGGGGTTTCACCGTGTTAGCCAGGATGGTCTCGATCTCCTGACCTCGTGATCCGCCCGTCTCGGCCTCCCAAAGTGCTGGGATTACAGGCTTGAGCCACCGCGCCCGGCCAAATCTCAAGTTTTATTCCAACAGCTGGTTGGCAAATCTCAAGTCGTTGGCCAAATGAGAACAAGCCATGTAAATGACACACAGATGCACACAACTGATTTTTATAGCCAGACTTGAGAGTTAGAGATGGAGATGCACAGGCCACATCATGAAGTCTCTCCCATGTAAGGTAAGAATATACCAGAATCAAAGAAAGTAGCTTCTGCATACTTTTTTTTTTTTCTTTCTGAGACAGAGTCTTACTCTGTTGCTCAGGCTGAAGTGCAATGGCGTGATCTCAGCTCACTGCAGCCTCTGCCTCCTGGGTTCCAGCGATTCTTGCGCCTCAGCTTTCCAAGCAGCTGGGATTACAGGCATGCACCACCATGCTTAATTTTTGTATTTTTAGTAGAGACAGGGTTTCACCATGTTGGCCAGGCTGCTCTTGATCTCCTGGCCTCAAGTGATCCACCTGCCTCTGCCTCCCAAAGTTCTGCGATTACAGGCAGGAGGTACCACACCCAGCCTGTATACTCTTTGTTTTTTGAGACAGAGTCTTGCTCTGTTGCCAGGCTGGAGTGCAGTGGTGAGATCTCGGCTCACTGCAACCTTCGCCTCCTGGGTTCAAGTGATTCTCCTGCCTCAGCCTCCCAAGTAACTGGGACTCCCAAGTAACAGGGGCACCCCCCACCATGCTCAGCTAATTTTTGTATTTTTAATAGAGACGGGGTTTCACCATGTTGGCCAGGATGGTCTCGATCTCTTGACCTCGTGACCTACCTGCCTCAGCCTCCCAAAGTGCTGGGATTACAGGTGTGAGCCACCACACCTGGCCACCTGTACACCAAATGTGATTTTGTCCCCCAAAATATTCAAAGTGGCAGCGGTGGTGGGAGGGGGCAAATTGCCCCCAAGGGTGTGCCATGCTAATTGAGAACATAGAAGTATGAGATATTACAGATACGCAGGGCTGGAGAGTGGATCAAGAAAGCTGTCAAATATGAATGCTTAAGACTAACAAAGTATCCTTAGAACTCCTCATTTTCCCTTTTTGCAGGGGGATACATGTTTTGTGAGGTCTGAGGTTTATGAAATTTTGGGGGCTCTGTTTAAGAATACAAAAGTAATTATGAATACAAATTTAGATACTAATGTGAATGTGTATTAAGAATGGGAAAAAAAAAATCACAACATGTTACTGGAACCCTGGAAGATGAGGTCCCTTTCCTTTGAGAAATGTTTACATAAATGTTTCCTGATTGCAACCTGGCTTCTCCTCATCTGGAACAGCCTGTCTGCATTTTCCGGCAACAATCAGAACTCACAGGGGCTGATCTGAGCAAAGGTCCCCAATACTTAAGTTTAATTAGCTTCTTTGTAAATCTGCCTTTACACTGCTAGATTTCCTTTCTTAATTAGCTAAACAGCTAACTCATCAACTTATATTACTTAGTCCTGGAAAGACAGATGATTATTACTTTCACCCTCAAGATTTCACAGTGGAGAGGGCATTTCTACAGGAAGGCCGTGACAGATGTCTGTCTCCAGGATGACTGCCATCAGTTCCTTCCCTTCCTGTACAAGCATGTTATTCCTTACATCAAGAGGTGGATCCAATTCCCCTATCCTCAAACATGGACTAGCCTTAGTGATGTCCTTGACCAAGAGAATGTGGCAGTGCTGATGTTCTCTCTCTCTCTCTCCTCTCTCTCCTCTCTCTCTCTCTCTTTCTTTCTTTCTTCTTTCTCTTTCTTTCTTTTCTTTTCTTTTCTTTTCTTTCAAGATGGGGTATCACTATGTTGCTCAGGCTGACGTTGAGCTCCTGGGCTCAGGCAGTCTTCCTACCTCAGCCTCCGAGTAGCTGGGACTATAGCTACATGCCACCATGCCTATCTCGGATTCTTGAACCACCCACTCTTAGAATATTTCCTCTCAGAATCCAGCTGCCATGCTCCGGGAAGTCAAAACCACATGGAGAGGCCACGTATTGCTGCCTCAGCTAAACTCCCAGTTGACAGGCAACATTAATATGTGAGAAAGCCATCTTGGACTTCTAGCCACGACAGGTCTTCAGAACAACCCCAGCCCCAACTCACATCTGACTGTGGCCATGTGAGAGGTCCTAAGGGAGAGCCACCTAGCTGAGCCTAGTCAACCAATGGAACTATGAAAGAGAAACAGAAATTGTTCTGCAAAACCTTTAAGTTTTGGAGGAGGTTTGTTTTATAGTCAAAAAGAGCACAGAGGAATTGTGTTGGGATATAACTCTTCCATGCCCTCTATCCCAATAAGACTGGAAAGACGAAACATGGGACATTGAACTCCCTGGATTATTTCTCCGGTCCCTATTTGTCTGTAAGTGGTGTTTGTTCCCTCTGCTCCTGTCCTCCAGCAGGTACATACTAGGAAGACCTTCCCGCTCTGGGATTGAGAGATGAGAGCCCACAGCTGTTCCATGGGTTTGATTTGGGGGCTAGAGGAGATGAATGAGAACTCCATTTTGGTCTCAAATCCAAACCATTTTAACCAAACCAATCTAACTTTATACTAGTTATTAAAGTTTATTTTGACCCCAGACTCCAGTGTCTACTTTTTTAATTGGTTCAGAAAACTTACAACAAAAAAAGGCATATGTTTTCCTCTTCAGACCCCAACAAGTACCACCATTCTTCCTTTCATGTAGGCTGGAAAGCGAAGTCTTGTTTTTCAAATTTTACTCGGCTTCATCCTCTAAATCCAGTCTGCCTCACTGTGCCACCTTTTAGTTTCCACAGTCCCTTCACCAGTTCAGCTCCTCACTGCCACAGTCTCAGTCCTGCAATGACTGCCCTGTCTGCAGCTCCCCCATCTCCCATGGTTACAGCTAAGATACTCCTCTTGCTGAAGACCTTATCTACCGCCTTAGGTCCAGTTCAAGGACCTCTGTGGTAATTAGCTTTATTAGAGCTAACAGCCTTTCAAGCTAATCTTTCAAACTCAAATGGCCCCATAAGGCAAATTTTATTTCACACTAGACTATTTCTTCCTTTCTTTTAAAACAAATTGTCCTATTCTCTTCTTCTTTAGATTATATAGTTCTCCCTCCTATATCCAAATCCTCTAGTCCCTTAGAAAGCAAGAAACACATGCTTTATGGCTCGTTATTCTTTGGCTAGTCTAACCATCTAACTAGCCACAAATCTGAATTCCTTGAAGATATGTTCCCCAGCGCTCTACTCAGTAAACACCACTGGACTCATGATACCCCAGTGAAATTTTGTTGTTGTAATGGATTAGGAAGAGGCGCTAGGAAGTAATATTTATTATGCTAGGAATTAATATTTATTTGTGCGGAGTACTTCATATGTCATTTAGTTTTTTTCCTTGGATTCCTTAGTATAACAACTCTATTGGCCTCTTTTTCACCAAACAGGAAGTTGAGATCCAGGGAAATAACTTTTTCAAGGTCACTTAGTAAGTGCGGTGATAGAGCTTGAAGCCAAGTTTGATTACCAGTCTAAGTTTTTTAACCACCATATCATATGGCCTCCAGGCTTTTTTGAGGTGCCCAGGGAATTCTTTAAAACAAATTTTTCTTCCTCTTCCAAATAGGATTACTGTTACCATTTATTAAAACTTCAAGACTTTCGGCTATGCATATACGCTTTTCTCTGTATATCATCACACTCTTTGTATGAACAATCATGTTCTGCCTCACTTCAGATGGCACAGCCATTTTCCCATATCAATATGCACCAATATTGTTTTTTATGAATGGGCCAGACTGCAGAAAGCACAAAATACAACAAAATACGATCTTTCCCCAAATGGGATTTTGGCTTGGGCACAAAATGTCACCCAGAATCAGAAGACTATAAATGTTAAGATGTAAACATGTTAAATATTATTCATGTTTTCATGGGAGAAAATGGGGAAACGCAGACAAAGCAGGAATTCTGAGATTCAAGGTTTCACTCTGTCACCAAGGCTTGAGCGCAGTGGTGCGATCATAGCCCAAGGCAGCCTTGAACTCCTGGACTCAAGTGATTCTCTAGCCTCAGTCTCCCGAGTAGCTGAGACTACAGGTGTGCACCACTATGCCCTGATAATTTTTAAACTTTCTGTAGAGACAGGGTTTCGTTATATTGTCCAAGCTGATCTTGAACTTCTAGGCTCAGGTGATCCTCCCACTTCAGCCTCCCAAAGCATTGAGATTATAGGCGTGAGTCGCTGTGCCTGGCCTTCATTCTCTCTCTTTTCCATGGGGAGGGGTGGTGGGAAACAGGGTCTTTCTCTGTCGCCCAGGCTGGGGTGCAGTGGCACAATCATGGCTCACTGCAGCCTCAACCTTCAAGGCTCAAGTGATCCTCCCACCTCAGCATCCCCTGTAGCTGAGACTACAGGCATGTACCACTAATTTATTATTTATAAATTCATTATTTATAAATAGTATGTTTGGGAGGATTTATTATTTATTTATTTATTTTTTGTAGAGACAAGGTTTTCCTCATGTTGCCCAGGCTGGTTTTGAACTCCTGGGTTCAAATGATTCTCTTGCCTTGGCCTCCCAAAGTGTTGGGATTACAGGTGTGATCCACTGTGATTGGCCCATTCTCTATTAAGAAGAAAGTGAATACAGGGAATCTTTAAGTGTGAAGCCTTCCAGAAGCCGGTGGGGAAGGAAGACTAATATTTACTATCGCTGACCACATACCACATCTTGTGCCATGCAATTTCACTGATGTTCTCATTTGCTTTTCCTAACAACATGTCAACATAGGGATTTTTACCCCACCTTAAGGAAGAGAAAAGACAGGTTGTGACTGCTTGTGCAGTCCTCTGGTAACACTGGTGCTGAGATGGAATTCAGATACTACAGTCTAAGGTCTTTGTTCTTTTAAAGAAGGCTGTTTCAGATAAAAGAAAAAAAAAAAACCTAGATTTTAGAAAATTGAGAGTGAGCTAAATACGTGATCTGGAGTTATAAAAAAATAGCTGACAGGAATCTTGATAACCAAAGAAAGGAAAAATGAAGCAGAAATAAAATTGGGACCCTGTGGTTCAGTCTAGCAGGGGCAGGAAGGGGGCTTGCTGAGCTGATGAGGGAGCTGGCTCCGCAAACGGGCCCCAAATAGAGGAAGGCCTTGTTTCTCCAAGAGCCCAAAATGGAGTAAAGGCAACAGCACGGTCTTTGAGTGGAGGCTGGAAAGAAGGGTGAAATTAAGAAGAATCCTAACTCTACGGAGGGCCTGTCACTGGCCAAAAAGGGGCGTGGCACAGAGAACATCTGGAGGTTTGGGCTGCCGGCCTGTGCTGGGCTGTCTGAGTTACAGGACATGAGATGTGTGCTGGACTGGGAGTGGGAGAATTTCTGGGAAAGAAGAATGTGAGGAGAGCCTGGGCTCAAGTGCCTTTGAGTTAACAAATCCTTCCTTCTCCACTGAACTCTTTCAGGACAGTATAAAAAAGTTTAAAGGTGAACTTCACTAAGCAAGAGGATGGGGGACCTGGCTGGGGACCTTTTCCTTATGCTGGGGGAGAGGCTGCACCCTATGCTGTTAGGCAGGAAAAACCAGGTACTGCAGGCTAGAGGGGAGTCAAAACATCCCCTACACTCAACCCACACCTCCAGAGAACAGGCCTGCGCTCGACTGGTGGTGAGGGCCTCTCTTGGAATTCAGTTCTTGGCCAGAAATCCCTGCCTTAGACTGGGGAAGGTTTGAGGGAAGCTCAGTAAACCTGGCGGCTGCTCTTTGGGTTTGGCAAACTCGAGATTTTTCCAGCGCCTTGTGTTCAGTGAAACTGAAAACGTGTTTGGCTAGAAACCCTTCACTAATTTTTAAACCCCTGTGAGTTTTTTTTTTTTTTTTAACATAAATTTGATCCACATGTTTTCGATTTATTTATATTTAACTCATCAAATCGAATTAGGAGCCACAATGATGAATGGGAACAATGCTGATTTCCAAGAAGATTTTTGAGCCCTTTTTCTTAGAATTCAAACACATTCCACCCCCAGCCCCCCACAACTGTTAAAACTACCAGACTGAGCTGGGTTTGAAATTTAGAACCCAAATGTGAAATAAAGATCCATGCCTGGCAAAGACAGAGCACAGCAGGGGAATGTTCTTAGGGAGTCACAGAAAGAAGGTGGGCTCGGGATGGGGGAATAAGAGAGGGAGTGGGTCGGTTATTCTTCCTTAGGTGGTTTCAATACGTTAATCGAGCTTTGGAGGCTTCCAACAGAGGCCACTTCTCTTGGGAATGATTTGATCACTACCACCCAGGGAAAGGGGGTTCCTGCTCAAAAATTGGGAACAGGGGGTTCCTTGTACCTATTTTTTTTTCTTGTGTTCTCCGTAGTAGTCAATTCAAGCTGCTCTTCCGCTTCCCTTCTAACAGTTCCACCCCCTGCCACCCCTTCCTGGCTCTGGTGAAGGCCTCTCCATCTGGCAACATTTAACATGTACAACAATTTTAATCTTGTGCAAGAGAATCTTAGATGCACTACATACCCATTAAGTTAAATTATAGGTGTACAGTGTTACTTTGCACAATTCTGTCTGGTCTGGGTTTGCACACACAACAAAGGCCATTACTGTCTTTCCCAATTACCCTTTCTACTACACCATCATTTTCCACAACTTCAATCTTGAGGCCAATAGTATTTCTCTGGGAAACTCTGGCCCCCAAGGTCCCCAAAGTTGCTGTCTTAGGTTTAAGACAAAGGCACCCTCTTCAGAGCGCCTTGAACCACTACTTGGTAGGTCCCTAAACACTGACCAAATACATTTCTTTGAATTTGGCTTCTCTCCCCTACAGACTCTGATCTAATTACATAGGCCTGGGTACAAGTACCAGCTTGCTACTTAATAACTGTGTAACTTCGGGGGTTATTTTGCTTTCCTTGGTTTCAATTTCCCAATCTGTAAATTGGGTATAATAACTTTACTTACCTTACAGGGTTGTTGTAAAGAGTAAATGAGATGTGTCCTGTAAAAACCTTAATTTGTTGCATGGAGATAGGGAGGTGTTGGTCGAGGGATACCAAGTTTCAGTTAGACAGCAGGAATAATTTTTAGAGATCTATTGCATGGCATCATGACCACAGTTAATAATAATGTGTATTTTTTAATTATTAAGAGTAGATTTTAAAAGTTCTTACCACAAAAAATAAGTATATGAAGTGATGACTGTTAATTAGCTTAATTTAGTCGTTCCATAATGTAAACATATCAAAACATTACACTATATCCCATCAATATACATTATTATTTGTCAATTAAAAATAAACTTGGTATGTTGTCTCAGCTGGACTAAGTAGTTAACAACAATTAGTTTTATTATTATTGAAACTGCCACACTTTATTCAACTCTAGAACTTTTCTAAGAGCATTTAAATTTTTGCAGAGGTTGACAGTTTCCTTCTAAATCCTCTCCTCTCCCACCAATGCTGAAGTGACCAACTCAGTGCCCTACAAACGAGTATCATTCAGCGAGGTGACACAAGGTTTCTCACCAACTGCCTGGGATTCTTACTCAGTTCTCAGGGAGTCTTCCATGCAGGCCCAAATTTTAAGCCTACAGTCCCTTCCTGAGATCCACAGTAGCAGAGAGATTGGAAGATCTAAAATCTAATGCATAGAGAGCACTCTCCTTCAAGCCAAGTGGAGCTGCTGCTTCTCATTTTATATAAAAAGTATATGTGAGAAAGGGAGGTGGAGAAGGAGGTTTTTACTTTGCTTTAAGGAGCAAAATCAAGACCTTTACGGATGCTTTTTGGAAAGTAGAAAGGTGAAGGCAACATTTAAGTTATCTGACAAACGCCTCTCTCGTAAGGGGGAAAATAGAAAAGTCTGAGTCCAGTTATAAGCCCTGTGCTCAATGGCATTCAAAGAAAAGAGAGTTGAAAGTCCGACATTTATTGCTCTTCTCTGGTGAGAAGTAGTTTTAACGTTAATTCATGGATCCTGATGTTGGCCAGGAATTCACCAGCTTCTAGGGAGGACTTTGGACACCTAATGTAGTCATGGTCTTCATTATGCAGAATTGCTATGAGGACTCACGAGAGAACACTTGCAGAATCTTGACAAATGGTAATTATTATTTCTACAGAGCTGACCTCACTTGAAATCCTGGGTGATACCAGGAAATGTGTGTATCTTCCATGCCCAACATTTACTAGAGATTTCTCTTTCAGTGGCTTCTTAGTCCCTTTTATCTACATGTAGTATGGATGCCAGCCCAGCTCTAAAAAACCCCCAGGAAACCACTCCTTGCTCACAACTCGGCCAAAGTAGTGGGTCTAGGTGACTGTTTGTGCCCATAGAGGGTACTGAAGTGGACATACAATCAGAAGGGACAAATACACAGGCTGGGAAGTCACTTTGGTCTAATATAAAAGGTGAACTGGCTCAACCAGACTCCTCTCTAGAAATGTGGAATTGGGAGAATGAGAAACTGGGTTGATTGGTAGCAGAGCCATAAAGAATGTGGTTGGCCACATCAATGGCAGAACTCCATGTGAGGGCTGAGAACTTTCTGCTGTGGAGGCTTTGCAGGGCTGCCCTAATTTCAAAACCAGTCTCCCATAAAGCCTGGCTGTTCAATCGTTCTGCTCATGGACACCATAAATATCTCTTCTAATATTATTACTATTGTTTTTTTTTTGAGTCAGTGTCTCACTCTGTTGCCCAGGCTGGAGTGTCATGGCACAATTATGGCTCACTGCAACTTTGAGCTCCTGGGCTCAAGCAATCCTCTCACTTCAGCCTTCTGAGTAGCTGGGACAGGCATGTGCCACCACATCCAACTAATTTTTTACTTTTTATAGGAACGAGGGTCCTGCTATGTTGCCCATGCTGTTCTCAAGTGATCCTCCTGCCTCAGCCTCCCAAAGTGCTGGGATTACAGGTATGAGCGACCACACCCAGCTGGCCTTCTTGCAGTATTATTAAACATATCCTTTTTTTTTTTTTTTTGAGTTAGCTTGGGTAAGTTTCTGTTTCCTCTGACCAAAATAGTATTTGTTAAAACAGCATCTGCTCTTGGGAAGTACATGCAAACAGAGTTATGTCTAAATGTTCTGAGCATTTCCAGTGCAAGGAATTATTTTAATACTTAATTACAGGCAAGGTGCAGTGGCTCATGCCTGTAATCCCAGCGCTTTGAGAGGCTGAGGCAAGTGGATCACTTGAGCTCAGGAGTTCAAGACCAGCCTGGCCAATATGGTGAAACCCTGTCTCCACTAAAAATACAAAAATTAGCCAGGCATGGTGGTGCACATCTGTAATATCAGCTACTTGGGAGGCTGAGGCAGGAGAATCACTTGAATCTGGGAGGTGGAGGGTGCAGTGAGCCAATGTTGCACCACTGCACTCCTGGGCAACAGAGTGAGACTCCATCTAAAACAAACAAACAAACAAACAAACAAGAAACAAAAAACCAAAAACCTTAATTACACATTGTAGTATATGCTATTGGTTTCTGACTTCTGCTTTCTTGATTTCCTTCTACTGTAGAAATTGGGAGAGTTAAAGCTCTTGCTCTCTCAACTTCCCTTGCAGCTAGGTCATGTGACACAGTTCTGGCCAATAAGAGGCAAGTGAATATCTGTTGGGACAGAGGCTGCCCCTCCTTTTTCCATCTTTACATAGAAATGTCAGGCTTGGACCTGCCACCACCACCTTGTAACCATGAAGGGAAAGTCAAAGAAATGCAGAGATGCTACAGCCCTAACACAATGGAGGTGCTGATCTCCGCTAACTGCAACTTCTGTCTCCTGGGCTCAAGTGATTCTCCTGTCTCAGCCTCCCTAGTAGCTGGGACTACAGGCGCGCACCATAATACCCAGCTAATTTTTATATTTTCAGTAGAGACAGGGTTTCTCCATGTTGGTTAGGCTACTGTTGAACTCCTGACCTCAAGTGATCCACCCGTCTCAGCCTCCTAAGTGCTGAGATTATAGGCATGAGCACCCGGCCTGATCACAGTTATTCATGTATACCTTTTCCAAAGTGAGGATGGAGTGGGAAAAAGACACAGACGTGAGAGATACAGTGGAAGTACATATAACACAAGTTGGCCACTGTCTGGATATGGGGTTCGGTGACAGGAGGAATAATGCTGAAAATGTTTTATTGTACAAAATATAAACAAAAACCTCATGTGGTACCTCTGGAGCTGAAGACAGGAATGGTTTAATGTAGATGTTGGAGTCATGCACCTTCAGGTCATGGTCCCCAAGTCCCCTGGTCACTCCAATAGTTGCCATTACCCGGGCCTAGGAGTATAAGCAGAGAGTCATCAGAAACACGCACACAGTGAAAGCATCCTATCCCAGTGCAGCTGCCTGGGCTAAGAACAACCAAAGAATTTTTCAGTTTCTCCTGCCCGTCTTTCCAGGCCGCTTGCTGCTAATGTATGTGGATAGCTTTTACCAAGAAAGGGCTCACCGAAATCACTTCTGTATTTGAGGAGTGTTTTTTCTACCCATTATCTTAAGCTTGACAGGTTGCTGCTGTTTCTTTTCAGCTTTCTTTTTTGGAGACTGGAAGGAGGGATGTCCAATAAACTAACTCCAATGTAGGCATGATGCCTACTGCTGTGGAAATCAGTTCATATCAAACCCAATAGGATAGATTCATCCATCCATCCATCCATGTATCCATCCATCCGTCCATCCACCCCCCCCATCTTCCTGTTACGTATCCACCGTACAAGTGTTTGCTCTACACCAGCTATGTCCTTAGTCCTGTCATAGGCACTAGCAAAAGATGTAAAAAATGAGAAGTAGCTCTTGCCCTCCCAGAGTTCACCTATTAAGTTTTATGGCTGGAAAAAGGAACTTAGCAACTCTATAACCTATCCTGCTAACATCTCCGCAAATTCCCTCTGGGTGGAAAGGAACAAAATGTCACCAGTGCTGTGACATAGCTACACAGAGACCTCAGGGCTGAGGCCTCATCCTAAACTGTTTTTTGAATGGTGTAAGGAAGCAACACTATTACACAAATGCCTACACAGTCAGCTTAAATATCTCCTGTTATGCTGAAGATTTGATTTACCCAAACATTTATCGGGTGCCTACTATGTACTTACATCATGTGGCGGGAGCACAAATGTCTAAGGCCTCGTCCTTACTATAAAGAAACTTGGGGCCACGTGTGGTGGCTCATGCCTGTAATCCCAGCACTTTGGGAGGCTGTGGCAGGTGGATCACTTGAGGTCAGGAGTTTGAGACCAGCCTGGCCAACATGGTGAAACCCCATCTCTACGAAAAATACAAAATTTAGCTGGGCATGGTGGTGGGCACCTGTAATCCCAGCCGCACGGAGGCGAAGGCATGAGAATTGCTTAAACCTGGGAGGTGGAGGTTGCAGTGAATTGAGATCATGCCACTGCAGTCTAGCCTGGGTGACACAGTGAGACTCAGTTTCAAAAACAAACAAACAAACCAATAAAAACAAAAAGAAACTTGGTAAGGGAGATAAGAGGGATATGTCTAATTAATAACACATAAAATACGGTTAAGTACCAAAAAACACATAGAAAATGGGTTACACAAGTTTAGAGGAGGTAAAAATTCTACTGAGAAGGCTCCATGGAGGAGGTGGCACTTAGCACTGACAGGTGGATTGCATCGGGACAAGTGACACGGAGGGATGGAGAGAAAGTCATCCTGGGTGTAAGAAAGCAGTGTCCTAACCCTTAATCATAAAAAATATATCCAGTATAGTGTCATCGTTCAAAGACCTGAGCTTGAATTCTTACTCTATTACCTGGGTGATAAGAGTAATTACCTCCTTTGAGTGGGGATGAAGTAAATACATGCTAAGAGACACTGCAATCGAATATATTGTCTTCATCTTCATCCTAGTCTGTCAACAGGGCTGTGAATTTTGAAGCTAGCCTTGGTTCACAAGGTAGGCAGAGCTCACATTAAGCAGAAATGAAACCATGACACTTTTTTGAGGGCAAGGGTCACAGGGGATAGACATGAGACAAAGCCGGACACAGTAGCCCACATGTGTAATCCTAGCACCTTGGGAGTCCAAGGCAGGAGGATCACTTGAGCCCAGGAGTTGGAGACCAGCCAGGGCAATGTGGCAAAACCCTCTGTCTACAAAAAATATAAAAATTAGCCAATGTGGTGGCATGCATCTGTAGTCCCAGCTACTCAGGAGGCTGAAGTGGGAGGATCACCTGAACCTGGGAGGTCGAGCCTGCAGTGAGCCGAGATTGTGCCACTGTACTCCAGCCTGATGACATGTCTCAAAAAAAAAAAAAAAAAAAGTGATGCAAAGCAAAGTCTGGGGCTCTCTGCCCCTGCTGGGAGGCTGGACTGGCTCCCTTCTAGCCAAGAAGTGCTCAACCCTAAATGTGAAAAATTCTGAGTCCCTTGTGGCTCTCCTGCTCTCCCCGCAGAAATGGCAGCTTCTCTGTGTGCTTTTCCAGTGAAAGAAATCTGATATTTCTGCTAGTGACCGACCTTGTTTACAAAGTATCCAGGTGTTACCCACACCAGTCTTTAAAAGCATCTGAAGAAAGAAAATGAGAAGTAATGGCCACAGAAGTACTCTGAAACTTCTGGGTAGGTGTACGCAGAGAAGAAAGAGAAAATCCCAGTCCAGGATCCAGACGGAGCTCCAAGAACTTACGGAGTCCTCAGACAGGGGTGGTGTCTACCAATAAAAGCAAAATGGAGACATGGTGCCTTTTAAATAGGCCAACAGGTGCACGGACAGAACTTGCCACCTGCCCATCACAAGACCATCAAGCTTAAATTACCTGAAATGCTTGAGGAACATGATGTTTTGGTGAAGTAAACTTTACACTAAAATTAGAAAAGCCTTGCTCCTTCAAATCTTATTGCTGTAAACTTCTAAGGATACATCATTCTATTTTCCTGTTGTATTAAGGAAAGTATACTGAACATAACTGAACAGCTTATTTAATACTTATGCATTTATGTCAGGTACCAGGCTAGATAGGAACTAGAGATACAGGGATAACAGGATGTGCTCCTGAGGTTATTGGAACTCACTGGATATTAAAGGGTAATACAGAGAATCTCAGCCCCACAAAGAAATGGAGCTGCAGGCATAGGTCATTAGGCTGAGTAATACTCATTAATGGTGCCCATTGTACCGAAAGGCACAAATATTTATATCAGAACAGTGCCTATTAGCCCTGACATGATTCTTAACCAGAGACGGTGATTTGAAGGGTGTTCATTTTCATGAATGGGGTGTGTTTGTTTAAAAATGATTCCTACATGGATCAGATATTTGTGTTTGGTATTCATCCTTATGTTGAAATGTATTTTTCCATTGAAATCACTGCTGGCCTACACTGAGCCCAAAACCTAATCATGTTTGTTTTCGTGCTCTTGCTCTGACACACACACACACACACACACACTCTCTCTCTCTCTCTCTGCCCATGGAAGGCATCCTTTGGTTTTCTTGTGAGTCATTTCTTCTTGATAAAAACTATCGAATGCTGGAAAAAATATCAGTTGAAGACTCTTCTCAATGTGACCACATTGTTCACTTGGAATGCTTTACACCGAGCTGAAATGTATTAACGTTCCGAGGAAGAATGCAATGATTCAGATGTTTGTTCTTACTGGGAAATAGATTCCAAGCTTCTCTCCACTCCAGGATTTCAACCTCCTCCAGGCCTTTGCTCAGAGACCACTTTAGGATCCACAGCCTTTCTTTGGTTCAACAATGTGCTGTTCAGTGCTGGATTCTGACTGGAACCCTGAGAGCTCATGACGGTCTTTGTTACCTTACTCTGGGCTCTGGTTGCTGTGACCCTATAGTCTAATTACGGTGAAGCTTTGGACTCTCTTCCATGGCGCAAGTGGCGAACAGACTTGCAAAGGCTGAACTTCCATGAAGAAGTCTGAGACTGCGGGAAGCAGATAGAAAGCCGCGGCGCTACACTGGCGGCTGCCCCTCGCTTGGCTGCGTGATCTGCCTGGGCTGTTTTAACCGCATGGTCCCAGCTGCCTGGTCTGCCAGATGGATATAACACAGCCAGCATGACCTGCCTCCTTGCTTGTTGTCAGATATAAATGAGATCATGTGTGTGAAAGTGGTCATGTTTAAACACTGTAAAAAGTTATTCAAATGGATTGGGAAGGGGGACGTTATTTTCACAAAATCGGCTTAAGTCCATTGTGCTCACTGCCCACCTCCCACCCTCACCACTCCTTGGACCCTGAAGACGGGAGGCCTGAAGGATGATGGATGGGATATGCTTTCAAGCTGTCAAGGCTATAAAATCACAAGCTGCTGAGTGGAACACACGGACTGCCACGGGCTATGTGGAGCCTCGCGGGCTATGTGGAGCGAAGGCGGGACAGAGCCCTGTCCTCTCCACCCAGGGGAAGCACAGGTGCCTACCTTCTTGCCTTCTCCATATATAAGGGGGAACTTCAAGTCCTCATCCTCAATGGTTTTGTATGCCCTGTAGGGGGATAAACAACATTGTAAAAAAGGTTTGCACTCAATTAGTGACCTGCTGCCCTGACACCGACTGCTAGGGATTTCATTTTCCCTGAGACCCCAACCACTCACCACACTGACTACCTCTTTCTTTATAGGGAGTTGTTCTCCCTACAGAATTGTGTGTGTGTCTTTTACCAAACCAGAAAATACTGTCTTCACATGCTTGAAGAGGGAGGAAATAAGTTGGCATATGCATAATTAGCAAAAAGGGGAGATGGGTTTCTGGCCTTAGGGTCTGTGTAATAATGAAGTGACCCAGCGACAGTATTCTCATCATGAATCCAAAACTGTGAGACACAGCGGTGCTCAGAGATGAATGGAGTGTGAACCGGCTTCAAGAGCCAGTTCTCACCTTCAGGGGTTGTTTATACCAAAACAGCCTTGTACTGCCAGGGCTGGGGAAGAAATCTTTAGAGCCTGGTTGTTCTCTATATAATATGCAAGGTTGGTAAAACATTCTTTGTTTCACAATAGCTTTTACATAGCCACTCAATACACAGAAAGAACCTTCAGTTTATGCCTCAATGTTTTATTCCAGATAGGGTCCTCCAGATGCCACGGCCTACACAACGGAGGTGGGTAAGATGAAAGGGATAGAGCTGATGAAGACCATGTCTTGCAATTTTGCTTATAACCAAGTTAAAAAACAAACAAGTGAACAAACAATTATTAGCCCAGTTACAGCTGTTTATCACCTTGAGCATGTAGCTTGACCTTTTTCAGTCTCAGTTTCCTCATCTGTACAATGTGGCTAATACACAGAATACCAAGAGCTCAGTACAGAAGCTGCACTTAGTAAGAGCCCACTTAGTGGCAGTTATTACTAATACTTAGTAGATAATTAACACTTGGCATACCAGTTCCCCTTTCTGCAAAATGGGGATAGCACTGTTCATAACTTCAAATATGTTATTTAAAAGACTAAGTAAAAGATGGCGTAGGTTCTGTTGAGTTAGATGCTATAAGTAGATGCTTTTCTACAATAACGTTTCCTGAGTGCATTAAAAATCCTGATTTATTAAATGGCCTGCCATTCCTGGATATACCTAGGCTGCCTGGGAGTGAATCTGAAATCAAATTTATGGAAGCTCTTGAGGTACAAAAGAAGGTAACTAAATTTCAAAAGCATGGAACCCCAAAGTTAAAGCAGGTCCATCCTCAGGAAGTTACTTGGATAAGGTGTCCTTCCCCTGAGGTGGAGAATCAGTGAGGTTTTGGCACCAGATGCGCCTGAGCTGGAGTTCGGCATTGACTTTGGTACAGTCCTGCGCAAGTGGATGTTCTCTCAGGCCCTCAGGATCCTCGTTAATCAATTAGGGCAAAATCTGGGGCTCATTCGTGAGATTATTGCAAAGATTAAAATGGGGAAATGAACGTGGAGAGCTTAGGAGGTACTTAGCGCTGTGCCTGGCACAACAAATGCTGCTGCTGCTGAGTGAGCCCAGAGGTATTCTAGGAATTGAATTTTCAAACAAGGAAATATACTGTTTCCTTCCCCCAAATCTACCAAATTAACACAAAGTGCAAATAACCACTTTGATGTTTTTACATACTCACATGAGCTATTTTAAACACTGTGGTATATGAGTTTTGGGAGGAACAAATAAAGCTATTATTAGAAGAATGAGGATTTTTTAAAACTTTCCTGGTGATTCCAATGTGCAGCCAAGGTTGAGATCCATTACTGTAGACCAAGCATCAATTAGCTAACATTCAAAATGATTAATCAATTAGCCCCTTATCAGCCTGACCCTTAAGACCACAGACTCCGTGGCTCAAGGGAGAGGAGGAAAATGGCCTGAGAAAGCCCTTGAGATGAGCATGAACAGGGACTGGGGACCCCATGTGGAGAGGGACATGTGGACAGTGAAGAGACAGGCCCGCACAGAGAGGGGGCAGCAGTGGAGACCAGATGTAGAAAGGGGCTGGGCCTCAAGATCCAGGCACAGGAGGAGCCTGGATCTGGTGTAGAAGAGTTGGGTCTATGGCTTGACAGTCACAGGAATTAAACAGAGGCAGAAGGCTGCAGCTCTAGAACCAATGACTGGGTATCACCTACAGCTTAATAGAGACAGGCGAAGAGCACTCTTAACGGACTGTTGCAGGAGCACGAAGTCCATGTCTCACAACTCTGAAAGACACACACTTAGCGTTGTTACCCACAGGACCAAACCAACTGCAAATTTTAATATTATATGTTAGCTTCTGTTTATCTTCAGGAACGGCAAAACATTATAAATAGAAACAATGGTGGAAAAGGAAGGTTTATTCTGCCCTGCCAGTGTTGGTTTTCAATCAACTATGAGCACTCCCTCTCCCCCAGCAACTAAAGACAAGGGGGAAGAACACCAATGAGGAGGAAAAGTACAACCCCCTTTCCCCCTCCATCTTTCTGAATCCTAAGCACAGATCATCATATAAAGTTAAGTGGACTTCCATCCATAGTTACAAAGCCTTGAGTAATAAAGTATAAAACATAGTACTCAAGAGTTAAAACTAGCAACTTGATTAGAGTCTGTATAAATTAATAATAGCTAATAGTAATCACAGCAACTATGATTTACTGAGCATCCTCTACATGCCAGACACCAGGCTCTGTGCTGACTTATAGTATCTAAAATCTCTCAATGGCCTTGCAATGTCCTGTCTTAGAGGAGAGAACTGAGCCCAGAGAGGTTCAGTTACTCCTCCCAGATCAAAAAGGTGGAGTGGTCTTAAAACTGGACTTGGACTTTTCCAGAAAACATGACAAAGAAATGTGATATCAGGACTTAGCTTTGGGAATTTCTCATTCTAGTCCAAGAGTCTGAAAGAAGACCATTATTGTCCACTTTCTTTGGGTGACCAGCTGATATCTGATGAAGAAAAGAAGACTTTTGGCAAAAGAGGAAGGGGAATTTTCTGTGTGAGTGGCAAAAGAACAAAAGGGGATCATGTTTGTACAAAACCAGTGGCTATTACAGTACTGGGTCTACAGGGAAGAAGAGAGGAAAGTCAGCAGAAGTGACGGTCCATGTTCTTTTTCTTTCTTTTTTTTTTTTTTTGAGACGGAGTCTCGCTCTGTTGACCAGGCTGGAGTGCAATGGTGCAATCTCAGCTCACTGCAACTTCTGCCTCCCAGGTCCAAGCGATTCTCCTGCCTTAGCCTCCCAAGCAGCTGGGATTACAGGCAAGCACCACCATGTCTGGCTAATTTTTGTATTTCTGTAGCGATGGGGTTTCACCCTGTTGACCAGACTGGTCCTGAACTCCTGACCTCAGGTGATCTGCCCATCTCGGCCTCCCAAAATGCTGGGATTAATCCATGTTCTTAGACCTGCAGCTGCTTTTCTGGCCATCTCACCAGAAATGAGTGACCACAGAGTCAACCAAGCCCTCTCCCACAGAGAACAGACCTGCCTCAAACTACCCTCAGTTTAAGGAGGCCATCTAAGTTCTGGCCCACTTGGAAGGCCTGTCTGTTTTATATTATAGTCCATGTCAAGGCTATCGGCCTGAATTTATGCTTCCAGCTTGTCCTTGGCTTCCTTCTTTCTCACTGGGGGAAGATAGGCGAGTGAAGCTTGAGAGCTCCAAGACATGGAGGTACTTTGAATTTGAGATGAAAAGAGTGTGTCCAGTCATAAAACCAATTCTTCTACACCAGATCCCAAGATTTTTGAAATCCTAATTAAATTTTTAAGAACTAGCCCCCCAAACAAATCACTCGCTAGTTTTACAGTAATACGACTCACCAGAGATTATATTATTTGTTACAATATAGCAATACTGAAAGGCTTAGGAAAGATTTTCTAGACAAACTCTTATTAATATTTTGGGCCAATTCCTTAGTGAGGCCAACCAAATCATTTTTTTAGATGAGAAAAAAAAATGCACGGCTTAAAAGGGTTGCTAAATTCTTGGCTTTCCCTAACTGAGAGGCATTATTCTCAGAAGTTTCCATTAAATTCTTTTTAAAAGTAATAGTTTCCTTTGTAATGTTGATTGTGCAAAGCTGTAAAAACAAGCCACTGTTGGTTTGGACCTACTGGAAGGAGCAGTTCAGCATTAAGACTGAAATGCCACCAAGTCAGCTGTACCCCAAGTATAGGAATCCCTTCTACAAGACACCTAACCTTGGTTCCTGGCCTCTCCTGAATGGACTGTCACAGATGTCACTGTCCTAGGAGTTTAACGGGACTTAATGTCAGCCCATTCCATTGCAGAACAGCTCTGGGAAATTCTTTCTTAAACTGACCCAAACCCACTGGCCCATCTGGAAAAACATGAAATAAATCCAGACTAATTTCTGCTTGAGAGCTCTTCAATTGTTTAAAGAGAGCTATCTCAAAGTTTCCTTTTCCTTAGTTCTTTCAACTGTTCTTCACAGGACCTGGGGGATCCTAACCACTCTAGTCCCCATGCATCCAACAAACATTAACTGAGCACTGAATACTGGTATGGTAGTGGCTCCTAGGGCCTTTCTGGTTTGCCAGTGTCCTCAAAAAACGGTACCTGTAACTGAAAACACTTAAGATGTGGTCCAAATAAAAAATTACTTTTTTTGATTTGGATCTTGCATTTTTTAAAATTAACGAAGCCATTTCCATTTTGTATATTTTTTTTAGGGTTACATATGCAGACTCTGAATGAAAACAAATGAAAAACCCCAGTCCACAAGAAAAAAGACCTGAGAATGTTTTTTTGGCTCATGGTCTCCTCTAGTTTATAACGACATACACAATAGATATTTTACCCTGAAGGAAGGACTCCATCGCCCTTATTAATTTTATCTTGTTAGTTTCAGTCCATTGTTTCAACCCACTGACAACTTCCTGAATTCAGATCCTTCCATCCAAAATACCAGCTGTCTATGCTGTATCATGTTAAATTTGATAAGCAGCCCTGCCATCTTCATCCAGATCACTGAAAAAATTGCTAAATGGAATCATTAGAGACCTTCCTCTAGGCCAAGCTAAACACACAAGGGGGGTGGCAACATTTCAGGCATGTGAAGGAAAGTTTGTGCAATTCAAAAAAATCATATTCAGCAGTATTCTTTTTCATGAAAATGAAGAACCTATCAATTTCCTTTTTTATTTTTTATTTTTATTTATATTTACTTGTTTATCTGAGATGGAGTTTCACTCTTGCTGCCCAAGCTTAGGTGCAATGGTGTGATCTCGGCTCACTGCAACCTCCACCTCCCGGGTTCTTAGGATTCTCCTGCCTCAGCCTCCCGAGTAGCTGGGATTATAGGCACATGCCACCACGCCTGGCTTATTTTTTGTATTTTTAGTAGAAATGGGATTTCACCATGTTAGCCAGGCTGGTATCGAACTCCTGACCTCAGGTCATATGCCCGTCTTGGCCTCCCAAAGTGCTGGGATTACAGGCGTAAGCCACCACACCCGGCAATTTCCTTTTTAATACAAACAACAGATGATATAAAGCTCGGCAGAATCTTGTCTGGTGGAGAAGCACAGAAGACAGACTCAACAGTAGAGGGTGGACAATGAGATATTAATATTTAAAGAGGAGGTGTTTAGGATTTAAAAAGCTGTCAACACTGATCCAGATAGACACTGTCCTCATGGATTTCAACTCTCCTGGAATAGCTCTTGGGCTATCTATGAAGCAACTTAACTCAACCATTATCCACTCAGTATTTCTCCATCTTGTCCAAAAGGCTAAGAGAAGAAACAATCAGATTTCTTAAAAACTCAGAATATATCTATGTATACAGTATTCGACCAGCCTAGAAACCTTACCCAAAAAGAACAGATGACTAATTGAGCCTGACTTGTTGAACCTAAGCTGGCTCTCCTGCTTATATCACCTCCAGTGGACGCCGTTCCTTCAAATCCCTCTTGCTCCGAAGGCACGTGAGTGATGCTCATAGTTCCGACATCAACCCCACCCTTCTAGGCTGAGGCTCTCTCAATGCCCTCTGTCAGTCCCTCCATCTGCCTCATATCCCCCTCCCTTACCCACCAGCCTTTCAGAACATTCTCCCACCTGCCCCGATGACTTCAGCCTAGGTTCAGATTGCTTTTCCACTCTTTCCAGGATGTCATTCTCAGCATTTTCTTAGAATTTGGTGGTGCTTTTGGATTCCCGACTTTACAACTCCTAGCCTACTTCCTGCTGACCTTTTTCTCTGTTCCCTATCATCACCCTGGTCATGTGGCCTGCAGCAAGAACACCCCCCACCTCTGAGATTCTAATTCTGAATCATTTTCCCTCTCTCACTCCTTTGTTGAGGCTCTCAGGCCAGTTTCCCTCCTTGCTCCTGCTATTCTTACTACCTTCTGGCTAAACATGTTCCTGATCCTGTCTCCATCTGTGGCAAAGCTTTTTGATACTTTTCTTTGCTAGAACTTGTCACCTTCTCGATTTTCCAGCAACAAAACAAAGATTGAGTATTTTGCCTATTAACATTATGCCAAATACTGTCATCTTTACCTTTCAAACAAATCCAGAATCCTCAGATTTCAACACCTTCCCTGCTGTCAGAGCCCTAGCATCATATTTCTTGCCTACATTTTTGGGACGGATCCATCAGGCCTCTGTGCAATGATCTAGGCAAGAGGCAATAGTGCTAGGATGATGTCACCAGGTGGATGGCAGTGAGGGTGTTGAAAACTGTTCTGATTTGTCCCTTACTCCTGTTCTCAGAGCAACTGGAGTAATTATTTTAGAATGTCAGGTCACGTCATTACCCTACTCAAATCCATCAAAGGTTTTCCATTGCACTCTAAATAAAAGCCAAGTAACCAGATGGTCTTCTTTAACATTGTTCCTGTCCCCCAAATATCCTAGTCCCCTTTCCTGCTTTATTTTTTTCCATAGCATCCACCACCACCACACATTGAAAGAATTTTACTTCCTTACTATGGTTATTTCTTCTGTTGCTTCTTCATGCCCTTTAAGTTCTATGGGGATAGCTACCTGTGGCATCTCCTATACCTAGAAGAGTGCTCAACATATAATGGGTACCCAATAAATATTTGGTTAAGTGAGCAAATTAATACTACCTTCTCTATGCAGAGGCTTTATTCATATTTTCTTGTTCCATAATATATTTGCAAAACAAAAGCAAAGAGCCTCCTTGTTCAGCTGCTTTCTAAGTCTGGCTATGCTGTTCCTACTGATGCTCACTCACAGGCACCCCTTTGCCACCTCTGCCCTAGCGGGCTAGGTGCTGTCCTTACAGGCTCAGACATTCTCTATGAATATCTGAACTCGAGATCCCCATGCAGCCACACCCGATGCCCTTTTACTCTAACGAGCAGCAGTTATAGGACTTCTCCACCATAAACATACTTTGTGTTTGTGGCAATTTTATACGTCCCTTCAGCAAAGCTTTGCTCACACTCTCCCCATGGCTGGGAGGCCTGCTAGCAAATCTCCCACATTTCTCTTTTAATCCACAAGCAACACTCTCCAGCTTAAAGTTCTCCACTGAATTCTCATCTTAAAATAGAATCCAATGATGAGGCCCTCCATGATCTGGCCTTTGCACTCTGACATCTTCGATCACTCCGATGTGCTCTTGCAACACTGGCTTTCTTGTTTTTTATGACATGCCAGGAGGCCTGGTCATTCCTTCTGTCTGGGCCATTCTTCCCTTTGATCCTGCCATGCTGGCTCCTGGATATCACTTGGAAAGGCCTCACCTGACCACTCATCTAGAAGTCCAGTGTTCTCTGCTCCTGCTCATCCTGCTTCAGTGCTTCAAGCACAATCTGAAATGCTCTTAGTTTGTTTACCTTCTGTCCCCACATCAGCTCCATAAAGGCACAGACTTTCTTCCTATGTACCCCTCTATCTTTGTATCTACAATTGTGCAGGCACATGGTAGACACTAGCCAAATGGATGAATAAATGAATGAAGCCTGGCATGTCTCCCTTAGCATGTCAGTTTCCCTCTAAAGATATCCCCCATTCACCCTGCCTTAATAGCTAGCTTTTCTATGGCTAAAATTCATGGCTGCATTCCCATTGGTGATACCTCTGACATATTTATATTTATATTTATAGTAACATTATATTAAATTTATATTAATGTATTTATATTAAATATTATATTTAATATATATTTACCTATTTATACTAAAATTTCAAGTTCCCTTTATTAGTAGTATATATACAAATAGTTATAAAATCATAAAAAATAACATTTATGATTCTCTTGTCTATTCCTTTCTCAATTCCTTAGTACCACGTCAGAATGGCAGTTTTTTTTGTCACAGATATTCACCAGGGTATATGGTGTTACCAAAACAATTTTCCTTTTTTTTTTTTTTTGAGACGGAGTCTCCCTCAGTTGCCCAGGCTGGAGTGCAGTGGCGCGATCTCGGCTCACTGAAAGCTCCGCCTCCCGGGTTCACACCATTCTCCTGCCTCAGCCTCCCAAGTAGCTGGGACTATAAGCGCTCGCCGCCACGCCCAGCTAATTTTTTTGCATTTTTAGTAGAGACAGGGTTTCACCGTGTTAGCCAGGATGGTCTCGATCTCTTGACCTCGTGATCCGCCCGTCTCAGCCTCCCAAAGTGCTGGGATCACAAGCTTGAGCCACCGCGCCCAGCCCCAAAACAATTTTCTAACTTGGTTTAAAGGCAAGTTCCTCACTTAAAGTTCTTCCTAGTCTTTGCTGGATTCCTCCATTTCCAGGAAGAGCCCCTACTCTGATTGCTTAACCCACAGGCCAGGAACCTAGAGTTCACACTTGGCATCATCTACATAAATCACTTCCCACGCTCTCCCTTGTAAGTCATGACCTTGAACTACAGAGAGACAGAGAGACAGAGAGAGAGAGAGAAAGAGAGAGAGAGAGAGATACCACTTGTTTCTCTAAGTCTTAGTTCCCTTAGCAAGACTTCAAAGTCATTTAAGAGGAACGTGATCCCCTCTGGGGGGCATAATAGGACCTTCTCCCTTCGGGGACAGTATAATCTCAACGATTCACCCGTGCAGCTCCAATGACACACACCAGCAAGTCACATTCTTCCACTAACCTCTAGACATTGCCTTGGCTGCCTCTCCTCCCCTGGGGATCTTCCTTCCTGGAGTCTCTCTTCCCTGCTGGCAGAGCCCACTGTGGTATTAAAGCACACCAGGCTTGGAGTCAGAGGTTCTGAAGTCACATCTCAATCCTCATGTGAACTGGCTGTATGAACCTGGGAAAATCCCTCAGACCTCACTGAATCTGCCTCTTCAGCTGGATACTTCATAGGACGATTGCAAGGATTAAGTGCAAACATGTCTGGGAACATCTTTTGTGAAGGATAAGGTGCTATTTAGCCATCAGTTGTGGCTATTAAGATCTTTGGAGCCTCATTCTTTCTTCAATGCAGAGGTGGAGCTAACAGGCAACTGTAAGCAGGAAGACACAGCACATTCCCATAGGCAAACCACTTCCTGCTGAGCAATCAAGTCACCTAATTCATACTTTTTCTATGGCAAGCATGAAGGAACATACCCGTGCAACTTTATCCAGAACAGTCCATTGTTCTCCTCTAACATGAGGACTCAGATACTCAGAAGGATGCCTCAGAGATAACAATCTCAAGAAGGTATAGTTGGGTTAGATTGAAATAGTCATAAAAGGAGGCTTTTTTTTTTTTTTTTTCCTTAGCTGACAGCTCAGTGCTCCTCCAGCAGGGAGGAAAAAGCCACAGGCAGCCTTGTTTTCTTCTCATTAGAAACAAGTCCTAGCCCAGCAGAGGCACATTCCATAGGGGCTGGTTGGGTTGGAGTGGAGGCTGGAGCACAGAAACATCTTGGGTCCCCCTTCTTGCCTTCTTGTAACAAAATCTCAGCAGTTGCTTAAATCTCAGGAGGCCTGGGATGAAACACCACCCAGGGCTGGCTGGACAGGAACAGACACATGCCTGGAGCCCAAATGCGACTCCAGGCTTTTAAGAGCTTGGCATGACCCCAGTTAAGCAATTCTGGAATCCACAGAGACTCTCCCTTGACTCCTCTCTCCCCACACCCACTCTCCCGAGACCTTCCTGGAAAAAGCAATGCAGGATTGGCAACCACCTCGTGCTTCCTTTTTTCTGCCAGCCGTCTGTATTTCCAAAGCAATCAGGCCCTAAGCCTAACCACAGTGCTCAGTAAATGGAGGCTGCTTTCTGATTCTTTAAGTGACCTTACAGCAGGCAGCCAGCTCTTCCCCCCTCACTACATGAAAGAGAGAGAAAAAGAGAGAGAGAGAGAGAGAGAGAGAGAGAGAGAGAGAGTGTGTGTGTGTGTGTGTTTCCTTTAAGGCAACACAAGAAGAGTTTGATGTTTGGTTAGATCTTACTATTATATTTTAAATGTCATCTTTTAAGAGTCTTTTTTTTTTTTTCCTGGTTTCTAAGATTCACTTTGCCTTTGGATGGAAACTGTCTGCTGGAAAGACAGAGCTGCGCTGTGAAGGAGAGCGAAGCTAAGGCACACTTAACAACGGCAGGCTCAAGTCAGAGTTATGGAGCAAGATCAGTTCCTGGGGTGAGTCTGAAGAGGCTGCGAAACATGCTCTATCCAGCTGGGAGTTTTGGGGCTTAGAATGTTTGGGGATGGACCCAACATCTCGCCCCAGGCTCACCACTGTATAACAGGCTTTAGGTATGCATAAATCTAGTTTTGGGGGTCATATTTTGGCTCATTGGGTTCCTGAATTTATGTGTTGGAAGGTATTTTCAGTAGGTATCTGAATGATATGATCCCTGGGAAAGTTACTCTGTGGGATGGAGGCTCTCTGAACAAATGCTACCTTGTTTTCTTTCTTTGGTTCTTGGAGTGTCCTTTAAATTAGTTGAAGCCTATAGGCCTTAAGCTGTGAACGACTTGATAGACTTCTGCTAAGACAGTGCAAGTTAGATTCAGGCACAAATAGTACCTTTCAATTGTGAGTGTGATTAATATTTGGCGATCAACAGAAGAGGGCTGGTAGCAGCCTAGCTTGTGCATACCTGGCTCCCTGTAATGAGAGAAACCACCTACTCATCTCCTTAGCCACATGAAAGGCTGCTGGCTTTTCTTCTCCAGGAAAACGCTCCATAATGGGGCCCAAGCTCTGGTCCCCGACAATGCAAGTGCCCTGGAGGAAGTTGCCTGATTGGTAGGGTTAATCCACAGTCCCTGGGAAAATGCCTACCTCCCCACTACTCCCCATCAGCACACCTGAGCCAGACCCTGCCTAGAGTTCTGAGAGTGGTAACCATTCCTCTCTTCTGGCCTAAAGACTCTTCTCACCAGGACTATGGAGAATAGCAAGAGGCAACAGAGATTGATCTCATTTTACTGGTCAATGTTCTTTGGGAGAGTCTATTGGGTTACAGCAGAGGTTTCACCAGTGGTAAGAAATATATCAATCCTGTTAACCCAATGTATGCACAAACAGATTGCAAAAAACAATATTTACCCTAAGTATGTGATATACACTGACATTTTCTTTCTATCCTGTGCTATTCAATTGTTTAAAATGCTGCTTTCCATATATTAAACTGATTTCACAATCCTGTGAATGGGTTCCTACCCACAGCTCAAAGTTTGGTAGAAGAACAGAACCTGCTCTAAGTAGCTTCCAAGGTAGGAGCTCAGGCTTTGACCAGATAAAAACAATGGGTTCTATTGGATTCATTTGCAAATATTTCCTGAGCACCTAGTAGGTCCCAGGCACTGGCACAAGTGCTGGGTATATGGAGTAGAATAAAGAAAACAAAGTGTAAGTCACCTTTTGATTCATAGGCAGAGCTCAGCAGCAGAAAAGGATTCACTTGGAAAAAAATTATTCAATCAGTATTTTTTTAAAAAGTAATCACGTGTATGTATAAAACAGAACTAATAATATTTCAGGATAAAACATTATGAATGACTCTTAAGGAAATTCCAGATTTGTAAATTATTTCTGATTCAGTATCCACTTGATGTGCATTTACACTTGGCCATAACAGTTTCATATTCTAATCAATAATATTTAGCTCTCTCCACAGATATGAATCAGAGACCGTTACTCCATGAGCACACAAATGTGGAGTGATTTCAGCTTTCTCAGGGACCATTTATTCTGAAATAAACATGAATTTCATTGACATTCCCTTTATACTGTATGAGATCAAGTCAATACATACAAATCAGGATATGAACAAAATTGACCCTATAGCTACAAACGGTGGGGTGAAAATAGCAAACAGATTATTAATTACAAAGAGGGTTTCTGCTGCACAGGCAGTTCCTCTGTGTCAGCCCTTGCAGCTTTCCCTCACGAAGCTTCTCCCACTCTGGTCAGGCGGATATTTGTATCATGGAGCAGAGTCCTGCAGTGTCCCCTGGGAGAAGCCACATGCAAGGACTTTACCCTATGCTACATCATTTCAAGACTTCCCATCCAAGTGCCTTGGAACTGATAACATTACACAGTGCAGAGCTCAAGTATCAGTGCTTTGAGTCTTCTGTTTTATCTTTAGAAACTATGAGAGTTTTGCACAAGTCTACACATGGAAGTCCTTCTACCTCACTCCCAAAATTTTCAGGTGAAATACAGGCTTATCTTGTAGCTTCCCATACTCTTCTGAAATCTTCCACTAACCCCCACATTATTCAGGCCCCCAAGGGAAGAAGCACAGGCCTGAGTAACAGCTGTTGATATTTACCAATGGGAGGAATACCACACTCTTAGCTCCTGCATCAAGGTGGCCCTGTTGTTTCAGAGGATGGAGAGCAAAGGCAGCTGTTGTTAAATTTTCTGCTGTCACCTCATGCCCAGCAGTTAACGGATTTTCACATACCCCAATGTTTATTATACGATCTTTTTGTTCCAGGCACTAAGGATTTATATTTTTTAAAACTTACATAATCCTCACTGTAACACCGTAAGGTAGATAGAAACATTATCCTCATTAGACAAATAAGAAAATGGAGGCATAAGAGAGGTCATACATCTGGGGGGAAATAGGGGTCAAGCTCACTTCAGGTCTGTCCCAACTGCGTTACATTCTCAACCACACTTCTCTGCCCCTCTGTGAAGAGCTAGGAATCTGCATAAATACCACAAAATGACATGATATGCAAAAGAATGTTTAATTACTAATTCTCTTCCTAAAATTAAATTTAAAAAAAAATTTTTTGCCTGTAATCCCAGCACTTTGGGAGGCCGAGACGGGCGGATCACGAGGTCAGGAGATCGAGACCATCCTGGCTAACATGGTGAAACCCCGTCTCTACTAAAAAAAATACAAAAAATTAGCCGGGCGAGGTGGCGGGCGCCTGTAGTCCCAGCTACTCGGGAGGCTGAGGCAGGAGAATGGCGGGAACCCGGGAGGCGGAGCTTGTAGTGAGCCGAGATCGTGCCACTGAACTCCAGCCTGGGCAACAGAGCGAGACTCCGTCTCAAGAAAAAAAAAAAAAAAAAAAAAAATTTTTTTAAAGCTCATCCTCACCTTCTAGGTTTTTATAATGGTAAGTCTCATAGAAGTTCCTACTTCTCTGGAATTTCCTGAAAAATGGGATCCTAAAAATAGGCTGAGAATTGGCCCATGTGTCCTTTTTTTTTTCTTAAATCACCTTTTAAGTCACTGATAAAAATTTTATTTTTATTCATTTATTATTTATTTTGGATTCAGGAGGTACATGTGCAGGTTTGTTACACTGGTATACTGGGTGATGCTAAGGTTTGAGGTACAGATGGTCCCATCACCCAAGTGTCAGCATAGTACCCGATAGGTAGTTTTTCAGCTCACGCTCCCTCCCTCTTCTCCTAGTAGTCCCCATATGTCCTGGATATACATATTGTCAGCTCCGTGTTTCTGCCCTGTGTGTAATTTTCATACTTCACATTCCACCCTAAGGTGGAGCTCTTAAGGGTGGGAAAATAAAATTCTGTTCATTACTGGCATCGTTAGCCTGGTTCTCCATGAGCTGACTCCAATGTACTTACCTAGTTTCATAGTCTGCTTCGCTGCCCACCACTGCTCTCCACCCTCTCGCTCCCTCCTACATGACACTTATGTGAGCCTCCCAGGACCATTATCTAGCTGATATACACCAACATAACTGCACACGAAGGGCTAAAACATTGAAACACTCCATGCTAGTCGGCAAACAATGGCTGTCTCAGTCTCCATGAATGCCCCCATCTGCTGCTCTGGACTCTCCCCTAGAATCCCCAAGATGTAACAGTAAATAAAGGGTTAATGCCTGGCACAGCAGGGAGGCTTCTAGGACCCTGCTGCAGCCCAGCTGGGGCCTACTCATCCATTTTGATTGTCCAAATATTTTGAATATTATCCCTGGCTTCCAAATTCCCAAAACACACATCACATTTTCACCCCTCTGGGCTTCTGCTGGCACAGTGCCCTTTGCTCAGAATGTCCTTCCCTCCAGCCTTCTTGAAACCCCTCTCATAATCCAGATCTTTGGTTCAAACAATCTTCCCCAAGATGTCCTCCCCAATCCCAGTCTCCCCTCTCAAAACAACTACTCCCTCCACCACAGCCATGGGCATTTTCTTCAAACCTTTGTGTATAACTCTTATCTTTTGTCTTCCTTTAGTTATTTATACATACGTTCTAACAGATCTACTTCCCCCACTGCTGAAATTTGAAGAATAGGTTTAAAGGTGAAATGAGATTGTTCAATACATTTCCAGAAAGGCCGGGCGCGGTGGCTCACAACTGTAATCCCAGCACTTTGGGAGGCTGAGGCGGCCAGATCATCTGAGGTCGGGAGTTCATAACCAGCTTGACCAACATGGAGAAACCCCATCTCTACTAAAAATACAGAATTAGCCTGGCGTGATGGCACATGCCTGTAATCCCAGCTACTCGGGAGGCTGAGGCAGGAGAATTGCTTAAACCCAGGAAGCGGAGGTTGCAGTGAGCCAGATCACGCTGTTGCACTCCAGCCTGGGCAACAAGAGTGAAACTCCATCTCAAAAAAAAAAAAAAAAAAAATTCCAGAAAGCCAGTCTTGGGCCACATGGCAATTTCTTTGGAGCTAACATAGTCCTATCTGATGAGATCCTTCCGATGCAAGGACATGCTTTAACCACAGACAGGTTTGACCCTCCCAGTTTCTTGGGTATGGTTTGGAAGACCACAGGAATACATTAAAAGGTCCAGCATCAGCTGGGTGCAGTGTGGCTCACACCTGTAATACCAGCACTTTGGGAGGCCGAGGTGGTCAGATCACTTGAGTTCAGGAGTTCCAGACCAGCCAGGCCAACATGGTGAAACCCTGTCTCTACAAAAAATACAAAAATTAGCCTGGCATGTTGGTGCACGCCTATAGTCCCAGCTACTCAGGAGGCTGAGGCATCAAAATCACTTGAACCTGGGAGGTGGAGGTTGCAGTGGGCTGAGATCACACCACTGCACTCCAGCCTGGGCGACAGAGTGGAGTGAGACTGTCTTTTTTAAAAAAAAAAAAAAGTCCAGCATCTAGAGGCAAATATAAGCAAGTCCCCAAACCAAAAAACATCCTATCAAATACAGTGCCTGGGACAGAGGGGCTGGCAACGGGCTTCCTGACTGTACTGATGGTGCCTCTTCTGACAGATAAGAGCTCTGCCTTCTCTGTGCCAAACCCATCTTCATCTGCAACGCTGCAGGACAGACCTGCTAGGCAGAGGCAGCCAGCAGACCTGATCTGACTTTAGTTTCTTCTCGAAACTGCCTTCCTTTGTCTTTTTGTTTTCTAGCTTCTCATTACCTTGCAGAGGCAGCATTTCAGCAAATAATAGATTGTAAACCTCCTGAGGCCAGCAGCAGCTCTTGCTGACCCTTTCACTCTCCATAATAGCTAATGATGATAGTATTAGACACTCATCGTGCACTATTATATGCCAGGCTTTGTTCAATGCACTCAACCTTACTAACCCATGATATCCCAACTATTATCAAGTACTGTTTTGTTTGTTTGTCTGAGATAGGATCTTGTTATTTTGCCCAGGCTGGAGTGCAGTGGTATGATCACAGCTCACTGCAGCCTTGACTTCCTGGGCTCGAGTGATCTGCCCACTTCAGCCCCCCAGGCAGCTGGGACTATAGGCATATGCCACCACGCCCAGAAAATTTTTGTATTTTTTGTAGAGACAGGGTCTCCCCATGTTGCCTAGGCTGGTCGTGAACTCATGGCCACAAAGGACCCGCTTCAGCCTCCCATAGTGTTGGGATTACAGGCGTGAGCCACTACACCTGGCCTCAAGTACCATTATTAGCTTCATTTTACAAATGGGGAAGCCAAGTTGAGAGTGGCAAAATGATCTGAGGTGGGGATTGGCCCAGCTAGGCAGTCTGGCTCCAGCGTCCTTGCTCTTAAGTGCTACTCAACATCTACTGTGTAGTAGGTGTACAATACAAGTCTGTCAAATATATGAGAAGTGTCTACAGGGCCTTCTTGGTTAAAAGGACACTACTTTAAGAGAGATTTTTGTAAGCACTTGACATCCCCAAACTTCCCCAGATGACTTGTAGCTATGTTCTCATCATATACATACTGTACAACCCCAAACACCAGTCACAGGGGACGCGCGGTACACACACTCTGCTTAAGCATATGTGGATAATAGAGATAAATGCTGTGAGTGTTTGAAGGGTCTGAGTGGGGAAGAAAGGCTTGGAAGTAGTTCGGCCACTTTAGGACAATAAACTTTTACTCATTGAAGCAGAGAGACGTGTGTGAGTGCATTCATGCGTGCATGCGTGTGCAGGGTGAGTGATGATCAATAGGGAGCGAGCTGGTGGGGGCATCTCTTTTCTTTCTCCTCCCTGTGGTCTGACAAAGCCTGTCTGTCTTGGCTTGCAACCATTCGTAAAGACCCCATAGCTTCCACTGGCCTCCTGCGCAGGAGGGCAGGGAGCAGGGAGTCATTCATCAATGTCAGGAGATGTGCTGCACGCAGCAGGGCTCGCTTTCTACCCTGCTGCTCCTGCAGCTAGAGCTGCAAATCTTGAAAAGATGCAGAACATGCACATAGCAAATAACCATTCATCATCTCAGCTCTGGAAGACCCGGGAGAGGCCCCTCCCCATGTGGGGCTGACCCATTCTGACTTGGACTCCAGCCCCACTGGAATTTGGAACACAGGGACTTTTCAGGTGCCTAATCCCTGCCCCAGCCTATCCCCATCCTGGATAATCTATTGAGGTTTGGGGTTAAAATTCTCTGAAATGATGCCCCCTGCCCTTTTCTCTACAAGGTCAGATTTTCAGAGTGCTTTCAGCAATCAGACTGCTGCCAAGGTGGCCCGTAATCATTAAATTATGAAAATACAAGTTGCTGAGAGGAAATAAATACCAGGTTTCACTAGGGAAAGGCCTGCTTTCTTGTGAAGTAATTATAAAATTAAAATATCATATTTCTCTGGTGAGTATAAAAAGTCTCCTCATAAGGTAGGTCTGTGGCATGACAGCAACATCAGGATTTACACTGGGGTGGGACTGAGAGATCCTTCTGTGCCCCCCAAAATGCCAGAGACATCTGTAGGCAAATTTCCGGAGACTGGGTTAAGAGTGATTAAAAGCAGAAAGAGGGAAAAGTACCCAGTTTGAATTTTTCAATTACTCTGTAAAACTCAAGAGTCAAGCTGTTCAAAAATGCAAGGTTTCCAAGGAAGGCTAATAATGCTGAGCTAATTAGACCCACAGGCATGGCCAACATATAAATTCGGGCCCAAAAGAGGGACACTGTCCCTTTAAAAACTGCCTTGGGATCTGTGGAAAAGCTAATGAGGAGTGTCAGTTGGGGCTGCTTTATGAGGTGGTCCTCAAGAGGATACAGCCTGGGGTTTCTGTAACAGGGCTTCTGTGCTTGATTCAATAAATCAATTTATATTAAATGTGGGTGCAGCTCTGGAGTTGGCTTCAGAAAGCATTCTGTGGCGTTTCTCAATCTGCTCATCCACTTCCTTGTCAGCCTGCTTGAATGCACTGTCAGAGGGCATTGAAGAGAGCAATAAAGAATAAGATAGAAGCTGTATCTGTATTTGTAAAACCCAACCTGACAGCTCCAGACCATGCGTGGAAGTATCTGCAGTGAGTTTCTCTCACCAGAAGCATCTGGATTGTTGGTAAGAAGCCTGACGCTGTGGGGCTGTGCCTCTCCTCCCCAAGCCAAGCTCCAGGCTATAGATGAATAAAGGTTGCCCCAAACACAATGGAAAGGGTTGTAAGCCAAGCTGCCTTTAAATCATATTCTCAGGGCCTGAGATACTCCCCAAGAAATCAAAGGAAAAGCAAGAGGGACAACAGTGCCCACAGCTGGTCCTCATCCAGGAGACAGCTGAGAGAGCTGAAAGAAGGCTGCTGGGCTGCTTGGGGAGGGAAGTGCACCACTGACTAGGGCCGATGAAACGGGTCTCTCTTTAGTCTGGCCAGCTGGATGCAGCTTCTTGGTGGCCCAAAAGTGACCACTGGCTATGAGGTGAGTTGTTCCTAAGCACAATGACTGATGCCCCTGGGGATCAGAAAAGGGGTGTGAAGCCCACCCGTCTGCAGACTCAGAGTCCGGCAGCAGAGGCACCAGAGGCTGGTGTGGCTACACTATTCCCTGTCCACACTTATCAGTACCCAGCTTTTAAAAAAACTCTTTGCTTCCAGGTTCAGTGGCTCATGCCTGTAATCTCAGCACTTTGGAAGGCTGAGGCAGGAGGACTGCTTGAACCCAGGAGTTCGAGACCAGTCTGGGCAACATGGCAAAACCCTGTCTCTATAAAGTACACAAAAATTAGCAGGGTGTGGTGTCACACACCTATAGTACCAGCTACTCAAGAGGCTTGACTCGAGTTTTACAGAGTAATTGAAAAATTCAAACTTGGTACTTTTCCCTCTTTCTCACCTGAGCCTGGGGGGTAGAGGCTGCAGTGAGCTGTGGTCATGCGATCGCCTTCCAGCCTGGGTGACAGAGTGAGACCCTGTCGTTTAAAAAAAAACCAAACCAAAAAACTCTTTGCTGTTGGGATGTTGAGTTACAGAGAGCTCCTTGCACCACCCCATTCCCAACTACACCCACGCTCTTCTACAATGTAGACCACAGCACCATCCCGTAGAACTTTCTGTGATGATGGAAACGTTCTATATCTGCATGGTACAATTCAGCAGCCACTAGCCACATGTGGCTACTGAGATTCGGCTAGGGCAACTTGGGAAATAAATTTTTAATTTATGTAATTTTAACTAATTTAAATGGCCACATGTAGCTAGTGGCTACTGTGCTCGAGAGCACAGAGAAGGGAAAAGGTTTTCTTTGCCTCAATAAAAGTAGAAAGTGCCGAAAGGAGAAAACGAGCTGACTCCACTCTGCTCCCAGTGGAAAATCCCCTATTTGCTCATAGTTTTAAGGAAAAGAGAGGAGGGAAAATTATTGTGATGTATCATCAAGTTAGAATTATAAAAATTAGGGGCTCTAAGGGACAAAATAAAACATTGCCATCTCTGGAATCTTTCTAATGGGATCTGTCTTTTCCAGCAGCTCTAAAAGCAGAGCAAAGCCCACCCCCTGCCCCCAGCACACTTGGAGGTTGGCAGCGATGGTCAGAGGAAGTATTTTACAAGCGAGAGACCTAGGCCAGGATTTGCCCAAGGCCCCAGAAGCTTGGCAGAGCAAAGTACACAAGGTGCCTATCACCAAAACAGGACTCTCTTTACCAAGTCAAGCATGTGATCTCAAGTTACCAGTCCAGCCTGCCCCGAAATAAGACCATCATAGCGGTAGAAAGGCTTTGCTTAAAGGAAGAATTCTGGTGTACTTTGCTCTTTGCTCATGACCAGAACCATCTGGAAGCAATCTAGCAATCACAAGATGGACTTTTCTTCTTTGGCCCTTGCTCTCTCTACAAATCCCATCAGCCCAGGAACAGCTGCTGGAGAACCTGGCCTGGCGCCATGGGTGAAGTTTCAGCCCCCTCCCACACACATGTCCTTCTGGGTCCCTGGCTTGCTTGCCACCCCATGTGGCTGGACATGGCACAAAGTACGCTGATCCTACTTGAGAAAGCGAAATAGCTAGCGGTCACAAGAGCAGAGACTTGGTGCCGCAAAGCCAGCTGTGAGAAACTGCTGTTTCAACTCGGTAACACAGACACTTGCCAGTAAATTACAGCCTGAGACATCTCAGAGGGCTGCGGGTCGGGATACACTGCTCTCAAGGCAACACAATGCCAGCTACAGTGTGCATCCTGCAACAGCAGCTCAACACAAAGGGATGGGGAAGATGGGCCCCAGCTTGAGGACTCTGGCACCGGGAGCAATGACACCATGCACAGGAGGTGAGAGCCAAGGGGGTGATAGGGAGAGCAAGGGAAGACTCCGTCAGGAATGAACTCAGCGCTGGGGGCACTGCGAAGAGAGCGGCTTTGTAAATCAAGCCACTGTGCAAACTATCTGAGGAGAGGGGGAAGGGGAGGTGGGGGAGCCGGGGAAGAGGCCAACTGCATTATGAAGGTCCTGGTGACAATAACCTTTTGTCCTCAAAACAATTTGGGCCTGCCAAGCTGCTCCAGTCTCTGAGAAAGCGCGAGGGTGGGGAAAAAAAAGGATCCCCATAAAGAGGCAACAGACTCATTCTTAATTATGAGACAAGGCTTCCCAGGGCTGACGTCCTCTCCCACACTTCCTCCTGCGGCAGACACACCACCGAGCGCCGGCGCGATGCTCCTCTAATGACAGCAGGCAATTTTTCTAAGAACTGGTTCTTTTGGGATCTTCCCCAGAACCCCCACCCCCAAATGACACAGGCTCTTAGTGAGAAGTGTGAAGCATCAGTTTAATTTGACCAATGGTCTACGGGGTCAGACTGGGGACTAGAAAAGTGACGGCCTCAGCAGCTCCTAATATGCTTCATTCCATCCTCTTGACCCTATAGGATCGTCAAGACAGTGGTCCTGGTCCTGGTGGATAGAGGGCCCCTGCTTAAATGTACACCGAAGCTCGAAATAGAATTATCATGTCTAATTATCCTAAAGAAAAGCTGACTGGCACATTGTGTAAGAACCCCAACAAAGAGTCAGAAACCTGGATTCTAGTCCTTATTCTGACACGTTTGCATCAGGGGAGGCTGAGCAAACCGCCTAATACCTCTAGGCCTCAATGGGCTCACCTGCAAAATGGGAGGAATGGGGAGTCATTCCACATCCGGCAGTTCAGCATCTTAGTAAGCACCACACACTCTGAAGTTACGCTGCCTGGATTCATATCCCACTTTCTCCTTTTATGAGTTCTATAACCTCGAGCAACTTAACTCTGTGCCTCAGTTTCCTCATCTGTAAAATGTAACTAGTTCCTAGGACTGTTTTAAGAGTTAGGTATGAGGAATCAGGTAAAGCTCTCATCATAGTGTCTGGCCCTTAGCTCTTCCAATAATTGTCGGCCCCATTACCATGATGATTAGTGGGGGATGAAGAAGAAAAAAAATTCCACAACTAGGCATTTACTACAAGGATTAAATAGCTTTGCAGTAGTAATCCTTTACTACAAGGATTCTCACAGCTTTTACCTGTGCGAAGGTTTCAGAAAAATGGGTTCCAGGCCCAAGTAATCCTTCCACCTCAGCCTCCCAAGGAGCTGAGACCATAGGCATTTGCCACCATGCCTGGCTAATTTAAAAAATTTGTTATAGAGATGGGGTCTCCTTACGTTGCCCAGGCTGGTCTTGAACTCCTGGGCTCAAGTGATCCTCCCATCTCAGCCTCTCAAAGTGCCAGGATTATAGGCATCAGCCACCATGCCCAGCCTCCCATCTTTAAGTCCTAAACAATAACTGCTAGATCTAAGGCTTTCTGTTAGAGGGTAAAAACATTTTAAAAAGGAATTCATTCAAGTTGGGGGAGGGGGTGCTTTCTGTAGGCAGTAGTCTAAATTGAATGGATGATTGATTTATTGATTCATTTACTTATTTAGAGATGCGGTTTTGCTCTGTTGCCCAGACTGGAGTGCAGTGGCGTGATTCTGGCTCACTGCACCCTCGAATTCCTGGACTCAACTGATCCTACCACCTATGCCTCCCCAAATGCTGGGATTATAGGTGTGAGCCACTGGGCTTGGCCTAAACCGGTTTTCAATTTCTTAGGTTCTTCTAACAAAGATGTAAAGGGCTTTTCTTCACCTTAAGTCCTATTTTCAAATCAAAAGTCAGAACAGGTAGGAAATGCACAAAGATGCACATAAATCTGCTTGTAGCCAAGGTTGCGAGCCAACAGCCGTGTGGGGAATTAGGCTGAAAACAAATCAGCAAATCACGTCTGACTAAAGCCATTCTCAGTTGTGGCTCCTTCATTATTCAGTACCTTCTGTGAAGTTCCATACAATTAAAAATAGCCCATTTGTGGACTGTTTATCTGCTTAGGACCATGCTAATGCAGAGAGAGAGAGAGAGACAGAGAGAGAGAGAAGGAAAATGAGAAAGAGAACAAGAGCAAGTGTGCACGCAAGACTGAAAGAAAGTAACTGTGTGCATATAAAGTTGGATATAATCTAGTCCCTGAACTTAGCTACATTTTTTTAAAAAAAATTATAAAACCGGGACAATCTTTAGACATTTGCTAAATATTAAAATGTACAAGCCACTAAAACCAAACCAAACCAAAATAAGACAAACAAACAAACAAACAAAAAAGAGCTTCCAGGGTTTGGAGGAAGAAACATAAAAAAACTAACCCCATCACACATTCTACTTACAAAGAGACGTTTGAGTGGAACCTTTACAGCCTTTGAAAGCATCTTGCCCATTAAAGTGACGATGCCTATTATCTCATTAGGAGTGCTTTTCAAAGTTAGTAACAATGAGCTGTTCTTCTCCCCCTTTGAATCAATACTAAGCATCTGCAACAAAGATACTTTTCCTTATTACAAAATCCTAGGCAGATATTTACTATTTGTTTTGACTACTTTAGATCTGATTTGCCTTTCTGGCATAGAAAGAACATAGGTACAGCCTTGCCTCAAGCTCAATCTGTTTTAAATGTGCACATCAACTGACTGCAACAATGACCTCCCCACTTCTGTCAATTATACTTCTTTTCTTCCTTTCAGCCAATACGTAATTGCTGCCTGTCTACTATGTGTCAGGCACAGGACTAGGCACTGGTGTCTCCCTCAAGGAGACAACAGACTTGTTGAAGAGACACATTTAAATAGGCAACTGGTGTTGTCAAAGACTTACCTTTATCCCCTGGCCTAAATCATTTAGTTTCTTTACTCATTTTCGTTCCTTCTGTGTTTTCTGCTTCTATCCCTCTATTTAGTCCTTGAGACCTCACATAAAAGTTGTTATGATAGTTTTTCTCTGGGTACCTGAATCTGCTTTCTCTCCTAGTCAGTTTCATTCCAACGTCTCTTAGAATGGCCTTCCAAAAACATTACTTTCATTTAATTCTCTTTCTTAGGAATATATAAGAGCACCCCATAGCCTCCCAGTAAATCTAAATTTGTCTGGCATCCCATTTTCCCTATCATGTTCCCTCAGTACCAGCCCCATCTGTCTCTCACAGTCTCTCCTCTTCTATTTGGTCATATTCCTCGATATCTTTTAGATCTACTCTTTTCATGTGTTTACAACCATGTGGGTTCCTAATGTGATATTAATGAGAACCTTCCATCTTTCCAAATTCTACAATTCCCAGACTAAACCCCACGATGCTTTGCTGAATTACACTAGCTCTCACTTTAAACTCTTCCTGTACAAGTGCTGATTTTGCTAACTAAATAAAAATGGATTTACAAGAAAACCTAGTCAGGGCTGATATGATGACCCTGGGGCATCAAAACTCCAGAACTCAGACCTGCAAAGGTGAACCCTTTCTGATAAATCCATTCATATTTTAGAGCAGGGGTAAATTCTTAGGCTTGAGAACCAGTCTCTCATGCAACTACTTAACTGCCCTGTTGCAGAATGAAGGCAGTCACAGATCAAACAAACAAATGGTAATAGCTATATTTTAAAAAATTATTTATAGAAGTAGGTGGGGTAGGCAGAATCTGACTCTTAGGTCATAGTTTGCTAACCTTGTTGTAGAGGAAGAAGAGTGGATACGGGTGAGGAACTTCTATTGGTTTGCAAAGGACAACCAGAAGTCCCTTAGATTGGCCTTTTATCTTCCCTGGGTAGCTCAACTTGTTCCCTGAAGACAGTATGTAGCCTGGAGGTAGATCCCTGGCCAAGTCATCACCATGGGAATTTGGGCTGTGACCATCTGCTATTGCTATTTTGGTCAATGGGAAAGAGATAAGAAAATCTACTTCGACTCTGTTGGAGATATGGGGAAGAAAGGGTCCACTGTCTCATTCTCATATGTTCTTCCAGACTGGCAGGAGGCTCGCTTGTTAGGACGCCAGGGCACAAGAGCAAATCTTCACCCACACAGTGCCAGGCACTGCACTCTCATTTAATCCTTGTATCAACCATAGAGTGTAAGTACATATCATCATATCTGTTAGTCAGATAAAAGAAACGATGAGGTCTTAGTCAACTTTAGCCACTGCTCCATTCTAGAAATGGTCTTGATGCTTACACAGTTGTGTTTTTGGAATAAGAGAACCCCCTAGACAAGAGTTCTTATTTCAATTTGAATGTGATATTAATGAGAACAGCTCATTAACTTTAGCCTTGATAACAAACCTTCAAAGGATATATCTTTTTATCACTTTATCCATGGAAAAATGGGCTCTAGAGGTTAAGCAATTTAACCAACTTTGCTCATTTAGAAAAATCAGAGTCAGGATTTGAACCCAAGTCAGTCTGGCTCAATAAACCTTTGGCCATTCTACCTCTTTAATAACCCTGACCTAAACACATAAAGCTTCATGTGTTTTTAAAGCCCTCAAATGTTTGCTGCATGTGAAGTGAGAAATCAGGTCAGTTTCACGGGGTCCAGTATCCCCAAGGAGAGCCTCGAAGAAGCAGAGAGGCAAACCAAGGCTTGTGATTTGGTCCTAAGCAAAAATAGCAGAGGCAGGTGTAGCCCCTTGTCCTTCACCACAAACCCAGGTCTCTGGCTGTGCTTCCTGATCCAAACTGTGTAAGTGGCTTTTTATGGTGGTGATGCTTCCTTCACACACACTGTGTGGTGCCGAGGCGGAGGAAGGCATGTTCTTACCAGCCTGTCATATTAAAGTCCCTGTAGAGCATCTTCTTTCCAAGCTCCTTTCTCTGTACCCTCCTTGGAAACTCCAAATGTGTGAACTCATTTCCCAGCAAGTGAGGCTGCATGAATGCCTAATAGCAAAAAGAAAAAGAAAAAACACATACATACACGTATTTAGAGAAACAAAATAAGAATCAAGGATGCTTTGCAAATTGAGACAGGCCATATTTTAAAAACAAGAAAATTGCCTCATATTTTAAGTAGATAGATTTCAGAGTCTAACCACTAATAGAAGATGAGCACATAAAAATGAACTTACAAAGGAATGCAACTTTTTCATTTGATCTGATACGTTGATTGTAACCAAATGCATAGCTGAAGGCATCAGGAAAAAAGACTGAGCTTCTCTCTGAAGCCTGGTTTTTTAGTTTTTCAAATGGTATATTGGTGAGATACGGGGTGAGAAAGCTCCCCTGACATGGCCTTTTCCACACTCATCTCACTTACATTCCTGGTTATCACGGCCTTGCCTTTGAAACCTGCGTGTGAGCTTTCACATAAACACAATGGCTCGAGTGCTGGTTGGGGCTGAATGCAGCAGACGGGAACTTTCTGTTGGACTCCCTCCAGTTTGCTCTGCAGTCATTTGATCGTGTCATTCGAAGACTATTCTGGAGCAGATGGCTTCTCCCCCTCCCCCAAATCTCTGTTCACACTACAAAAGTCTTGAGCAAACAGCCACTTAGGGAATTGCTTTGAAACAACAGTCTCATTGTCACATTCAAAATTCAAATCTAGCATATGCAATGCTCACATATTAACTTCTCTACTCAGAGGCCACACACCGCAAGCAGGCCTGCACTAGAACTTCCCCACATGAAGCTGTCCACCTGCTTCTGAGCAGCGTGGTGGAATGGATCTTCTCTCTTTTCTGGCGGGGAAAAGAGTGGGCAGAGCAAATCACAGCCTGGCACTGTAGGAAAGCAAGGGATCCCTGCCACCAGGCAGATGGTCAGGTCCTCAGTATATGGGTCGTAGGCATCTCCTACAGCTACTTTGCCAGGACGCAATGCCAGTGGATCTCCCACTGATTCTCATGAAGGTCTGGATGTATTAGTTAGAGATGAGTCATCTGATGCTAAGTTTTTCAGGAACCAAAGGGAACAGGCTATATTGTCACTGGGCTGGTCATAATATGCCCAGATATGGAACTCTGAGCAAGTAATTCTGGGTAGGCTTGGGGACAGGACAGGATGGGATGAGACAAGGTGACTAAGGGTGAGCAGGAGAACTGTACTTCCCATTTGCTGTAGCCTCAACAGTTTCCAGGTCTGGCGGACATTCTGGATCACTCTGAGGGGTTCTGAAAATCCTGCTGGGAGTAAGGCTTGCGGTACCAATGGGTATCAAGTAAGCTTAAATACAAGGTTTTACAGAGAGGTTCTCCTGGGAAGGAATGAAGGCAACTAACACTTAATAGGTCAGGTCAACAGTGGTGCTTTGGGTGAGACGAATTTGGGTGTGAATCCAAGCTCTGCTTTTATAAGCAATGTGGTTTTAGCAGGTTATTTAATTTCTTGGGCCTCAGTTTATCTGTAAATGAGATTAATTATATATCTCACACTGCTGTTTTCATGTAATGTCTATTAAGATACTTATCTTAGTTGTTTCTGCTTACAAAAAATTATTATAGTCACCTAATGATTATTGAGTCCTATTATATCCTGAGTACTACACTCAGTGCTTTGTGAGTTCTCATTTCACCCTCTTAACAATCTTAGAGGCAACACTGGCTACATCATTTGTGGGGCCCAGTGAAAAACAGAAAGAGGAAGGCTGTGTTCAAAATTAAGAATTTCAAGACAGGAACAGCAGAGCATTAAACTAAGCATAGCACCCTGTGCGACCGCACAAGTCACAGGCCCATAAAGCTAGTCATGCCTACTGGGTACATACTATTTAATTCCTCTTTTATCTTGGTCCACCCGTGAAAACTAAGGAACAAAGGCATAAGTGGTCAATGGACAGCAGCATCTGTTATAAGCCCTTTATGATGTTTCAGAACTTTGAGATTGTATCAGCATGAATATGACCCACTATCCAAGCTGGACTAACATGGGCTTAGGGGTTACCATGTGCCAGCCCCATACCAGACACTTGATACACCTGATCTTACTCCCCAACAATTTTACAAAGCATCAGTCATAGACTCGATTGACGAATGAGAAAACTACATCCCGGAGAGGTTAAGACCTAGCCCAAGGTCATTCACTCAAGACTGGGTGGATCTTGAGCCTGAGCTTAATATCATGGTTATAACCATCATCCTAACCATATGTTGGGCCTTTAGCCTACACGTACATTTTAACAAAAGATAGTAAAGGGGCCATAAGAGGCCTGTGATCCTTTGCACTTAGACCATGCAGAGTCTGAATCAGTAAACCTTGTTAAAAGAACTCACACACACAGAGCCACACACGGTATGGGCACAAGGATATCTCTGACATTTATAACATTAAATAACTAGAAGAAATCATTGAATGAGTAACTCATTAAATAAACTAGCCTAAATCCAAACAAGAGAATTCTATGGTGTCACTTACAATGACACTATAGAGAATATGCAATGACACAGAGTTGCGTTAAGTGTAAAAAAGTAGGTCTTCAAACAATAGGTGTGTGTGCATGAACTTGTGAGTGCTGGGTCATATATGCACAGATCTTTGTAGAAGACATACATATGTATACAGATGCTCCTCTGCTTACAGTGGGGTTACATCCCAATAAACCCATCAGAATCTGAAAATATTGTAAGTCAAAATGCATTTCATACAGCTAGCCTACTGACCAGAGCTTAGCCTGGCCTACCTTAAATGTGCTCAGAACACTTACATTAGCATACAATTGGGCAAAATTTTCTGGCAACACAGTCCACTGTAGAGTGGAAGTTGTTTACCCTCATGATTGCGTGGCTGACTAGGAGCTGCTGGCTCACTGCCACTGCGCAGCATCACAAGGGAGTATCATACCACATATCCCTAGCCTGGGAAAATATCAAAATTCAAAATCAATTTGAAGTATGATTTCTACTGAATGCATTTGCTTTCACAACATCAGAAAGTTTAAAAAAAGTAGTGTCACTTTCATTCTGTTTTGTAAAATGAAGGCTGCCCTGATTTAAAAAAAAAAAAGTAAGTTGGGAACCATCTGTATACAAATGAACATGTTATGGTCTGAATGTGTCTCCTAAAATTCATGTGTTGGCAATTTAACCCCTAATGCAACAATGTTGGGAGGCAGACCTTTTGGGAGGTGTTTAGGCCATGAAGATAGAGCCCTCGTGAATTAATGCTGCTATGAAAAAGGGCTTGTGAGAGGGAGTTCAGTCTCTTGCCCTTCCACCTTCTGCCATGTGAAAATGGAGCAACAAAGCCCTTACCAGATGCTGGTATCTTGATCCTGGGGGCTTCCCAGACCCCAGAACTGTGATAAATTTTGTTCTTTATAAATTACTCCACCTGTAGTATTGTTATAGCAGCACCAAACAGACTAAGGCTCTGTGTGTGTGTAAATACAGATATGTGGCATTACATATGTATTATTAACAAATAGGTAAGAATCCAAAGGACATTCCTGAGCACATTTCTTAACAAACCCTGTGTCTAAGAGGGTGATGCGTGTTCAGGACACACTACCTCAAATAATGGTACCTGGGCATTTGAGGAAACTAGAAGCAGGCCATAGAAACTAGGAAGAATTCCCCTTACTCCTCCTCTAAAGCAAGCCATGAGACCTAGCTGACCTTCCCCTGAAAATAGATCATTAGGACCCGATTCCAGAGGGGCACTGCACCATACCCAGAGGAAAGAAATATCACACAGGGATGCCAAGATGACGCTGAACAAACAGGCCTTGATAAATACCCCTACTCCTGAGTTTATTACCATTAGATCATACTCTTTTGTCCTTTGATCAAACTTCTGTATGACTGTCCCTAAAAATACAGTTTGCCCTGTGTCCTTGGGGCTTTATTTCTGAAGACATCTGTGTGACATAAGCTTATATTAAATCAATTTGTTTGCTTTTCTCTTGTTAATCTGTCTTTTGTTATAGGGGCATCAGCCATGAATGGGTAAGAAATCTCTTCTCCCCATACAAGGGTAAGTGTGGAGATTTCAGGTGCTTTGCCTCCTAACAGGAGGATGAGTGGGCCCTTTGATGGTGCTTTAAACCAGGGACACTTGGACTGTTTTTGGCTGGTATCCATTTGCCTGGGCGGCTGTATCAGAAGATCTGTTAAAGCAGATGTCTGCGGGTTAGTTGGGAACTTCTCAACAGCTTTGATAACTGCAGGGGCCACCTAACCTCTCCCTCTGAGGATGTGCAGGTTTGAAAGGGTCTTAAACATTGTGTCACTCTGAGGCACCTTCACACACAGAGCCTTTCATGATTTCCACAAACTGCTTGCTTTCTCCCAGGATAACAACAGGCTTTAATAGTTCATCAAACATATATGCCATTAGATGCACCATCATTTTATTACTTCTAGGAAAGAAAAAAAAGATGCCAATTAAAATATATATAATTCTTTCTTCACATTTCAAATTTTAATTTTATCCTTTTCATAACAACTGAGACCTAGACACATTTTTATTATCTATTGGATATATTTAATAAGGGATATAGAAGTGAAGTACGTTGGCTAAGGTTTCAAAAACTTTTACATTTAGAATCCAGCTGCTCTCATCATTTTTCAACTCTGAATCATGAATTTTCATAATTTTCCACACAGAAGTGTTGTGTGTTTCATGAGAGCACAGTGACGCAGCATTTTTAAAATAATCCACACAGCACTGGAAGCCTCAAAGCCAAGGGTGCGGAAGTTCTTAAGCCTGCTTTGCAATGATCTAGAGCCAGCTTACTTCTGACTCCCACTTCAGGAATGTGGCTAAACAAGTCTGATTCACACCTCCTCAAACTCCTCTGCACAATTAGTTGGATCCAGTGATGCTTAACAAGCCCTTCACTTTTCTCTGCAGGATTTTCTTCCAAGCTGCGGGACACCCATCCCACAAGAGTTTGGTGTGATGGTACTCAGGTCATTCTACCCCAAAATATGGCACCTTGGCATTTGCGGAAACAGCAGAAACAGGAAAGTCTCTCAAGTTCCCCTTGTCCCTCTCCCCTGAAGCAGGTCACAGGATTCTCATTCCAGAGGTGCCCTCCCCATATCCAGAGGAAAGAAACATCTTTAACTCTGAAGACAAAGGGATACAGAAGAATCTGAACAAAGAGCCTTGCTAAATTCTCCCCAGTTTATTCCCATTAGATCATACCCATTTTATCCAATTATATTTCTCCATGACTGTCCAGTCTTCCTCAAACCTAAGCATAAAAATATACAAGTTTACCTATTTCTTTAGGTCTTCAACTTCTCATAAAGTCTCCTGTGTCATGTAAAACTTATATTAAAGAGATCTGTAAAGTTTTCTCTTGCTTATCTTGTCTTTTGTTATGGGGGACCTTGTGATGGGTGAGGAAATCTTTTCCACCCCTGCAGGTGT
>NW_012120376.1:648002-660103 GCF_000951035.1 Colobus angolensis palliatus | reverse complement strand
ATTTTCCCAGCACCATTTATTAAATAGGGAATCCTTTCCCCATTTCTTGTTTCTCTCAGGTTTGTCAAAGATCAGATGGCTGTAGATGTGTAGTATTAGTTCTGAGGACTCTGTTCTGTTCCATTGGTCTATATCTCTGTTTGTGTCTGCCTTTTTAACATTCACGTATGTCCAGGAGATGACATGTCATGTCTGTCCCCTGGCTGGCAGTAAAAATCAAATGTAAAATTCAGATATGTTAAAAAACAAACAAACAGGTGACTTAGTTCTGAGGAAATACTGTCAGACTTGCCCCCCAACTGATACTGATGCCACATTCTTAGATTTCTCCATCCTTCTAATTTTTCTTCCCTCTTGCTAACTGACACAGCACAGGTGGCATGATTCATTTTCTGTCACAATCATGCTCACCATATAATTTATAAGTACACCATGTGTACCTGTGATGTATTTTTGCCACTCTCTCTTTTTTAAAAAATCACCGCCCACCTCCTTACCAGCACATTCAATACTTACTGCTGTTGCATATGTCAAACCCTATGGAGTTAATGGTGTTAAAGGAACTCATCTCAAGAACTTGGTACAAACAGAGCAAACATATGGTTGCTTAATGAAAAATGAGATGCTAAAATACATGGCTGCACACAATTTGTAAAAACCTGTTGATTTTCAGAGGAAAACATTTATGCTTGTTAGTCTATCTTTTTGTGCAATCATAAAAGTCTACATATATAGTCTTACATGCACACATGTTTACACATGTACAGTCATCAAAATATTAAAAAAGGTTATCTGAGGGTTTTCCTTTTTAATGTACCCACAATCATGGATATTTTGACCACTGGACACAGATTACTTTCATTTGAAAAGAAAACCCTCTAAAAATCAGTTTTTTGAGAACCCAGTGTTTAAAGTAAGTTTTCAAAGATTGTTGAGAAAAGCGTTACTGCTTCTTGTTCTAATAATTTTAGGGAAAGTCAAAATCCTGGAGAAGAGGCAACCAGGGCAGGGACCTGGCTCCAACGTGGGGATGTGGAAGCTGCAGATTCCCATCAGGTCAGCACAGATATGTTTTGTCGGCAAAAGCAGAATGGCCAAACAACTTGGGGATTTGGAAACTTCTTAGGGCCTGCCTAGAATTCAGGTGACCATGACGGGCCGGAATTACTTCATTTGTACTGGTCTGTGCCTCTGGAAGCATTGCGCAAGTCAGCATTCTGGAGTCCTGAGTCTTTAAAATGATTTCACTTTGAATTTACCATAAGCAATAAACCCAAAGTCTATAAAGTGTTGGGGCAGGAATTTGATAGTTTGCTAATAATTTCCTGACTTTTTTCTTTGAGACAGAGTTTCACTCTTGTCACTCAGGCTGGAGTGTAATGGCGCGATCTTGGCTCACTGAAACCTCCACCTTCTGGGTTCAAGCAATTCTCCTGCCTCAGCCTCCTGAGTAGTTGGGATTATAGGTGTACACCACCATGCCCAGCAAATTTTTGTATTTTTAGTAGAGACAGGGTTTCACTATGTTGACCAGGCTGGTCTAGAACTCCTAACCTCAGGTGATTCACCTGCCTTGGCCTCCCAAAGTGCTGGGATTACAGGTGTGAGCCACCATGCCCGGTCGATTTCCTAACTTTAAACTTACAAGATGCATGGACAATTTTGGTATGGTTTACTCCACATTGTCCATAACTGAGCAGTTCATAAATATATATACATGATTAATGCCCCTTCCCAAGCCACATCTCATAGGGATGTTGGTCTATTAAAATTGTGGACCAAATGCAAGAGGGGCAAACTCACATTAACATCCCACTTCTGTCTGCAAAATAAAAATTCTGGATAGTCTCCTAAACATTCCTTATTTATCTGATATGCTGGATACATTCTGACCTTTTCTCTTTGGTGATGTTATTCAGATTTATTTATGTTAGAAACATCTGCATAGTGACGCAAGTTAGTCATATAAGCCATTGGGTATATGAGAATACCAGCTACACCTAAATGTGTTCATCATTTTTATTTTTTGAGACAGAGTCTTGCTCTGTTGCCCAGGCTAGAGTGCAGTGGTGTGATCTCAGCTCACTGCAACCTCCGCCTCCCGGGTTCAAGCAATTCTCCTGCCTCAGCCTCCTGAGTAGCTGGGATTACAGGTGCACACCACCATGTCCGGCTGATTTTTGTATTTTTAGTAGAGACAGGATTTTGCCATGTTGACCAGGCTGGTCTCGATCTCCTGGTCTTAGGTGATCCGCCTGCCTCAGCCTCCCAAAGTGCTGGGATTAGAGGCATGAGCCACCATGCCCGGCCATGTGTTCATCATTATTAAAATCTTAGCTACACTCCAGTGCCTAGCATAGCACCCAACATAGTAAAGGTGCTAAATAAGTATTGCTAGAAGAATGAATGCAAAACATTCTGACCTGCTCTACACAATCACAACTTAGTGATTATTTAAACTATAAAATAACACAGCCTTCAATCTTTTGAAAAAGTTAAAACTGAGGCTCATATTGTATAAAAGCCATCTTGGACTCATGTAGTTTAGATTTAGTTAACTTCTTATAAATTGATAGATGTCTTCCCATAAAAACACCTGTGCATGGCTGCATGTGGTGTTTAAAACCCCGTGATGTTATTTTACAAATCCTAAGAATATCTAAATAATAATGGTATGTCTCTTCTTTACTTAATAAGCCTGCAGATGAGAAACCTATAAATTAGCAGTTGATATTAAAATGCAATTATTATTATTATTATTATTTTTTGAGATGGATTCTTACTCTGCTGCCCAGGCTGGAGTGCAGTGATGCAATCCTGGCTCACTGCAACGTCAGCCTCCTGGATTCAAGTGATTCTCCCACCTCAGCCTCCTGAGTAGCTGGGACTACAGGCATGTGCCACCATGCCTGGCTAATTTTGGTATTTTTAGTAAAGATGGGGTTTCACCATGTTGGCCCGGCTGGTCTTAACTTCCTGACCTCAGGTGATCCACCCGCCTTGGTCTCCCAAAGTGCTGGGATTACAGGCATGAGCCACCATGCCCAACCTTAAAATGCAATTTAAAGTGTACCAGCCCACCCTGCGATAAAAAAGAAAAAAAGGATCTCTTCTTGTACCTCCATTTTAATCCTAAATTTTGAGGTTTTCCTTCAAGGAAACACAACAGAATGCTACTAAATGAGGGGAGAGGGTGGAGGTATACCCCAAATTCATGTGTGTGCCACAAATATCACCTGGGGGAGAAAGCTTGATAACCTCTGCCCTAGCAAGACCAAAGGCAGGTAACCAAGACTCTTAGGGACTCCAAAGAGCACAGGTTTGTTAAAAAGAGAATAGGACATATCCTCGTCACTTAGTGATCTGAGCAGCTAAAAAAAGGAAACTTACAAACGTGGTTATATCTGGCCAGGAACAAGGACACCTCTCAGGAAAGGATGCTGGAATAACCGACTGTGTCAGGGCAGGACACCAGAGTTGGAATAGGGGAATTGGATGTCTTTTTATGGCCCCTCCCCTCTCTAGTCCTGAGCAGAAACTGGTTTCAAAGGAAGAGAAGGGAGATGAGTTTGCACTGTGGAAAAATACAACAACTCCATCCCAAAGAAAGTCTCTGAGTACCTGACGGATAGAGGCATAACAGGAGGGAACAAGCCTGAAGGAAAGTCACCTTCCAGAACCTTCCAGTAAGCCTCTCACTAGGGAAGATGGAGGCCAGAAGTCTAGAGGAGGTGAGCAACCTGAACCCAAGGCTGTCTCACTCTAGAGCACATGGCCCTCAGCTCCACCTTCCTGGGCTCAAGGAGAGTTTTGAGCACCTCAGCAGGGCAAGGAGAAAAGAGTAGCTGGAAGCAGAGAACTCAGACCCCAGGGAGGGAAACTAGACCTGGTTATAGGAGGAGTCTAAGGTGACCAGGGCTCCAGCGGAGGGCTGAGCACCAGCCTTCCAGTGGACACAAAGATGGGGCTTTGAGGTTACTCCAAATTGCATGCTAGGGAATACAAAATGCTTCCTCATTTTCTTCCTCCTTTTGATCATTTTCTTTTTCCTGTTGCTTTGTGGTCAGCTGGCCAGTGAGTAGTGTCAGTCAAGGAGACTGTCCCAGGGCTTTGGGTATCCAGACAAAGGAATTCATGCAACTAACATTTCAGCCCTTACATATGCTAAGTATCAGGGGCTAAGGGTTTGGGGCTCAAAGAACACAAAAAGAGGCCCCTCTGCTCAGAGCTTACACACACCAGTGAGGGAGGCTGAGGACAGCTTACAGGCAGAAATGCAACCATTCGCAGGGACTAAGGAACAGAGTGGGTCACATACTGAAGAGGATCAGAGAGAATCTGCAAAAGAGCTTAAGAGTTGGTCAGGCAAGAGCTCTGGGGGCAAGTGTGGCCACAGCAAAGGCAGGGAAGTGGGAGACAGCACGGCACTTGAAGGTACTCCTAGGAGAGGAGAGTAGGGCAGAGAGGAGGCAGGAGTGCAGACATCGGCACCAAAGATGGCCCCTCCTGCAAAGGGTAATGTGCAGTTAAAGAAAGGATACATAGAGTTAAACAAAGCGAAACTACTGAAACTTTGCAGTGAATTATATGTGGTAAAGTGCTCTTCTCATATGCACACAAGCTGATGAAGTTTCACAAATTGAACACACCTGTGTAGCTGGCCTCCAGCTCAAGAAACAGAACATTACCAGCACCCTGGGACCAGCGCCCCATCACCAGGACCCCATCCAATCACTGCCACTGCCCCAAAGGGGCACTATTCCGACTTCAAGATTGGCCCTGTCTGTTTCTGTGCTTCATCCGAAATCCTACAGAATGCCCTCTTTGCTGGGTATTAAGTCTGCGAAATTCATCCACGTTGTGTGTACTTGCAACTTGCTCATTCTCCGTGCTGTACGTTAATTCCATCCTGTAACTATTTCATTATTGATTTACCCATTCTAGTCTCCAAGGGCATTCAGATAGTTTCCCATTTAAGCTATTATAAACAGTGCTGCTATGCACGTTCTGGTCTTTCGGTGAACATTCGTACACATTTCTGTTAGGTACACACTTAGGAGTAACAATGCTGGACCACAGCACTTTCAACTTTAGGGAGACTGCCAAACTCTTTTTCAAAGGAGTTGTTCCAATTTCCATCCCATCAGCAGAATGTGGAAAATAAGAATATTCATGTGTTAAATAAGATAAATGAGATGGCAGATTCCATGACAGAAAATCGTTCGTAAAGTTCTCTAAAAACTAGAATCCTCTACCTAACACTTACACATTAATTAATTTTTTAAATGTTCAGACTTCACAGCATTTGAGAGAAAGTAATCGAAATGATAATTTTCCGTATATAATACAAATCTTTTTTTTTTAATTGAGTAATCTCTCCTTTTTCTTGCCCTTGGGGGGGGGAAATCTCATCAGATTATATGAGAAGAGGATTGGAAGCCTTGCAATTCAAGATGATTTATCAAGATAGAAAGTCTAAGGTCAAGAATGAAATGAAATGAATAATGTCAGCCAAGCCACTGGTGATCACTAACGGTCACGCTAACAGTCAAATGAAACAGCTTTTCCAGAGCCAAGGCTGGCTGCCTGATTTACAGTGCAGGAATAGAATAGTTTGGTTTGGGTTAAAAAAAATGAAGAAAAAATGTGAAATGGCTGAGATCCAAATACATATAGGTTGGATTCTTTCATAAAGAACTCTGGGTCTTAATTTGTTGTCAAAAATCTCAAAGTAACAAGAATCGAGCTTGTATGTATAGACTATTACAGAACTGAATATGAATAAAATTCTGCCTGGTTCATGAAGATTTTAAGAGAAGTTCACATTTAAATTTCTACACGATCCAGGGAACCTACTGTAAATAGAAAAAAATGCCACAATAGCTTTTAGTTTGCCATTTTATAATGAGAAAATTTGAACCTCATATGCCGTTTTACTAAAGGGGGTTAAATGAGGAAGGAGGTGGGACTGGCGTGGATTTTTTAAATGACTCAGACATTCTCCTAAGGAGCAAAGCAGAGAGATGGTGAAACTGTCTCTTTTTGAATAAAGCCAGGCTTGCCGGGTTTAGCCACCTGCTCTCAAGGTTAGGTGGGATGACAAGGTGGTGCACCTGTCATTTTGACCCACCAGCACACTTGCACCTCCCCAGTTACAGCCTCCTGTCTTCAGAGCAGGTTCAGGCTTAAGGAATACTTCTCTGGAGATAATTCTTGAGCAGGAAAAATCCCAGAGAGCCAAGCAGCACCAGGGAAACAGTAGACAAACAGAACCCGGCTCGGCGTTGAGAGCTGGGGGTAGTTCCAAGGACATCGCCAGAAATCACCTCAGATAATGTTGCACTTGTGTTCATCAAATGTGTACTTGAAACCCATGTTCATCTCTTCTATACATTTCCCTTGATGGAAAACAGCTGCAAACTTGGATTCTTCTGCAAGGACAGAAGGACGTTATTTGAAGATATGATGACACCGGCACATCTTAATGTAATCAAATCAGCGTTTATAAATATGTCTCGGCAGAATGGAGGGAAAACTATCACGCTCACACCTCAGGGCTATGGACGTCTCCTGAGGGAAATCCATTTCTGGCTGTGACCTGAAGCAAAGGTAGGGTGATTTCCTTGAGGTCACAGCATCAGAGCAGTACAATCTGTTGTGAAATGTCCATCGACCAGACCCCCTTCCCTCCTATCAGAGCCTTGACTCTACCAAAACATTCTGTCCAGCTTGGTGAAGCCCCTTAAATATTTTATTTCAACCACCCTGGAAACATTAAAAACAAAACCCAGCAACAGAAGAGCAAGGGTTAGTCACGACTGAGGATCATCAGCTCTCCCTGGCACTGGGGCAGGAGTGCCCGTCCCTTGAACTCCTCATCACACACCTGCCACATTCCGTGTGAACACGTCAAACCCTCCAGCCTGCTCAATTAATCACCCTGCCTGGGAATCTATGAAACAAAGTTCACATTACCCAGAGAGCCGCATGAAGGGCCCTCTGAGGTCAGAATGCAAGACCAAACAAAATTAATGTGCCTGCCACATCCATCATCTTGTAATCTGCTTCCAGTTCTATAATCCCTGAATGTCCAGACTGTGCATACCAAGAACACTGAACATTCCTCTTCGATGTGGATCAAAATGCTTCATGTAGAAAGGACTCTGATCACCTTCTCCACTAGCAAGAAAAGCATTAACCATTTCTACAAGTCAAACAGACCTGGACTGCAGACATCTGCTCAATGCAAGTGGCTAGGGACTCGGAAGTTTTAATGACTCTATCATAGATGTTTCTTCATATACCCTAAAAATAAAATTTGATTTGGCCTAAGAAGAAGGAATACACTGTTTATTTTTCAGTGACTACTAACTGGTGAGGCCCCGTAAAGAAGGTGATACAACTATCATTGTACTGAACTATTTTGTAATCAGTCAAGGGAATGAATTTTTAAAATAATGAATCAGTAGGATTACATGCATTTAAAATTATAACACAGTATATTGTATTTTATATTACCATGCAATTACTTTTCATTTTAATTTCTGAGCATGCTATGAGTACCTAAAAGGAAGTATTGCTACTCATTTCATTCAGGAAGAAAGGAGATTCAGAGACGTAGTGTGAGGGGAAGCTAGAGGTCACATGACTCATGACTGGGCTGGGCTGGGAGAAATCCACATCACACTCCTATTTTCCTCTCAAAGTTGATACTATTTTCTCCACCCCTCTCCCCACCAAGGTAGAGTCTTGCTCTGTTGCCCAGGCTGGAGTTGCAGCGGCATGATCTCGGCTTACTGCAACCTCCGCCTCCCGGGTTCAAGCAATTCTCCTGCCTCAGCCTCTTGAGTAGCAGGGATTACAGGTGCATGCCACCACACCCAGCTAAATTTGTTTGGTATTTTTAGTAGAGATGGGGTTTCACCATGTTGGCCAGGCTGGTCTCGAACTCCTGACCTTGTGATCTGCCCACCTTGGCCTCTCAAAGTGCTAGGATTACAGGTGTGAGCCACTGTGCCTGGCCAATACTATTTTCAAGATTTTACACTGTTAATCTCTAATTCCCTCAAATATTTTACCATAAAGATTTCACCATTAGATTATTTTATGCTATGAGTATTCTAACTCAGAGTATTTTATGTTCTGATCATTTAAACTCCTGATGTCTGAGGAGAAATGTTTTTAGTTATAAACTGGAGCAACCCATTTGATTTAGGAGTAAGGATTAAAAAGGATATGGACAGCGTTCTCACCTTTTACAGATTCAGACATTAGGTTTGGTTCTGTGAATTAATAGTGTCCACACTGAGTGTTCAAGAGCGACACCAAATTATGCATTAATCTTAGCAACGTTAGAAATGGCTCTTAAATAAAAACGAGAAAAAAATTATCCTGGTTTGCAGGCCAGTGGGATTTTTGCTACAGACTGAATGCGTCTCCCCAAAACTCACATGTTGAAGCCAGATCCCCAGTGTGATGGCATTTAGAGGTGGGGCCTTTGGGAAGTGATTAGGTCATAAGGGTAGAGCCCTCATAAATGGGATTAGTGCCCTTATAAAACAGGCTCCAAGGCTGGGCATGGTGGCTCATGCCTGTAATCCCAGCACTTTGGGAGGCTGAGGCGGGCAGATCAGGAGGTCAGGAGATGGAGACCATCCTGGCTAACATGGTGAAACCCCATCTCTACTAAAAATACAAAAAATTAGCCAGGTGTGGTGGTGGGCACCTGTAGTCCCAGCTTCTTGGGAGGCTGAGGCAGAAGAATGGCATGAACCCGGGAGGCAGAGGTTGCAGTGAGCTGAGATCGTGCCACTGCACTACAGCCTGGGCGACAGAGAAAGACTCCATCTCAAAAACAAAACAAAACAAAACAAAACAAAAAAGAGGCTCCAGGGAGCATTCTTGTCCCTTCTGCCACGTGAAGTTTTTTTTTTGTTTTTTTGTTTTAAAAAAAAGATGGTCATCTACAAACCAGGAAGTAGAGCCCTCACCAGACCTTGACTCTACCAGCACCTTGATGTTAGACTTCTCAGCCTCCATATCTGTGAGAAATTAATTCTGTTGTTTGTCAACTACCCAGTTTATGGTATTTTGCTACAGCAGCCCAAACAGATGAAGACAGGTTTGTGGTGGTAAGACTTTAATTCCTCAGACAATAGCTCAATGAGTAGTACTGTGTGTCACAAAACAGTACGGCCTGGATTAGTCCTTACACAGCCTTCTGAAGTTTTCTATCCCATTAAGGATGAAGAAATAGGGAGTCATTGAAGTTCCCTGTGGAAATTACATACACTTACGTGACAAAGCTGAGATCTGAAGCCACGTGCATCTTATTTCAGCCATCCTGAAATATACTGCTGACATTTGGGAATCTGAAAATGTCAGCATTCCTATACTTCCCCCAACCAAGTTAACCTCCCAGGTCCATTCTTGTAACATGAAAAGATGAAATCATTTTAAAACGGAAAGTGCAAAAAGTTAACTTATTATTCATTGCCTCTCATAGGAAAACAGCAACCTGAATAGGGAATGGGTTTCAGTCAAGAGCAGGAGGTGGGCTGTGCATGGTGGCTGACGCTTATAACCCCCAGCAATTTGGGAGGCTGAGGTGAGCGGACTGCTCGAGCCCAGGAGTTTAAGACCAGCCCTGGCAACATGGTGAGACCCCCATCTCTACAAAAGAAAAAAATAATTAGCCAGGCGTGGTGGCACAACTGTAGTCCTAGCTAAACAGAGGCTGAGGTGTGAGGATTGCCTGGGCCTAGAACGTGGAGGCCGCAGTAAGCCACGGTTGTGCTACTACAATCTAGACTGGACGACAGAGTGAGACCCTGTCTCATAATAAAAAACAAAAACACAATGGGAGGTGATGAAGACAGGGTATAACAGAGGCAAGGGAGACAAAGACTTCATACCCTGCTGTGAAATGTTTGGGCGGAGGGCAGAAGAGAAAGGACTGTTTGGTAATAATCTAGAAGGCAATATGAATATTGTTTTTAATCTTTTTTTTTTTTTAAAGAGACAAGGTCTCACTCTGTCACCCTGGCTGCCCCAGGAAGTGCAGTGGTGCCGTCTCGGTTCACTGCAACCTCTGCCTCCTGGGCTCAAGAGATCCTCCCACTTCAGCCTCCTGAGTGGCTGGGACTACAGGCACACACCACCATGACTGGCTAATTTTTTTTTTTGGGATTTGTTTTGTAGAGACAGCATTTTGCCATGTTGCTCAGACTGGTCTTGAACTCCTGGTCTCAGGCGATACTCCCACTTTAGCCTTCCAAAGTGCTACAGGCGTGAGCCACTGTGCTCAGCCTGTTTGTAATCTTTCATTCAGTAAACAGATACTGATTCCATATCTCCTCTGTGCCAGGGTCTGTGTTGAATACTGGCAATATGAGGTGACTAAGGTAAGTGGCCTGCCCTCCAGAACTCAGTCTGAAGAGAGGGAGAGACCTGAACAAGCAACACCATACACTGAGAGCCACACTACAGGGATGTGCATGCTGTGGTACAAGCACTGGGGACTGACTCCTTAGGAGGATTAGGGGACACTTTGCAGAAGAAGTGACATTTGTGCTGGGGTCTCAAAGAATGAAAAGGAGTTTTCCTGACAGAAAAGAAAGACAAGGCCATCCAGGCAGACCATACTTCCAAAGGCATGGGCGTGAGAGATCAGAGAAATCATGATATGTCCTGGAAATAGAAGGTAGTTCTCTGTGGCTAGAGCATGGGATGCCTGGTGGCAGTGGTGGTGGTAGCAAGATTGAGATAGGACTGGAGATGTGGGCAGGGGCCAGGATTTCAGGACGGCCAAGAACGGCAGTCTGCATCCTGTAAATTATGGGCAGCCAAAGGCTTTTAGACAAGGGAGTGACAAGGTGCATAATAAGGTCACTTGGATAGCCTTGTGGAATAGAGTGGACAAAGTCAGACAGGTGGCAGAGAGGCCAGCTGTAATGAATTCTACTTGGAGGGACCCTTGCAGCTCAAAGGTCCTTGGTGACCCTATCATCTAGCTCTCCATTTCATAAGTGATAAACCGAGGTCAGGAAAGGTTAAGAAACTCGCGCAAAACTATCCAGCTGGTAACACAGCTGGGGCCAGAATGAAGATCTGTTGGCTGCAGTGGGGTCCCTTCCACTGGCCTAGACTACCAAAGAAAATGATGAGGTCTGAAGCCTGGATTCCCTAGTAGTGGTTGCAAGTTTATCAGCTTAAGACACCACCACAAAGGTTAGAAAGCAACAGTAGGTGAAAGACTGAAGTACTGTTTTTACAATCATTTTGGATTCCTGCTATCTTATACACCAAATAAGTAGTTAAAGCGACACAGTTCATAGAATAAAACGAACAAAAACACAGACATGGAATGGAGGGAAAGTGCAGAGTTACTTTCCAAATCAACCAAATTACTTAAATCCTGACCACACGTACTGAAATGCAGGGATGCGAACAAAGTCCTTTTTGAGTAGCCTGGATCAATTCTTTCCTAAGAGCAGATGGGCACTATTTTAGCTGTGTTATCTACAAAGAAATCCAGTTGGCAAGAAAATATTTCATCCACAGAACTATGATTCACAGGGTTAGTCCCTAGAGATATCTGCCCCAAAGTCACCTGGGATGATTACCAGAGTCACTTTAAACGGAGATTCTAAGCCTAATACCCTTGCCCCTGGAATTTGAAGACAAGGAAGTGAGTCTATTCTGTTTCCCAGAAAACTGAGTCCGCTCACAATTTCATTCCAAAGAGAATAATCTACATAGATAACTTACTTTCAGGATAGAAACAGATTTTCTGACACCTGCACCTTTCCCAAAGGGGCTGTAAGACTTCATACCTGAGCATGAAGTAGTGGCGTGTCTGCAGAGACCTTAGAGCTGCCATGTCGGCAGATTCTTCCTCACGACGGGAATCAGACCAAGTTCCCTGTTTGAGTTAAAGTGAGTTGCAGGCCATGGAAGAAGGTATCTGTGTTTTTCAAAACTGCATCTCACATTGTACATAAGAAGCCATTAAAAAAAAAAAAAAAAACAAAAAACCAGAGCACACCATGTTTTCAACTGGTCACAGATGGGAGAAAATCAGCCACAATAATAAATTCACG
>NW_012120376.1:641339-647945 GCF_000951035.1 Colobus angolensis palliatus | reverse complement strand
CAAAAAAAAAAAAAAAAAAAAAACCAGAGCACACCATGTTTTCAACTGGTCACAGATGGGAGAAAATCAGCCACAATAATAAATTCACGGAGGTGGAGTGTGTCGTCACACACGAAGCCACGATGTGTGATCCAGAAGGTGTGTGGGGGGGAGTTAATACCATATGTCATTTGAATGCGGTGAGCCTGCTCCCATGTCAGTAGCAACGTGTTCCTCCAGAACAGCTCCGATGCCATCCCTGATGCCACTGCCCTCTGCCAAGCCTAGATGACTCTTACCAGGTACTGAAGTCGCTGGCGCTCCGTCTCGGGGGTAAATTCTGAAGACATGGGGATAATTTCTCCGTTTCTGACGATTATGGCCCTGAAATGGTGAAAATGCATTGTCAGTAGCCAATCTCACAAATGCTCCGATTCTGTCACAACCATTGCTTGGTTCAGATCACACATGAAATGCCAAGAGATGTTTCTGTTCTCCCACTTGCATGGCAGGGTTCACCGTTCCCAGCTCTGGATCCCTCACCACATGAGAGGCATCTCTCTTTTAAGGGCATTGCATTCTAGTCAGCTTATGTGTACGTTTTCTGCTAGTTGGAAGTGTGCCTCAGTGCTGCAGCACCAAGCATACTTCTTTGCACATAACAAATGCTCAGTGAATAAATGGATGGATGGATGAATGAATGAATGATGCAACAGAGTCCTGCTCTAGCCCAGGGTTATCCAATAGCACCTTCTGTGATCATGTTTTTGTCTGTGCAGTCCAATATGGCAGGCACTAGCCACATGTGGGTACTAAGCACTTAAATTGTGGTTAGTGCAGGCAAGGAACTGAATTTTTCATTTTATTGAAGTTTAATGAATGTAGCTTTAAGTTTAAGCAGTGACACATGGCTAGTGTTGAATGTATTTGACAGTGCAGCTCCAGATCCCTGTTACTCCTGTGGGCCAGCAGCATTGGCTTCACCTGGGAGCTTGTGAGAAATGCAGAATCTCAGGTTCCACCCAACTTACTGTATCAGAATCTGCATTGTCATAAGATCCCCTGGTGATTCATAAGCACATCAAAATCTGAGAATGTGTGGCCTAAACTGTTGAGTTTCTAGGGTGATATCCTGGGTCCAGGAAAAACAAACAAACAAAAACAAAACCAAAAAAAAAAAAAAAAAAAAACCACTCATCTCAAGGCTCAGGAAACTCATACACTCCAAAAAAATGTATCTAAGAGCTATTGCCCAGTCAAGGACTTTTGAGGGAACAGCATTCCCCGAAGCAGATGTCTACAGGAGAGGCTGCAGGATCGATAACCATGAGCAACCTTTCCTGGGCTTATTCCCAGCAGTGCCTCCTGTTCTCAGACCTACTGATTCCAAAGTGGTTCCTGACAGCCACTTTTCAGCTATCGATCGGTTGTGGCAGAATGTTGTCATTTCTACAACAAATGGAAGTGGCTTGGGGAATTGCATTCTATATGAACCCAACTGCTCCCAGGCATCAGGGAGCTAGAGACCTGAGACCTGACATGCTTCTCAGTGAGGAGCCACCAACATGGGAAATGCCTTCGGTCAGCTCAGATCTGAGTGGATGCCTCCTTCATTCTAGGGAGGCTGCATTATTGTGCCAAGAGGCCTCTGGGCATCCCTCCCTCCCAATGCAGAGGCAGTCCCTGACTTGGAAACAATCCCTATAAATGGCTGCAGCTGTCATGACCCCACCCCCAACCCCTCACCACCTGTGCCCTAGTTGCTGCTGTCATAGAAACAGGAAAGGGTAGGGGGTACGTCCAGGAAGGGAAGGAATGATGACAAAAATCTTAGGGGCTTTAGAGAACTTATGACTCTAGGCCAAAATAAATAAATAAACAAATAAAACAGTGGAAGCTGTGAGAAAATGGAAAAGTTTAGGGGAACTGACTGTTAGAAGATGAGGCCTCTTCGAATACTCCTTATCACTTTTATTATGCTGTCTGAAATATGACAAGTTAAAGATCCCTTCTTATAAAAAGGAGCCACTTGGAAAATGCAATCACTATTACCCCACCCCCACGAAGGTGTTATCCACCATTCACAAATCAGCGTGAATTAATTCCAATGGTCTTTGTTCTAATTACCAGGTGAGTATGACTATAATAAGGGAGTAGGAGTTTTGACAGGATGGAGAAACACAGGAGAATTTGAAAGGGGGCGGGGTCAGGAAATTCTAGGTTTGGGCCTTATCTTACAGGATCTAGAGGGCCCCTGAGAATCCGGGGAGCTGGAGTGAAAGTTATTATGTGATAAATTCCAAAGGTAATCTCCTCTTTCAAGATTTTGCCTGAAGCTACTCTTAACTTTTTCCTCTTTTTCTGCACGGCCCCTGAATTGCAGTTGAATTCCCAGGCGTGGACTAGGAAGAGCCAGCATGCCCAATCAGGCCATGAAAGCAGCTCCTCTAGGAACTGAGTGTCAGGAGCTCAGGGGCCTGGTGACTCCAAAGACTTAGGTCATGCCTGTCACAGAGCAGGGGCCCACTGAATGTTTGTTGACTAAAAGAGCAGATGAAAGAACTTAGAAGAAACTGTTCCTTGAATTTGAGGCAGGAAGAGAAAAGAACTAAAAGGCAGCAGATGTTCATTTAACAAAGTCACATGGGGTGATTTTACAGAGGAAAGAGGAGCCTTCAGCAAGACATTCACTGCTCCTCAGCCATCTTTTCCTCTTCTCTTCCCGACCAGAGTTTGTCTGTCACTTCCCACATGGGGTTCTCCCAATGTCAGTTACTCCCACTCCTGTATTTCTGACCTCTCTTTCCACTGGATCTCTGCCCATAGAACAAAACCATGCTAAAGCATTCTGTTTAAAATCAAAGCAAAACCAAAACCAAACAGATGATACTCTCCTAATCCAAACTCCACCTTTGAAAAGTCCATTTTTCTTTCCTAAGAACCTAAGCCTCATAAATTGATGATAATCTACATTCAGGGTCTATCTACTTCCTCACCTCGCATGGATCCCTCAAACAGAAGTAAATTAACTTCTTGCCTTCCTCTACACCCAGCTACTGTCACCTGAGTCAACAAACGGCCCTTTTGTTGCTACATCCCTTTGGCATGTCATGGTTCTGATCTCCCAGGCAGCATCTGACTGTCTCCTAACCCTGGCACCAGAGATACAACTTCTCCTGGTTTCCCTCCTAACTCCCAGGACATTCTCTCTTCGACTTCTCTATCCCTTCTTTGGTGTTGTGGACTAGGATTCTGACTCACTATTCCCCCTGGGTGCTCTCATTCCCTAACTCCTCAGCCACCAAGGTTAGGTTAGGTTGGGTTAGATCACTATCCCTCCATAAGTGTTCCCTTAGCCTGGTCCCTCTCTTAATACAGAACTCATCATATTTTCTAATTGATTACTTAACTATCTGCTTTCCATGCTAGCGTGTAAGCTGGACAAGAACCATGCCTGTCTTGATCAACACTGCAGCCCTACTATTGCAACCAGTGCCAGGCCATTGTAGGCAGTGCTATGTAATTTCAGGGTCCAGTGCAAAATAAAAACACAGGGCCCCCTGATAAAAAATGGAGAATTTCAAGACAGCCACAGCAGAGCATTACACCAAATGTGAGGTCCTTCTGAGAGCAGGGCCTTGTGTGGTGCGCAGGTTGCATGCTCACAGATAGCCCTGAATGTATACTCTTAATATTTACTGAATGGATAAATAGCTTCAACAACAACATACGCTGGTGAGTCCAGACAACCTTTCTAGCCCACACATCTCTGTTGTGCTCGGCCTGGAACAGCCAACTGCCAACAGATATATCCACTTTAATATATTCACTGGCATTTCCTACTTAATAAGATACAAAATTAATGATCCTGTCCCCAGCCCCCTCCCAAATCTGTCTTCTAGTATTCTCTGTCGCTGGGAACAACACAATTTTCCACCCAGTTGCTCGTCCCAGAAGATAGACAGCCATTCTAGACTCCTCCCTTTTCTCACCCCACATGTCCAAATAGGCACCCAGGCGTGTAGATTTCACCTCCTCAGCAGCACAAGAATCCCTCTCTTTCTTTATTCCTGGTAGTGCCTTGGTTCTGGTTTCCATCAGAGGTTATCTACGTGACTCAGGAGCTCTCCACTGCTTCCTCAGCCCCTGTTCTGCCCTCCTCTGCCCCGTGCTTCATAGGGTCACAAAGGTAATGTTAAAGCACTGCTCTCATCGTGCCACATCCCCTACCTAAAGCCCTGTGATGCTTCCCAGCTTTTCCAGTTTCCTTTGTTATCTGGTTCTTGCCTATATTTCTCGCTTTAACCTCACTCTTGCTACTCCCTTCACATCTGCTTCTCCCTTCTCATGGCCAGCCCATTTCTCTGAGTCAGCTCAGAACGCCTTCTGTTGTCCTCCTGGCCTACCCTCCATGCCCCTTCTCTGTGACCCTGTGGTGTTATATGCCTAGCTGTACCCTTACCAGTCCTTGCTATGACTGTTGGCTTCCATGGCTGTCTTGAACCACCCAGCGGATATTTTCTAAGCAGAGTCTATGTCGTTGTCTCTGAACCTCCAGTGCTTGGTGCCTAGCACGTGGCAGATGTGCAACAACTGCTTGCTGATGGATAAGTGGCTAAATAGAAGAAAAGGGAGCTGGACTTGGGAGGAACAGAAGACTCCAGAAATGATGGCCCTAAGTAAGACTTTCCTTAGTAGCAACATTATATAACTTATAGTCTGAGCCCTTAAAAATCCATATGCCTTTTTGTTGGTTTTGCAAAAAGACAGCAGACCTAAGAGGACAATGTTCTGGCTGAGTCGCCACAGAGAAGTTCCTTAAAATAGAAGGGGGAACAAGGCAGCGCCTCTCTCCTTTGTGGGCAAGGGATGGGGAGAGGGCAGCAATGGTAGCAGTCCACCATGTTTACTTTGCTTTTTAATTTCAAATTCACACACAGTGAGGTATCTGCATTCTATTACAATATGACTGCCAGGGCAAGCCTAGTTTATTACATTCTTAAATAGATAATTATATCCAAATCCATCTATGTACAGAACATTTTTTCACTTCCGTTTGAACTACCAGGCTCTTCCTTTAAGAGGCATCCATGGATTAAAGATGACAGCATGTTTGACTGCCAGCCTTCCCAGGGCCTACATCGCGATGCCTCTTCCTATGTGATCCTTGCTTCCTTTTGATCTTTCTGTCTTTCATCACTCTGATCTTGGGATCAATTTGTCAGAGTGCTGGTCTCCAATCTGGAGGAGGGCAATAAGAGGAAAGGGGTTTCAAAGGGAACGGAGTGCATGTGAAAGCTGACAAATCTCATACTAAACAATCAATAAAGTAGAGAAATGCCTTTAAAGCTGCAGTCTGTCATCACAGGACCCCTGTACTTCCTCGCTTCTATTTCATTATTTTATGAGATGCTTTTCCTAAGGAAAATTAAGAAAAAACAAAAACCAAAAGCTGTGGAAGCGAGGGTGCAGGAGAGCTACGTACACACTTTGACCTTCCTTCTGGGGCTTCGGACCTAGACTTGTGGATACCACCATGACCAGAATTTGAGTAACATTCCAGTGGTTAAATGAGAAAGTTGCTAGGGTTGAGGTGGTTTAATCCACTGGTAAACACCTCCCGTCTAATACTCCTTCCCATACAGAGGGGATGGGTTTTAAACATATTATCCAATGTTAAGATTAGCCTTTCCTTTAAAGACTACAGTTGAAATTTATATGATATCAATTCCAGCAAAATTGATGGGACGTTATTTGTGATACAATAAACAGTAAGGTTTAGGGTGTTCTTATGAGTCGACTGCAAGAACGGGAGAAAAGGAGGTAAAGCAAGACATTAATAGTTTAAAAAACTCAGGCTGAGTGCAGTGTCTCACGTCTGTAATTCCATTACTTTGGGAGGTCAAGGGGGGACGGATCACTTGAGATCAGGAGTTCGAGACTAGCCTGGCCAATATGGTGAAACCCCATCTCTACTAAAAACACAAAAATTAGCTGGGTGTGGTGGCAGGCACCTGTAGTCCCAGCTACTTGGGAGTCTGAGGCAGGAGAATTGCTTGAACCTGGGAGGCGGAGGTTGCAGTGAGCCGAGATCGCACCACTGCACTCCAGCCTAGGAATCAGAGTGAGACCCTGTCTCAAAAACAAAAACTCCCTTTGGTTCCTGCCCCAAATATTACCTACATGAGAAGATAAAGGTAATTTATTCCTAACCAATGAGAATTCTGAGTTAGAGACTAATTCCTAGAAAATCCCGCTACTTCTCTCCTCTAATGCGATATTTTGGAGTTAAAAACACATACCTTTATTCCCCTAGTCTAAATATGAAGTGATTAAGAGAAACAGGGAGGGTAAAACAGGATGCTCACTTCAAATATTAACTTGATTTTACAATTTTTCTTAAAGGGATCATATTAACTCTTGTTAAATCTCAACTCAGTGTGATGTTCTCAGAGCAGGACTGACATGTGCCAACAGGCATTTGACAAACAAGCAGAAGAAAAAAAGCTGATAAAAAATATGATTAGGCAACTGATAGAGGAAAAATGCAAATGTTTAATAAAGATATGGCCGGGCGCGGTGGCTCAAGCCTGTAATCCCAGCACTTTGGGAGACTGAGACGGGCGG
>NW_012120376.1:638765-640414 GCF_000951035.1 Colobus angolensis palliatus | reverse complement strand
AAAAAAAAAAAAGTGAAATTCTATTTTGTGACCTGGAGTTATCCATGATATAGTAAGTGAGAAAAGTAAACTGCAGAGTAATGAGTGGTACAATCCCATTTTTGTAAAAACAAAAACTATATATAGATATCCCATCTACGTGAGGAGTCTGATTCCATGCCCAAATCCTGTGTGCTATGTTTCAGGCCTGACCACAGGCCATTACAAAGGCTCTGCCCAGCAGGCCTTACAGGGGAAGCTGCCCTCTCCACATCGGATGTGGTGCACAGTCCCTGCACTGCAGCCGCTGAGAGGACTGCAGCCCAGGACTCATACCCCACTAGCCTAGGAGTCTCCACTGAGAAACTTCTCTGCTCTGACTCAGTCTATTCGTAGTCCTTCCCCTTCTCTCCCTGGCCCTCCATCCCTTGGTCCACAAAATGGCAAAGCCTTTAGTTCAGAGCTCTGGGCACTGAGACTCCCTCCTGCTAGCACTGCATGTCATCTGCCAGACCGTCACGTGTTGCCGTCCTATGGGGAAAAATGGAACCCTGGGGAGTCAGCACTTCCCTCTTTGCCTCTTGCCAGGACTATTGCAGTAAGAGAAGAAACGACTGTTACTTTCAGTTTGGTTCATTGTCCTAACTGACCACCTCGACACCTGGCAGCTTGATAACATATAATTATGTTTGAATGAGTGGCAAGGAACTTATGGAAGTGGGAGAGAAAGTTAATTTTTCTTTTTAAAACTTATTTTTAAAACTTAAAAAATTATTTTTAATTTTTTAAATTATTATTTTTTTCTTTGTAGAGACGAGGCCTCACTATGTTGCCTAGGCTCATCGTGAATGCCTGGGTTCAAGCGATCCTCCCACCTCAGTCTCCCAAAGTGCTGGGATTACAGGCATGAGCCACCGCACCTGGTTAACTTTTCTTTATATATTTTTGTATTATTTGACTGTTGCACGAAATGTGCGCTCCTTTTGTAAATTTGAAGAGAAACTGATTTGCCCAGATTTGGCTATGCAGTCACAGAAGACCTAGAGTCTTCCTGAATGCTGATTCATCTTTGTAATGTTACCACCCTTCATGAACCCCACATGCCTCAAGCACCTCTCCATGAAGTTCTACTAGGTGGCCCAACCACATCTCAGAGGCCGTTGTTTGGAGCTCAGGCACAGCAACAAAACTATGCTGCATCTGTTTCAGGAGTCACTAACTGAGAAGCCAGTGACTGAATCTTCTTTTAAAAATAAGAACTGGTTAACCCTAAAGATGCCTGTATTTTTCTACATCACTTGTGCTTTAAGAAAAGGACACAGAAAAATAGGTTTAGAACTGCCAATCACATTCAAAATAAAAGTATAAGAAGAGGTTCCAAGTGAGGGATTAAATGCATGACTAAAGAATTCATCAACTCTTCGATTGAAGGTTAGAGCTTGTTAATCTTAGCCATATAAAGAAGTTTAGACCAGGAGAGATGGCTCACATCTATAATCCCAGCACTTGGGGAAGCCAAGGCAGGAAGATCACTTGAACCCAGGAGTTGAGACCAGTCTAGGCAACATACTGAGACCCTCATCTCTACAAAAAATAGAAAAAATTAGCCAGGCATTGTGGTGCACGCCCATAGTCCTAGCTACTCAGAAAGCTGAGATGGGGGATCACTT
>NW_012120376.1:627797-637560 GCF_000951035.1 Colobus angolensis palliatus | reverse complement strand
CCTCAGCCTCTTGAGTAGCTGGGACCACAGGCATGTGCCACCATGCCTAGTTAATTAAAAAAAAAAAATTTTTTTTTTTTGAGACGTAGTTTCACTGTTGTCACCCAGGCGCGAGTACAATGGTACGATCTCCACTCACCTCAACCTTCACCTCCCGGATTCAAGCGATTCCCCTGCCTCAGCCTCCCAAGTAGCTGGGATTACAGGCACGCACCGCCAGGCCTGGCTAATTTTGTATTTTTAGTAGAAACAGGGTTTCTCCATGTTGGTCAGGCTGGTTTCAAACTCCCGACCTCAGGTGATCCGCCTGCCTCGGCCTCACAAAGTGCTGAGATTACAGGCGTGAGCCACCGTGCCTGGCAATTTAAAAAAATTTTCTAGTACTGGGTACTGGGCTTAAGTGATCCTCACACCTAAGCCTCCCAAAGTGTTGGGATGGCAGGCACGAGCCACCATGCCCAGCATAAATTAAGTTTTAAGGGAAAGACGAAGTTTGGAGAATCAAGTAGTGCAAACACAGAAACACTCTGTCAGCACCTTCTTCGTGTAACCCTCAGAAAGCCTAAAAGCCCATGTTCTGGCAGGGCACATCCCAGAGCACACTTCAGCCCTTCTGCCCTCTCAAGGTAAAAACCTTTTGTCTTAAAACCAGACAAAATCCCCAAATTCACAGTCAATGTAAACATGGCATGGAGGCAATTAATACGCATAGAGCTTTTCAGCCTCAGTAGAAAGCTTTGCCCGTGTGGCAGAACCTGCCAAGCACTCCCTCTGCTCTAGACACACAACAATGACCTATAACATGAGGTGGGAAAGAGAAAGAGAAAAAAATTATACACGTGCACACACACACAAATATATAGCCCAGCTAAAAAATAAAGGTAGCATCTCTCTGTAGAGCAGAAATGGAAAAGAAATCCAAAATCCCCAAGCTGCTGGACTTGAGAAGCAGGTAATGGTGTCCAGGAGTCCAATTTCTATGGAGTAAAAGGTGTTAAAAGTCCTCCAAGTGGACAGTGCAGTGGCTCACGCCTGTAATCCCAGCACTTTGGGAGGCCGAGGCGAGCAGATCATGAGGTCAGGAGATCGAGACCATGGTGAAACCCCGTCTCTACTAAAATTACAAAAAATTAGCCGGGTGTGGTGGCGGGAGCCTGTAGTCACAGCTACTCGGGAGGCTGAGGCAGGAGAATGGCGTGAACTCAGGAGGAGGAACTTGCAGTGAGCCGAGATCGTGCCACTGCACTCCAGCCTGGGTGACAGAGTGAGACTCCGTCTCAAAAAAATAAAATAAATAAAATAAAAATAAATAAAAATAAAATAGTCCTCTAAGTAAGACAAAGGGCAGCGATTAAGCTCACATCTGAAGTCCAACTGCAAACCAAGTCATTTTACTTTGTTATACCCTGGTTTCTTCTCTTCGCAGCAAGAGAACTTGCTGAATGGCAAAGCAAAATGCTTTGAGGCTCTAGTTTAAAAAAAGTCCTGGGAGTGCAGAACTTCATTCCCATCTTTAATTCCTAAGCAATGGAATCCACCCACTCACGTAGTTAAATGTGTGTCAATGTAGAACACACACACACACGCGTGAGGAAGGGCCTGCCATCATCTACCCTTTCTGGGTTGTTAGGTTCTGACAGTTAACCTGGAAGGCTATACTGTGATAGCCAAAGCATGAAATAATAAAGACTGTGGGACAAAGGCTAATTGTCAAGCCCTCCTCCAGCTCAGAAGGTTCATGGCTTTGGAGGAAATTCACATATATATGAGTAATTGGTAGTAGGAGCCTGTGTGTTGTGGCAGAAACAGCACCGGCCCGGGAATCTGAAATTATAGGTGCCAGTTCCATAGTGGGCTACTGTTAATAGTCTTTAACTCTGAGCCCTGGCATCCTTGCTAATAACAAAAAGGGGCACAATCAGGTGATTTCAAGGCAACTTTCAGCGTTAGAGTGAAATGCTTCTGAAAAGAAGTCTGATACACACTGGGGTAGGAAAATACTGACAAGGACTCCAGTTACTACTTTTCTTCTCAGGAGGTGATAATCACCACAATTTAGATTCTAAGAAATATAAACCAAACACAGAAGCAACAGGATGGGAGAAACCACCCTTACTATTTCTCTTAAATCATCACAGACAAGGAACCTGTTACTGAGCAAGGCCCCCAATGTAATTTCATTGTTGTCATCAGTCCCCTTGGAACACAGAGCTACAAACAAAAAGGCATCTCTGACACTGTTAAGAGTATTCATGGATGCCCTGATTCCATTACACACTCTTTCAGCTGAAAGTGATTTGAAACGCAACATTAAACTGCACATTTCCAGAATGGAGGAGAAAATCTGGTACAAGGTGACAAAGAGAAACCATTCGGAAAACCCTTTTTGACAGTGTATATCAATTTCAAGGCACAGGGAGGAAACATCCATTTTGTTCAAAAGCATCAGACCTTGTGGATTCTGTTTGGATGCAGCAGAAGTGTTCTTCTCTTTCAAAAGTATTAGAAACGCATTGTTGGGAAAGAAAGCAGGGCAGCCGAGGGACAAGCCAGGGTTACCCTACCATCATCAGACGTTGGCTACTCTGTAGATGCTAATTAATGGTATTAAAAAATAGCTGAAGGGGAAAAAGTAAACCCAATAGCCTGGAATCAGTTTGGGTGTATTTCTTGTCATTCAATTTTCAGAATGGAAACTACTAAATAAGTCTGCAAATATGATGATTCATTTAACAAGACCCCAACTATGCAATTAAGCTCCTAGGCAAAAATATTCACAAATGACGGTCAAGGGAAAAATATTTCAGATCTTTAAGTAGCAGCAAAAATAAGTGACCGCTCATAGAGCCATAGCTGAGTCCAGTGTTCCTTGCTTTCTTTACAACCAGCCCAGTCTGTGTTCTACCACCCAGAATAATTTCTCAGTGTCATATTCAGCCACTTTCTGTAGAAACATCTTAGTCTACCATCTAGTATACCAGCAACACTCATGAAACCCAGCACACCAACACAAAATTTTCCAGATCAGGTAAATGACTTAGTCATTAATGAAAGATTTTCAAGGTGCATATCATATCTCAAAAAAAGAGGTCTACCTGTTTTCTTTCTATTTTTGAATTACAGTCTGCATACCATAAAATTCACCCTCTTAAAGTGATACAAGTCAGTGTTTTTTGGTACATTCTCAGGGTTGTGCGACCATCACCATTATCCAATTCCAGGACATTTTCTTTTTTTCTATTGTTTTTTTGAGACGGAGTCTTGCTCTGTCCCCAGGCTGGAGTGCAGTGGCGCGATTCTCGGCCCACTGCAAGCTCCGCCTCCCAGGTTCACGCCATTCTCCTGCCTCAGCCTCCCGAGTAGCTGGGACTACAGGCTACCACGCCCGGCTAGTTTTTTCGTATTTTTAGTAGAGACGGGGTTTCACCGTGTTAGCCGGGATGGTCTCAATCTCCCGACCTCGTGATCAGCCTGTCTCGGCCTCCCAAAGTGTTGGGATTACAGGCGTGAGCCACTGCAACCGGCCCAATTCCAGGATTCTCAAAATCTGAAAAAGGACTCCCCATCCCCTGTACTTTTTAGTAGCCACTCCCCATCTCTCCTTCCTTCTAAGCCCTGGAAAATACTAATCTACTTTGTCTCTATGGATTAATCTCTTCTGGGCATTTAATATGAATGGCATTATACAATACATGGTCTTTATGACTGGTTTCATTTGCTAAACATATGTTTTCAAGGTTCATCCATGTTACAGCATGCATCAGTACTTCATTCCGTCTTGTGACTAAATAATATTCCATCACATGAACACATTTTGTTTATCCATTCATTAGTTGGCAGTCATTTGTGTTTCCATTTTTAAAAAAATAGTGAATAATGCTGCAATGAACATTTGTGTACAACTTTTTGTGTAAATATATGTTTTTAATTCTCTTGGGCATATACCCAGGAGTGAAATTATTGAGCCATATGGTAACCTTAACTTTCTGAAGAACCACCAGTTAGCTTTCCAAAGTGACTGTACAATTTTATATTCCTAATTGGTGGGTTTTAGAACTTTCTCCTAAAGGACTCGAGTTCAAACTAGATTCAGATCTGAAAATCTCAGTGATTTCTTATTCAGCACCCTTTTAAAGGCACCTTGCTGAAAAAATTTTGCCTGCATGTTTAGATTTCAATGTGTATATCACACAATGCTTTATTTTTCATTTGCATCAGAGTATATGTATTCTGCTTCTCTCTAGTGCAGGGTCAATATCTAAAATTCACAATACCGCACGGTTTCCCGGCACAAATATGTACAACCATTTGTTAAGTGCCAAATCAAGCACATTTTCTTCCTCACAGCAAGTAGCCAGAACAGGTGAAGCCACCAAAGGCATTTATTTTTCTCTCTACTGCAGTCTATTTATGAGTAGGATGAACTTTTCTCTTGTTTTTAAAGGTGACTATTGACTACAATGGCTCACTATTTGTGTGCCAAGACAGGTAGGACTTGCAGAGCCCAGGAAGCAATTTCTTCACTAATACCCTGGATTGGTCACACCCTTGTTTGATTTGTGTCCAATTCGGACCTCTTTACTTGAAAAATAGCAATGTGACGGAACAACTGAGCAGGGTCCCAAGAAGAGGAGTAAACACAATTCAAGGGGTGGAAAATAGAAGCTTTGAAGAGGCTAAAGCAAAAGTGGTATTTTAGCCTGAGGGAAAGAATGAGGAACAATCTCATCACACTTGCCTTCATGCATTTAAAATGGGTTTATTCAGAGAACAGCAGGTGACCAGTTCTTCAAGCTCAGAGTGAAACAAACAGGAGGAAATCACATCAAATCAGTACAATTCTGTGGTTGGAAAAGGGAAAACAATTTCTTGATCTTCACTTTATACATCTGACCAAAGCTCATGGATCTCCATCCCTGGAATTCTTAAAAAAGATGTAAGGGAGCTTTGTCTGTATTTGCCCGCCAAGAATCTTGAGGCATCCTTCACTGTAGTTTCTTTATGGTGCTATAAATCAGGAACTACGTCTGCTGCATGAGGGCAAAACCAGACCCATAAACAATGAGATCTAGACTGCATAATGTACTGAGAATGTCTTACAGTGTGCACTGTGGGAGTAAACAGGACCTCTTCTTTGCCACATGCTCCTGTTCAAAATAAGTTACATTACTTCATCTGGCAAGGCAGGGAGGCTCATCTGTGGTTCATGGTTAAGTTACACGGGCTAGATGCTGCACACTAGCCCTACTTGTAAGGCCTCTCTGGCTCTGCCTGGTTACAGTTACCCAGTGTCAGTTCCTTACACAGCAAAGGCCTGGAAAGCCCATCTCTCATTCATTGAACATAACCCATTAAGTTGGGCTTGGGAGCTGGCTACGGTGAAATGAAAAGTGATCAAAGTTTGCAGTCCAAAGTCAATTTCAAGGTAAGAATTAAATATACTGGGAAAGTGAGTTAGCTACTCTGAGAATCAATTTTCCCCACTTGATAAATACCACTTTCTTCAGACTAAATGAGTGTATGTATGAAGGGACTTTATAGATTATTAGTGATGCTGAATGAATAAATTAAACTCACAAAGAGTCAGTAGGATAGTAATTTACTTGGAACTTCATTATTTTTGTGTGATGATAAGTGTCTACAAATGGGATCTTAAGGAATTGTACGAAAAAAAAAAAAAATTTTTGTGACCTCGCTTAGGCTTTAAGAATAAAATGGTTGTCTCACATTTTCTCGTTAAACAAAAATTTAACATTTTGAAGATTTCTCATTGTCATTTCCATTTACGTGTTCAGATCCCCCCAACATTCCACAGAAAAGAAGGAAGATTGACAGGGGAGTTGGGGGTATTCTTGAATCCCTTGCTCAATAGCTTTGAAGCCTCACTCTGTTCATTAATATTAATGTTAGAGTCTCCTTAACATTTTCCCAAGCATATCCATAATTTTTAATTTTATTGTGACAAAGAGATATATATAAAGGAGTCCCACACCAAATCCCCCTTTCCTGCAAAAATTCTACTCAACCCATAATTTATCCAAGGCTCTTACAACTGTCCAAGTAAAAAATGAGTCTGAACTATGTCTGTGGAAACAGAAAATTCTTAGAGATAAAATACATAATTTAAAAAAATTATGTGGGAATTAAAGGAGAAGAAAACGCCTGCAAATCTGCTGAGGTTCCCAGCTTGGGCAATGAAGGACGATGATGCTATTAACACAGGAGAGACAAACAGAAGAGTTGGTCTGGAGAAGACATTGCATTTTGGGCATTTGAATTTGGGGCATATGCCTGATGTCAGGTGGAGGGGCTAGTGAAGACACAGTTGGAAATGTGGGAGTGGTGCTCAGGAATGAGGTCAGGGCTAAAAAAGATTTGTGAATAGTCATGTCTATATGGTAGTTAGATTATAAAACTGAAACAAGTGTTCTAGGGAATGCATATAGAAAAAGGGGAGAAAAACAAAGCCGAGAACTGAACTAACATATTAAGTGAAAACACAGAAAAATAGGTCCGTTCTCTCATCCACCTTCTAACCTCAGCTGCCTGTCAAACTCCTCTTCACAGAATAAATCAGTTAATTTAGGTTGGCCTCTACAACATTTCCCGTGGAATCCGGTCTGAATGAAAACAGGGGACCCCCAAACGAAGACTCCTCGTGCTTGAAAGAGTTCAGGAAACATTCTTCTGTGTCACAGGACTTTTCTGAGTCTTTAATATACTCGTGTGGATTGTTGTTTTCCAAAACCAGGTTCCGTTCTAACAATGCCCAAATCTAACTATGGGATGAACATCTAACATCTTTCCACCTTTCTACCATGTGTGGGTCAGATTCAGGGATGGAAGCACTTGACTGAGCTATAGCTTAGGGATACAGTGGGCTTCACTCCCGGAGACTCACCCCCTACTCCTAAAGTCCTGTTGGATGTAAAATCGGAACTGTTCTGCTCCCTCTTGGAAAAAGGCCACAACAGGCCATCTCTCTCTGCTTCCATTTTTTTTTTTTTTTTTTTTTTTGAGATGCACAGGCAGAGGTAAAGAGGCTGAGACTGTGGTGGGGGCTTGCCTGGGAGAACGCCAGGTTCCAGGTTCTCTCCCCCTCTCTCTGGCTTTTTCCATTCTGGTTCTTCTCTTAAATAGTTTTCCAGATAACGGGGATCAGGGTGGGCTCCCACTAACCTCATTTCCACTAGTTCTGACTTGAAGCTTGGGCTTTCTTGTTCCGATTCGGACTTGATTTTTGTATTTGCTGCTTCTCTGGAATGACCTTCCCTCATCACCAGGATTAGAAGTATTGTCTTCCCTCTCACATTGAGAAGGTGGAGAAAAATCACAAGAAAAGCTAAGGCTCCAAAACAGATAAAAATATTACAGAGGAGAATCTTGCTGCAATAAAAGGGATCAAATCCTCTGGTTTCAATGGATTATATCTTAGGGCCCCCAAAGTCCTCAAAAATGAGGCTGTCGCAGTACTATTAGGGATCTAGAAGGAAGGGCAGTGAAGAAGAGATGTGGCTGTGAACAAAGATTAGAGATAGGCAAATCAGGTGTAATTTTTAACATGGGAGACTATGGATTCTACAACGTGAAAAGGGGAGAGCTGTCTTAAGTCTAGAGTAGGCTGGGGACAGTGGCTCACACCTGTAATCCCAGCACTTTAGGAGGCTGAGACGGGAGGATCACTTGAGTTCAGGAGTTCGTGACCAACCTGGACATCATCATGAGATCCCATCACTAGCAAAAATATAAAATATTAGCCAGGCTTGGTGGCACATGCCTGTAGTCCCAGTTACTCAGGAGGCTGAGGTGGGAGAATGGTTTGAACCTGGGAGGTAGAGATTGCAGCGAGCCAAGATCAAGCTACCCCTGCACTCCAGCCTGGGTGACAGAGACAGACCCTGTCCAAAAACAGATTCTACAGTAGATCATGAAAGAAAGGCTTGTGAAGCCTAGTGAAAGAAAGCAGCAGTCGCTGGTTGTCTACCTGGGTTCCATAAGAGAATAAGTCAACTCATTCCCAGTGCTTCTCTCCCAAACCCCTTCCTCGTCCAGCTAAAAGAAATGGTAAGCCATAGTCTTTACTTGAACTTTAGAAAGCAATAGTCTTTCATGATCTTTTGGTTGACAGTGAAGAGGAAGGGTTAGTACAAGTAAAAATAAGCAAGTTAAAAACAGTTGAAAAGTAACAAAATGGAAGAGTTTCCATCCATGAGACACTTGTGATTCAGCTCTTTGGCATGGCTGTTGGAAGAGTGAGGGTAGGTTTTAAGGACATTACAAGGTGGGTGGCCTTCAGCTCTCTACCATGCAGGCCAATTCAGCTCTGAGAGGTGCCACATGTGAACAGGGAAATCACACAAGAACAGGCCAAGGAGAGACCTGGATGATGAGAGGTGCAAGCCAGTCATCATCTTTGGATGGTAAGAATATCATGTCTTTCTTTTCTTAATCTTGTATATTTGTATATTTAAATTGTACATAAGTAGCTCTCTGCTCCTCCCATTTGACAGACAGCCGCATCTTCTCTCTCATTGCCAGCCGCATCCCTGAGACACTATGGTGAAGCTGAAGGTCAGAGTCAACGGATTTGGTTGTATTGGGTGCCTGCTTTTAACTCTGATAAAGTGGATATTGTTGCCATCAATGACCCCTTCATTGACCTCAACTACATGGTCTGTGTGTTCTAGTATGATTCCACCCGTGGCACATTCCATGGCACCATCAAGGCTGACAATGGGAAGCTTGTTATCAACAAAAATTCCATCACCATCTTCCAGGAGCAAGATACCTCCAAAATCAAATGGGGCAATGCTGGTGCTGAGTATATAGTGGAGTCCACCGGTGTCTTCACCACCATAGAGAAGGCTGGGGCTCACTTGCAGCGGGAGGCCCAAAGGATCATCATCTCTGCTCCCTCTGCTGATGCCTCCATGTTCGTGATGGGCGTGAACCATGAGAAGTAATGACAACAGCCTCAAGATCATCTGCAAAGCCTCCTGTATCACCAACTGCTTAGTGCCTCTGGCCAAGGTCATCCATGACAACTTTGGTATCATGGAAGGACTCATGACCACAGTCCACGCCATCACCCAGAAGACTGTGGTTGGCCCCTCCAGGAAACTGTGGTGTGACAGCCACGGCGCTCTCCAGAACATCATTCCTGCCTCTACTGGTGCTGCCAAGGTTGTGGGCAAGGTCATCCCTGAGGTAACGGGAAGTTCACTGGCATGGCCTTCCGTGTCCCCACTGCCAGTGTGTCAGTCGTGGACCTGAACTGCTGTCTGGAAAAACCTGCCAAATACGATGACATCATATTTGAAGCAGGCATCCAAGGCCCCCTCAAGGGCATCCTGGGCTACACTGACCACCAGGTTGTCTCCTCTGACTTCAACAGCGACATCCACTCTTCAACCTTCAATGCTGGGGCTGGCATAGGCTTCAACGACCACGTGTCACTGAAGCTTATTTCCTGGTATGACAATGAATTTGTCTACAGCAACAGGGTGGTGGACCTCATGGCCCACATGACCACCAAGGAGTAAGACCCCTGGACCACCAACCCTAGCAAGAGTGAGAGAGGAAGAGAGAGGCCCTCACTGCTGGGGAGTCACTGCCAGACTCAGTCCCCAACAACACTGAGAATTTCCCTTTCTCAAGTTCCCATGTAGACCCCTTGAAAAGGGAGGGGTCTAGAGAGCCCCACCTTGTCATGTGCCATTAATAAAGTCCCCTGTGCTCAGCCAAAAAAAAAAAAAAAAAAAAA
>NW_012120376.1:567664-627747 GCF_000951035.1 Colobus angolensis palliatus | reverse complement strand
CCTTGTCGTCTACCATTAATAAAGTCCCCTGTGCTCAGCCAAAAAAAAAAAAAAAAAAAGTACGTAAGTAACATATACTGCATATGTAATCAGTTTTTTAAAACAAATGTTTCATGAAGGAAACATGTACATGAACATATTTTGTATATTTATAAATACACAAAATAATTTTCTGAGGGAGGAGAGTCATCATCCACAAAGAGGTGGCCCAGGCCAGGAATACTGAGACTCAGGTGAGCTGGTGACATTTGGGAATGTGGTCCTGAAAAGATGAAGAGTACTTACTGAGAAATACAAGGAAAAAGTAGGGGAGGGGAAAAGAAGGAGGGCGCTGAATCTCAGAGGAGCCAATTGAATGGACAAAGATGACGGCACATGAAAGGCTAAAGAACTGGCGGAGCAGCCTCTACAGCAAGCTGCAGAGATGACAGGGAGAGAGAAAGCAGGATATCAAAGCAGGAACCAGCTGGACCTATGTAAGCTGACTTGAGAGGCACCTGTGATGTCAGCAAAGATTTAACCAGAGCCAAAGACAGCATCTCCACAGGCTCAAAGGGGAAAACCCTCCTTCCAGAGTTCACAAGGGGCATTCAATGGTATGACTGGTCCAGTTGGAAAATGAGGTTGGGGAAAGGGTGGACGACCAGAAAATGGCACCCCCAATGGTGAGACTCTGCAGACAGAGACCCATGGCCAAAGAGGCACTGAGAGGCACTGTTTGGTCCTTGTGAGAAGCCTCAGTGCGGTGGCTTTTATCCCCATAGTCCCTCATGCTCTCATAGGGCTGGGTTATGAATCTGAATTATGAGTGTAGACAGTAGGGAACAAGAAAGGAGGTAGAACATCATGGATAAAATCAGGAGTGTAATTTTTGATAGATAAACTTTCCTGTTTTTGCTGGGATTAATTATGCCAAAAGTGGAAACTCAGCTTCCTGAAAGAAAAGAGATACCTCCCATTTCAACACAAGAAATAGGAGAAATATTTATACCATGGCCTAGTAAGGCTGAAAAAAAATCTTCAGGTGCATAAAAAATATCTGAAGTTCTAGAGAAACTATTACAGTTACTTAGGGTTTAACTTCTTTCTCAAACTGTAAAATGAAAATAGACCAGTTCCCCGTTAGATATTTCATAGGAATGAATAAAATCAATGAAGAGATAAATTCACTGGAAGAAAACACACTCTAGTAAATTCGCCAGAAATTTGTCATCCTTGATCTACTATTTTCAAGTGTTTTTTCTGGGGGCAAGTTTCAAGTGTAAGGTTGTCTTTACAATACATTATTGAGAGGCACTTCCTACCATAACACCACTTCAGAAAACACTTGCAAGAAGCATTATCCTTTAAGACCCATGTTTCTGTGTCCCAATTTCTATGGACTTATTCAAATTTACAATTTCAAATGTTTAGCATCAGTCAGTAAGTCACACACTCCACAGAACAAGAGGCTCTTAGAACACAATTATTATCTTATTCCCATTGGCTGGTCTCATTCACAACCACCTCTCAAAGGAGAAAAGCAGATGGAGGCTTCCCACATGCAACCCTCTATGGCTCCAGTCTGGTGCAATTTAGGAGTGAGGTTTAGAAGGAATTAGAAAGCGCATTAATAGAGACATTCATTGTAATTTGAAACATGAATTTGCTGTTCAAAAGGCTAAACTGGAGTGCTTAAAGCTAAGTGCTTAAAACTACCCCAGAATCCTAAAGTAATGTACCATAATTGCAATTACATTACTTCAATAATAGATTTAAAAAGTTAACACTTTCTTGTGTTTGGCTGGAATCACTCAGTCATCCACTGTAGTTGTGAGATCTCTTTCTTGGAAATCAACATCTTCATTTGGTTTCCACATGAATAATTCTTGGAAGCTACAAAGTCTTTGAAGGGTATTTATTTTTGCCTTGAGGGCTGGTGGCCTCAAAGTTCACATGAATCTCACAGATGCAAACTATCTCAGCATGATTCATCTATGCCTATAGCGTTCTCACCAAAGGGAGGTCCCTGCCTGTGTGGGGTTTCTGTATTTATACTGCTTGTGTGTTTATTTGTAGTTAAAATTGTTTTCACAAGTCAAATAAATTCAAAGATGACCTACAATGCACATGCATGAGAAATTAAGCCAAAACTCAGATTCTTGACTGAGTCACTGTTTGTTTTATCTTGGTGACGGGACATGTGCTTCACCTGAACTTCAAACTTCTTATTTTTCTGCCTCCATAATTGCAATCATCCCACTCTCCACACTGGCTACATTCTATTTAAACCTTCAAACTGTGGAGGAAAAAAAAGCAGCATCTAACCCAAGAGAGGTGTCACCTAGACAGGAATTATCTGACAGCTAAGAGAATTTCTTTTCTCCATGAAATGCTGTGGTGGTTAGGCCAATTCCCAGAATGACTAAAGAAAAATAACTTTTCCTATAAAAGGTAAGAAAATGACCAAATGACCTAGACTAGCTCTGAAGGGTAAGCACGGAGTCCCAGGTTGAAGACTACATTCTAACCACACATCAGTCATACTCTGCTCTAGGAAAAACCTTAAGTACTTGTCATCTTCTGTCCCTAACTTGGATGTTGTTTACTTTCAGTTTACGTACAGTGCAAACACCAGGGCCTACATGATTTTCAAGTCAAAAAAGATAAGGACTAATCCAGAAAGGAGAAGGAATTCTGTTTCATGCAGACTCACTGACAACAGCAAGAGATAACAAACCCACAACACAGGAAGCGTTAGAAAAAAACTAAATAAAAAACCGTAATCTCAAAGAAGACTACAGCCAACAAAAAATATTAATACTATAAAGTAAGGTCCTAAGGACACCACAGTTATGGAGGAACAAGGGATTGGAAGTTCATATCCATTATTTGGAAGCATTAAGAAATGTTTAGATTATTTCCCATTACTCTGTGTTTGAGGAGGAAGGGGCAAAGCTGTTTTAAACCTGTATGCAGAGTGTAATTTCCCTAGGGGGAAAGTGGGATTATGTATGAAAAAAGGCTGGAAAGACTTACTCGTAATTGGTAACAGTGGTTGGGGAGGGGAGGAGATTACAGGCAATTTTTCCTTTTTGCCTGTTTGTATTTTCTACAAGAAACATGACATATATCTACAGCAAAACCCACGTAACACATCCTTGAATTTTCCTGCTAAAATTGGTCTATGTTTTTTACTAAGGTAGAGATCTCTACCACAAAACACCAGGCAGAGACAGGCCTGTTTAGTGCTTCCCATCGCCCCAACCTTACAGCCCCTCATTTCCCCATCAAAAAGGGATGCAGAAGGGTACTGAGAATCTCTATACAACATACCCATTTACAGGAGCATTTTGCGAGAGTTTAGGGAGTCCACACGGGGAGCAGGCTGGCTTAGTGTAATAAATAGGCTGCGGTGAGACTCATTCTAGGCCACAGCACTCATGGGCATGATCCGCCTTAATTTTACCCATGGGGAATGACACAGCAAGCAGCTGGAAGGCTTAGACATGAAGACTGACCTCTGCAGACTGGTGTGAGGGAAATGGACGTGGCTCCCAGCAGCGGCTCTTCCCACTCTCGGGACCTGTTGTCTGTGGCCTGAGCCCAGAGACCCACAGCCAGGCAGAAGGTCTCCCAGCACAGGCCCAGTTAGTGCCCCGTCTGCAGTTCCTTTCTCGGTAGCATCGCCCTGCTATGTGCCAACAACTTGGGAGTCACTGTTTTAGAGAATCTGCCAAGCCCCAAGTTTGCCTTCAGGTGAACCCCTAACTATGTGTGGCCCATCTTAGGAGTTCCTTAGCGAGGTTTCTGTCTTGCACAGGTAGTCAGGTGAGTGTGCACAAAGCTCTGTGATCAGACCCTGTGGTGACCACACCTGATGTGTGCTTGTCCAGAGGGGGCTCACTGCCATGGAGTCTGCAGCAGTGCCTGGCCAGATGAACATCAGAGGCCTCAGCAAAGGCTTTCCTGACCTTCCTCTGGGAATTCTGGATAGCCAAGGAGCAGCACTGTGCTCAGAAAGCCACAGAGCAGGACAGGAAACTTCAGAAGCTCACCTTCTTCCAAGGCTTGGATTTTCATTCAATTGCAGACTCTGTTGGAGGCTCAGAATGCGCCTGACAGCAGGCATGGTAGATGTGCCTGACAGCAGTAACTTACGTATACCCCGAGAATGAGCCTCATAGAAGACATACCTGACAGCAGTTAACTCAAGAAATGACGGTTGCCACGTGGAGGGTGCTAGGGGGAGGATGCTAAGTGAAGATGCTATACAAACTGTGTCCTTTTTTTTTTTTTTTGAGATGGAGTCTTGCTCTGTTGCCCAGGCTGGAGTGCAGTGGCGTGATCTCAGCTCACTGCAACCTCCGCCTCCCGGTTTCATGCCATTCTCCTGCCTCAGCCTCCCAAGTAACTGGGACTACAGGCGCCCGCCACCACGCCTGGCTAATTTTTTGCATTTTCAGTAGAGATGGGGTTTCACCGTGTTAGCCAGGATGGTCTCGATCTCCTGACCTCGTGATCCACCCGCCTCAGCCCCCCAAAGTGCTGAGATTACAGGCGTGAGCCACCGCTCCCAGCCTCAAACTGTGTCCTTTTTACAAGCAGGTGCAGCTCTGTCCAGACTGCCACCACTGGGCTGTTCCTGTGTAAGTTCCCCATACTAAAATCATGTGTCTTGCTTGTTGGCTTTGGGTCTCTTCTTCAGCTTCTTGAACCTGGAGCCATCCCTACTGAAATTAATAGGGATCTAGCATGACAAAGGAACATGTGATGAAATAAGCTTAAAACAGGGGCCATATCGGTTAAGAAATAAAGAACACCACATTGACGACCAAGAACGGAGGGGCTGGCAGAAACCTGGAGGAGGCTGAAATGTCTTTGCACCTGAAGAACTCTGCACGATTTAATCCTTCCTCTAATTGAAGGGAAAGAAACTATTTTTTTTTTTCAAAGCACCTGCCAAGTAGCAGGTACTGTGTCTAAGTTCTCTTCAACAACCCAAGGAGGCAGATATTACTCTTACTTTGCAAGAAGGGTTTTTAAGTGATGGTCCTGAAGTCCCCAAGCAGGGACTGAAAAGCAGATTTACCTGGTTCCCAATATGTGCTGCCGCCCAGATCAACCAAATGGTCTTTTCAGGTCTGTGAGTCCATCCAAGGTCATCTCCTGCCTGCCCACATTGGGATGTTTGGGTGGAATCAGGCAGTTTGGGTGGAATCAGGCAAGGTTGAGTGCTGGCCTTCTCACTTGTCCCCTGTAACCCTGGACTGGCTGTTAGGCCTCTCCAAGCCTCGGCTTCCTCCCCTCTATAAACCACAGCCGTCTACCACACACCATGCCATGAAGATCATCAGCCAGCACCTGTCAGGGCTGAGCACCAAATCCAGATAGGGTAATTGTGCACGAGTGGAAGCGGGCATCAGGAGCAGTGGTCCTGATTTCAGATCACCTGCTTTGCATGCAGCAGTTGCTTTTCAGCTGTGAGACTAACTGTTCACAACTTGACAAAGCAGGTCCAAGTACAACACAAATTGCTACAACCTCTTGCCAGTCCTCAGCTCATTTCTTCCTCAGCTCTTCCTCACTTAGTGAGTAATTAGAATACTTGTCAAATACAGAAAGTTGAAATCACTAATGTGACTCTCAAACTTATTGCAGATCATTAAACATTTACTAGAGGCGCATAATGCAGAGATGTGGTAAATGACATTTCTTCACAGAAATTGTTGAGCTTAGAAATCTTCAATCATTTCATTTTAGGGGTGAAGCAACCAAAATCTTGAGAGGCTGGTGGTTTGGCCAGATCTAAATCTGAGAGGTTTGTTATTCCATATGCCGTGCTTGCTACCACTCATGGTGGACTATTAATTCTCACCTCCACTCCTGGTTGCTTTTGAACATGTGGGGTGAGCTTGGAGAGAGCCAACGTCCTAAGATAGAAGAACACTCCCGATGCATTTTGCCCCCTCCAGTGAAGGTCACTGTGCTTCTCAGTCCTGGATTCCTGCCTTGATCCAGCTGCTGCCTTTTCTTTGTCTGCACTGGTTTCTGCTCCATGCTGGGGGGACCATCCTTTTGCTCCTCTCCTTTGTCAGATCCAATAATGCTGAAAATGTTGAACTCTGGTGAATTTCCGTCCGGACAATTGCCAGGGACAAAAATAGTGAAATGAGAACAAATGGGAGTGACCCAGAAGACAGACTGCACCCAGAGAGACCACAGACTCTGGAGCCAGGATGTGGAGGCACCGTCTAGGGACACCAATGTCCCCTGGCTTATGTCCTACATTGCCGGGAGGGAGAAATGTGTGCTGGAAATCTAGGTATGCCCTAAATTAGCGAGTGGAGATCATGGCTGCAAACACTAGACAGAGCCAAACCACCAGGCTGCAGCAAATCTGTCTCAAATGTTGGGTAACAGCTACACTGAGTAAAAACATTCTGTGCATATGGGAAGCTCAGCCTCCAAAGGAGCTTGACATTTTTAACTATAAAAAGGTCTCAAATTAAATCCATGTGACCTTGAGTGTAACAGGAACCCCCGTAACACCACACTTTTACCAATCAAATGAGAACTTCCAAGACCTTTCCTCCTCTCCCCTTCTGTTTTTCTTCTTTCAGCATTGCATTTACTCCTTGAGCACCTCCTATCTTGTGCCAGGCACTGTGCTAGGGACTGGGATCAGATGGGGAAGCAGAGAGGGCAGTTTCTGCTGCACAGAACTCACAATATAGGGAGGAGCCGTGATCCATCTGTGAAGGTGGGAGATGCCTCAGGGAGGTCCAGGAGGGGACAGCGAGACTGAGGCTGAAAGGACTGGCACGGGGAGCTCATGGAGAAGGATGGAGGGAGAGCAGTTCAGGTAGAAGCAACTGCATGTGTGAAGGCTGAATGGTGGCAGATGCTCGGCCTGTGTGAGGAGCTAGACAAAGCCATGCGTGCCGCTCAGTGAGGAAAAGGACAGGCTCAGGGGAGGCTCGAGGGATGGGCTGGGGCCAGTTAGAAGGACCTTGCAGGTCATCAGAAAAGTTCAGATGAGCTCAATAGTCACCTCTGAAGGGCTTTGAGAGGAGGGCTTATCTTTTACAAAGGTTATCCCTGTTGTGTGTGGAAACTAGACTGGTACAGGACAGAGCTGAGAGAGGGAACCAGAGCTTGTTGCTGAAGTTCAGTGAGGTGTGTGACAGTACATGAACAGCAGCAGTGAATGGCAAAAAAGAGAAATGATGCCCACCAGATGTCACCTGGAATCAGAACTGATGTGTGAGGATGGACTGGGAGCCGGGCACAATGGGGTGGAGGCCATGTTTGCTAGGTGCCTCTATGTGCTGGGCATAAGGAGAGTGTGTTTCCTCAAAAGAAGCCATCTCTGTCACTCATCTGCGAGGTCCCTGTGCACCCACTGTTAATGGTGTCCTCCCTCGACTGACTGTACCTACTTGTCTTTAAAGCATACGGAAAAGCCTGCAATGGTAGCAACACTGCCATGGGCTTTTCAAACAACAATACTAGACATAATCAGTTTTTGAAGTGCCTAAGCAGAGTTGAGCCTCCTTCTAGAAGAGCTTTGAGAGAATACAAAGGTAAGATTTGATTCCTACCACAAATGAGCTCTGGCCTATTAGGGAAGAGAGAGAGACACCCAGTTATACTACAGTGTGAAAAGTGAAGCAAAAGGATAGAGGGGAGACCCTTGGGCCCCTGGCACACAGACAGGCATCAGTGAACAGGTGTCTGCCTGGGATGGGATGGAGGAGTCAAGGAAAACCTCAAGGAAGAAGTGATGCTGAAGCTGAAGCTTCTAGAAGATATCCCAGGGCTGTTCTTGACAGAGGAGGAGGGAAGCATGTTATCAAGACAAAGGGCAGGAACAACTTAGTTCTCGGAGATGTGAGTACCTGGTCTGACATTGCCAGAGCTCAGGGTGTGAGGATAAGAAGTGACAGGTGAGGGTAGAATCTGGACTTTAGTCTGAAGATATGTCACCGAAGGGCTTTCAACAGGGAAGTGGTGTGGCCACCCCACATTGTAGTAATCTTGGGGACTGCCAGATGGGTGCCAATGCAGTGGCCAGCCCTGTAAGGGGCCCAGGTGAGACTCCTATATGGAGTCTAAAAAAGATGCAGCTGGTGATTAACAGGGATTGATGACAGAAGCGGTGGGGAGGGGGAATGCAGGTCAGGGTAAATTATCCTAGGTTTTTGGTTTAAGTTTAGGCACTTAGTGGCCTAAGAACACCGGAGAGAGGGCTCTATTGGGGAAAAGAAAACTATGCTAGTTCTGGGCATCTTAAGTATGAGATTTGCAGGACATCTTATTTATCCATACTTTACCTTTACCCTTGATTGAAAGGGTGATTACATAAACACACACAAAGTAAAATAAAAATATACATGGAAGATAAAACTAGAAAGATCAGAGGAAGGTAGGAATTAAGTTAATACAAAGAACATGTACTGTAAGGCCCTTGTGCTTATTAGAAGTGGGTCACAAATGCTTCCGAACAGACTACACAGATACAAACCAGGATCAGTCTACACAACTCAGGGCCCAAAACGAATTTTAAAAAGCCACAGAAACAAACAAAAAAAATTACCCTGCTCTCAGTCCCTGGTCTTTTCCTAAATTGCATACAAGAGAAACGTCCTCTGTGGTCCTGAGAAGAGAGGAGGCTGTGCGATAGAATGAGCAAGCTCTTCAGCAGGGTCCTTCAGTGAATGCCACAGCACATTTCACACAGCTGTTTCTTGCAACCTTCTCCAACGGAGGCACGTGGCCTAAGCAAGCCATTTAGGAAACCATTGAGCAGGACCACAAGTGTGAGCTTCAGGCTTCATCCAGGGATAGATTTGAGAATTTCTAGAAGGGTGCGAGGAATAGAAATCCTCCCTAAATACTGTTCCTCTCAACAGAATCTTTCAGAAATACCAAAAGGCAGCAAGTTCAAGTTCATGGCCACCCTGCCCAATAAATACCTGAAAAGCAGTGACTCCACCAGCCAAGCAATAGGCTTGCTAAGTTGGTTTGAGTTGTGGGGGAAGCAGAATGATCAAGTGTGAGGGAAGTTCAAGTCGAGCCCTGCCCACGTGCCTCATGGAAAGCCCCTGATGCTTTGCAGAAAGGTGGGAGGCTGACAAGAGGGGAGAGATGACTGGAGGAAGGGAGGTCATGGGGCCTGGCGTGTGGGAGGGAAGTGCGGCTTGGGCTTCTGTACTTGGGCAACACTGGGATGTAAATGGATGCTGAAGGTGCGTAAGATGGCTCAGGAGGGACGTGGAGAAGCTGGCTGAAGACAAACCCTGAGGCAGCCTGCATGTCACTGGCAGATGTGAAGAGGTTCCACCAGTGAAGGGGAGGGAGGGGGAGAGGAAATCCTGGAAGCTGAGCAGAGAGATTGTTTCAAAAAGAGTTGGTGTGTATTTATGATAGCTGCCTTTAACCCCTCTGTAAGTGGGTGTTTTTGATAGGGTAATATTAGTTGCTATAACAGATAATCCTAAATATCTCATGGCTTCATACAGTGTATGTTCATTTCGCACATGAAATACAAGGTCTGATTGGCTTGGGCGTAGTCACAGGGGTATTCTGCCAGCTTCAGCATGCACTTCCAAAGCCATCCTGATTTGTCAACTTCTAATCTGGAGAAAAGTGAGGCTGGTGTGTATGGCAGTCTCCTAGGATTCGTGTAATATGAGTCACAACAAAGTTGGCAGTTTAAAACAATAGAAAATGACTTCTCTCACAGTTCTGGAGTCTGGAAGCCTGAAATAAAAATTGTAGGGCCATGCTCCTTCTGAAGGCTCTGCAGACTCCTTCCTGGCCTCTTCCCAGCTCCTGGTGATTCCAGGAAATCCTTGGTGTTCCTTGACTTGTGTCTTCTTAACCCCAGTCTCTACCTCCATTTCCTCCATTTTCACTGGTCATCTTCCCTGTGTCTGTCTACACATGCCCTTCTTAAGTCGTCGCTGGATTTAGGGTCCGCCCTACTCCAGTTTGGTCTCATCTTAATTATATCTACAAAGGTCCCATTTCCAAGTGAGGTCCCTTTCACAGGTGCTGGGGGTTAGGACTTCAACTTAACTTTTCCCGGGAACATAACAGTTCAAGACAACAGTATGTACGAGGTTTTCGAGGGTCACGTATCACTCTGCTCACACTCCCGTGGTTGAAACTGAGCCATGTAGCTAAGCTATGCCTGCAATACACCGAAGGCTGAGGAAGGTTGTTCCCTGTGCCCAGGAGAAAGGACAAGGTAGCAGGAGGGCAGCTAGTCAGCTCCACCACACCGCAGGGCAGGGAGGTGGGGGAGCACACTGGGACAGAATCAAGGCTGTCACAAGGGGGAAATGCAGCCAGGGAATGCATGCTCTGAGGGACGATCCTGGATGTGAAGAGAACCAAGTTAAGAGGAAGACACGCCTGTAATCGTAGCACTTTGGGAGACCGAAGCGGGCAGATCACGAGGTCAGGAGTTCAAGACCAACCTGGCCAACATAGTGAAACTCTGTCTCTACTAAAAATACAAAAAAATTAGCCAGGCCTGGTGGCAGGTGCCTGTAATCCCAGCAACTCAGGAGGCCGAGGCAGGAGAATCACTTGAACCTGGGAGGCAGAGGTTGCAGTGAGCCAAGATCAGGCCATTGCACTTGAGACTGGGCAACAGAGCGAGACTCTGTCTTGAAAGAAAAAAAAAAGGAGGAAGACACAGGGGTAAGGGGAAGCTTGTGCAAAATGAGAGAACTTTGAGTATGTTTGCAGGCAGGTAAGAAGCCGGGGGAAGGGAGCAAATACAGATATGTGGGGTCACAGAGGATGGGTGGAGACTTTTTAGAGGGGGTGGAACAAAGAACACTGGTGGAAGAAATCAGCACATCCCTGAAGCTAAGTATAGATAGGCACAAATCCTGTGAAATACCAAATGATAAAAGACAAGACAGCTGCGGTTTGCCTGGCTTTTTAAGCCCTTTACCTGATTTCTTCTAGGCCTAACCTGAGACATGTTTGTTTTGCACAGCTTATTGTATATATTCAGTCACCTATACTACACACATTATACACAGATATGTTAGGAACGTCTCTCTTCCAAGCACATTCCCAATGTGCTAATCCTGAGAGTTCTTGCAGAAATGTTGGGTCAACCAGAAGACTGCTTGCTGGCAATGCACTAAAACAGTAATGAATACTTCAGCATCATGTAATTATGTACCTACTGCAGAAAGAACAGTGGGCTAGTCTAGCTCTTCCTGGTGTGGTACCACTAGCCCTGAGAGGCTCTGACCCACAAACCTGCACCACTTGGGGTAAGGAAGTTGTCTGCAGAGTCCACCCTTAAAAGGGTAAAGCAGAATACCGCTTTACCCTTTTAAGCGGCAGAATCCTGATAGCTGTGACATGTACAGGTGGCCTGTGTGTGAGCAACCGGTCCTCACGCAGAGGGAGAAAGGGCACAGTTGCCCAGTCACCAACAAAACCAGCCTTGTGGCCTGAACAAAATTAGCCTGTTTGAGAGCCTGCTCATAAGCTAAATAATTAAGTATCCATTCCAGAAAACAATATGAAGATTGGTTTGTTGGTCTTCTGACATTCATTCAATGTCCTGTATGGGCAAAGGCAACTTGTGAAAAGCATGGCATTGAAAGTACCATACTGAACAGCTGTTTCTAACAGCTCCATGGGAAACCCTGAGGGACTGTTGATGGGTGTAAACCAAAAAGTATCCAAGACACGTCTCAATTGATTTAAAAGTTCATTTTGCCAACGTTAAGGAATGCCTGGGAGAGAAAAACATGGAATCACAGAAACAGTCTGTGGTCGGTGCCTTTCTCCAAAGACGAATTAGAGGGCTTCAACATTTAAAGGGGAAAAGTGGGCTGGAGGGGAAAGAGGGAGGGTATGGTAACCCACATGTTACAAGAGAAAAGCAACAGGTAGGGAAATAGTCAATTATCTGTTCATCTGGGGCTCAGTAAATTAGTACTTTCCATAAGATAAGGAGAACCCAGAGTAGCTACCAGTGGAGATATTTAACCTTTTATCTGCAGCTATTTGCTTAGGAACAAAAGGAAAGGCAGTTTCTTGCATGACTCAACTTTCAGCTTATTTTTTTTTTCCTTTTTGGATTAATAAATTGGGGACCCTAGTTTTTATTTTTTTTTTCCACCTGGGGATAATATTACTAATGATAATTATTATGGTTATTGGTACAGTAATAAAACACTTTTTGAGCATTTATTATATGCCAGAAACTGTGCTTAACATTTTATACCCTTTAAATCATTTAATCCTTCTACTAACCTTATCACAGATAAGGCCTCTTATTATCCCCATTTCCCCATTTTACTGATAAGGAAGGCACAGAAAGGTTGGGTATTTTGTTCAAGGTCCCACAGCGCTATGATAAGTCGCAGAAGCCAGGACCTGAATCCAGCTTGTGTTTCTCCAGAATCTGTGCTACTAATCAGTATGTAACCTGCTCTATATCACAAGTGTTCCTATCTGTTTTACATACTGGGCCTCTGTTGTAAGGTCTCATTTAAATAAAGAATCTGGAAAGTATATAATACAGCTTTTATTTTTTAAATTTTTTTTAGATGATCTATTAACATTGAGAAATTGGTGCAGTCCATTTGGAAGGACCATGTGTCCTTGAAATGCTGGTGGCAATGATAACCTGCCAGTTCTGAATCACAAAGAACATGACAAGGGTGTGGTGCGGGAACAACTATACAAAAACTTTGACACAGAAAAGCAGCGAAACAGGAGTGAAAAGTGAGCAGAGAGATGAATCAGTGTGAAAATGGATTGCATGAATCCGATTTTTGCAGGCAGGCCTGGTGGCCCACAGGAGGGAAAGAGTTCCCACTCTGTGATTTCAAAAGCCTCTTTATTATTGCCTGGGATACCACTGGAAAAGAAAAGCCAGGGTCCAGGAACCAGGGGGGAAAGCACAGTCCAGCACAGAGGGTCAGGGCAGGCTCCAGGCCCAGCAATGTAGCTCTAGGCTTCTTGTGCAGCTGAGCTCCCCGGGAAGCAGTGACCTTGACTTCACGGCTAAGTCTTGCAAGAAAAAGAAAAAGAAAAAAAAACAAAACAAAACAGAACAACAAAAAAAAAACTACCCTTGCACAACCGTGTTTTTCGGATGCCTGAGAGCCGGGAGGCTTTTTTAAAGGCTTTATTGAAAAAGGACTTTTTCTGTGTTACTTAGAGACAACCATTGCTTGCCAAAATACTAGGTAAAAAAAAAATTGCAAAATTCGAGAGCTGGAAAGAATATTACAGGCTGCCCAGTGTGTCCCAAAGCAACTAAATTATCATTATGAACTTTGTGGAGACACACACACACACACACGGGCCTTTGAAGTGTGCTGACTTGAATTCAGCATATTGTCCACATCTAATCTGGAAGGAATACAGTTCTAGGGTCCAGAGCTAATATCTGGCAGCAATATTGGCTAAGATGAATTCTATTACACAGTGGAGTCCTAAAGCAGCTCAGGAACGCTATCAGAAAAGTTCACAACACACGCTTTTACATCAGCCCAGAAGTTCATGTAGCCCTTTCATATGCAAGCCATCTGCACTGTAATACAAATTATATTTTACCGTGCATCATGTATTTATCATAAACTTAAATATATTTACTATCTGCAGTAGTAGCAGCAGCAGGAATAATATATTGATAATCACTGTTGATAACTAGCATTTATTAGGTGCTTTCTATAAGGCAGGCAAGTACTTGTATAAACATTTCAAATGCACTCGATTCGCACATAAAGTTTAATGCTTTTGCATGAATTATGTTTTACTTATTTTGCCACCATTCCTCCCCATACCCCATTACAATGTGAGTTCCATAATCGCAGAGGTTCAGGGGTTTTTGTCTTCATTATTAACTAAGCCTTCAGTTCCCAGAACACAGGAGGCATGCAAATATTTTCTGAGTTGAATTAATTCATTTAATCCTCACAATGACTGTAAGGGATAGGGATTGTTAGAATTCCTAACTTACAGATGGGGTAACTGGGGGACAGAATGGTTAAGTAACTGGCTGGAGGTTGCACAGTAAGTGACAGAATTAGGATTCAATCCTGGGCCATCTGACTCTAAACCCTGTACTTTTGGTGAATCCCTAGCATTTCTATTTTAATAATGACAATAGCTAACATGTACCAAGTGCTTACTGTGTGCCAGGTACCACAATGAACGCCTTCTGTGCACCCTCTCATTAATATAACAGTTCTACAAAGGAGGCTATTATTTTTTTATTCACACATTTTAGAAGGATCCTCTACCTCGACCAAAGTCATTCTGTTAAGTTGTGTGGCTAGAATTCATACTCAGGCCCATGTGAGTTCCAAGCACATGCTCATAATCATTGCCCCGTTCTGTGTCCTGAGCCATCCTTCACGTAGAGAGCTACTGTGCACTTTAGCTATGGGTCTCCCTTCGCTACTCTTTAAAAATTTTATTTTAGATTTGTATCTAATTTAAAAATGTTCATACTATCTTTTTTCATAACCCATATAAAGTTTGGGTTACTAAAAAGGACTATCATTAAATGAAAGAGCAGCACCCCCAGTCTGAGGGGTGAAGGTGAACTGAATCAGGGCCAGCAAAACCGTATCAGGCCATGACAGGAGGAAGCGGTGCCAGCGGCAACTCCAGATCTGTGATGCACTAAAACCCTTAGGAAGGGATTCTGGAAAACCACTTTCCTTTGGGAAGGTACCAGAGGGATGATTCAAAGGGAACCTGCAGGGCTAGGGAGGGTTAGAGACAGGAAACTGATCCCAGTCAGGTTGGTTGGCTCTGCCAGCTGACAGGCAGGCAGTAGTAGTGGGAGGTGCCAAGGGTGGGCAGTATTTAAAACAAAGTCATAGGCTGGGCATGGTGGCTCACGCCTGTAATCCTAGCACTTTGGGAGGTGAAGGTGGGTGGATCACGAGGTCAAGAGATCGAGACCATCCTGGCCAACATGGTGAAACCTTGTCTCTACTAAAAATACAAAAATTAGCTGGGCATGGTGGCGCGTGCTTGTAGTTCCAGCTACTCGGGAGGCTGAGGCAGGAGAATCACTTGAACCAGGGAGTTGGAGGTTGCAGTGAGCCGAGATGGTGCCACTGCACCCTGGGCTGGTGACAAAGGGAGACTCTGTCTCAAAAAAAGAAAAGAAAACAAAACAAAACACAAAGGCATGAAGCCTGGGTGCTGAGGCTCACGCCTGTAATTCCAGCACTTTGGAAGGCCGAGGTGGGAGGATTGCTTGAATCTAGCAGCTCAAGAGCGGCCTAAGTGACATAGGGAGACCCACCTCTGTAAAAAATAAAAATAAATTAGCCAGGTGTGGTGGCACATGCTTGTGATCCCAACTATTTGGGAGGCTGAGGTGGAAGGATCACTTGAACTTGGGAAGTCAAGGCTGCAGTGAGCCATGATCACGCCAGTGCACTCCAGCCTGGGTGACAGACTCAAACCCTGTCTCTAAAAATTTTTCAAAAAATAAAATAAAAGGATGCAAGAATCCACTTCTCACATTGAAGGGCAGGATGTAATACCAAGGGAAAGGTGGTGGTCACCACTCAGGCCCACACGCAGCCACTAAACCATGAGCTGTTAGTTCAACTCATTTCTTGATGGGTTGGGCTTTGAAAAGTGATAGAAGCAATCCTAACACCCAAGTGGCAGACACTGTCTGCAGCCTGCTGACTGGGACCTCTGAGAGCCAGAAGAACTCAAAGGTCAGTGCCATACAGTTCTTCTGAAGCTACAGAGAAGAACATCAGGAGCAGGGTGGAGACTTCCTGGGAAGCTGAGATCTGGGGAAACTGCTGAAGCACAGCTCTCAGGGGGAACTAAGTCCCAATGCAGCTGGCAACTGAAAATTTTCTTTATGCTTTAGGTTTGGAGCATCTTATCTGTCTTCTGCCATCTATGCCTAACCTAACAAGATTGAAGGGAAGAAAATGGAGGAGTCAGGAAGCTGAGCTGACCAGGTCAGTCTTTGGCTGGATACTAAGAGGGTCCCAAATTTCAGAGCTGGAAAACACCATTGAAATCAATTAGTAAGATCTTGTTAACCTCATTTGTTCTTTAAAGCAGGAAACCGGCTCAGCAGGGGAAGTGGGTTTCTAACTGTTATGCAGTTTGCTACAGGACAAGATTGTGATTTATCTCTGGACTCCCAGTCCAGTGTTTTTTCCATTGCTGTCTCAATGAGGCAGCTAAGAGCAAAGACACACACCTGTACTCTGGAAAACTTTCTTTCTTTCTTTTTTTTTTTTTGGAAGTATTTTTGTCAGGCAGGAGTGCAGTGGCATGATCAAGGCTCATTGCAGCCTCAACCTCCTGGGCTCAAGCGATCCTTCCACCTTAGCCTCCTGAGTAGCTGGGACTACGTGTGTGTGCCACCACATCTGACTAGTTTTTAAATTTTTTGTAGACATGGGATTTCATCATGTTGCCTAGGCTGGTTTCAAACTCCTGAACTCAAATTATTCTCCTGCTTCAGCCTCCCAAAGTGGTGGGACTATGGGTGTGAGCCACCATGTCCGGCCAGGAAATATTTGTTTTTATAGTTATACTCCTTTTTTCCCCAATAATGGTTGAAAGTTTTGACCAAGGAGAAAATACATTCTTAGTAATTCCCCAAGATAGTAGAGGCTCAGCAAACTGTTCATGGATAAAGAGTAGGGCCAGAGTGTTATTTGATCTTAGAAAGAACTGATGTTGCTAAGCAGATACCAAGCAAAATCTCGGAAAGGGAGGAGACGGGTCCTCCAAAAACAGGTGATGACCAAGGTTCTGGTATGAGTCCTGCTGCTGGCTATCTGTGGGAACTTGAGACAGACTATTTCTGTGAGCTTCACTTTCCATTAGTAAAAAAAGGAATCTGGACTAGATGAGTGGTTCGCACAGTGGCCCCAAGCTCAAGGATTCTGATTCAGTAAGCCTAAGAATAGGGTCCCTGCAATTTTTATTATTATTTTTTAAAATCCCACAGGTGAATACATGAATGTCTGCCCTGGACTGATAGAGGGATGGGAGGATGGACAGATATATTTGATGAAAATTGCAAATTGCAGGATCTAGGTAGTAGGTATACAAGAATGACTCAACGATTATATACGTTGGCAAAAGTCCCCCAGGTGATTCTGATGTACAGACCAGTCTGGCATCCTCTGGACCAGATGCCAGCCTCAGACTGAGTTCAGGGTGCTTCACTGTCCCTCGGGGCAGCCCCAGGTGCCACCTTGAGAAAAGGGAGCTGGTGTGAACTTCAGCCTTGTTCTAGAATTTAGTCTGGGCAGCTCCACCTTATTTGTTTATACACAGGAGAATTTGTGTAAGATTCTACTGGAAAGTGTACCAACAATGGACCCACTGCTTAACGTATATAAACCACTTTACAAGTTGGTTGTTAAGGCCTTACATAGATCCAACTGTTGATGAATTTACAAAATTACTTAAGGTTTGCTGTGCAAGATGGAATGAAGGCTTTAAAAATGAATATTATATATAAATATGTGCACGTGCACACACACACCCTCTTGGTTATTATAAGAGTCAAGCAAGAGAGGAGAGTTCAAGCTCAGACCTCATGGCCATTGCCATGGTCACTGAAGCACTAGCTGCCACTGAGCATGCCTGGGCCCTGTTTGCACCTCTTCTGCCTCACCCACCACCCCCTCTTTCTTTGGTCCATTTCTGTCTGGTCCTCGACTATAAAAGGTACATTCCTCGTTCAAGGCTGTATTAGTCTCTTCTCATTCTGCTAAAAAGACATACCCAAGACTGGGTAATTTATAAAGAATAAGAGGTTTAATGGACTCACAGTTCCACACAGCTGGGGAGGCTTCACAATCATGGCAGAAGGTGAAGGAGGTGCAAAGGCACGTCTTACATGATGGCAGGCAAGAGAGCACGTGAAGGAAACTGCCCTTTATAAAACCATCAGACCTCACGAGACTTACTATCACGAGAACAGCATGGGAAAAATACTCCCCCATGATTCAGTTACCTCCCACCTGGTCCCCTCCCATGACACGTGGGATTACATTATAGGAACTACAATTCAAGATGAGATTTGGGTGGGGACACAGTCAAATCATATCAAAAGCCTTGGCTGTTTCATCTGCCAGAACATCTTGACTCACCTCCTTCAGACCTTACTCTAAGACTCTCTCCCCCATGACACTCTCCCTTGCTACCACATCTGAAACTGCCACCCACCCCTGACTACTAAGTCCCTTCCCTTGTCCTGTGTTTCTCTTTAGAAATTATTACCAATAGCATACTCAACATTTTACTTATGTGCCTTGCTTATTATCTGTCTTTCCAGACTGGTTTGCAAGCTCCATGAAGGCAGGGTTTTTTTTGTCCATGGCTATGTTCCTAGTGCCTTTGACAGTGCCTGGCATGAGACATATTTGGTGACAAAATGAAGGGCTGAACCACGCTTGTGCTTTATATACATCATCTGTAACCTGCATGGCAATCTAGAAGAGTAGGAACCAGTCCCTTCCACAAATGGGAAAGCAAGGTATTTTCTAGAGGGATGAGGGCCAGCTTTTCCAAACCCTAGCGCCTGGGATCATTCTATTTCACTACTCTACCTCACACAACCCCGGCTCACTTCCGAGGCTGATATGTTTCTCCCTCCCTTCCTGTACTAACAGCTAAACCATATTTGGGCCTGGAGAGTTTATTACCCTGCTTAAACAAGACAGGATAGAGTTGAAGGTGAAATGCCCATATTGTTCAGTTAACTCCTTGAAGCAAACAAATCATTTGATAACTGTACACCACACACCAGTAAGGACTGCTCAGTGAACATCAACATCCCATCAGGAAACAAGACCTTCATAAACCATTGTCTGTTGATGGTGGCTCAATGAGGGTTATATTTCACAAAAACGAGTATGATCCTGTCCAACATTTATATCACAAAATGACCCCAAGTGCCATACATTGAAGCACTATTCACAACCACAATGACACTGTGAAATAATAAAGCAAAGGGCTTAGCCTGTAGAATCCTGCAGCAATGGATTCTGACCTGTGAGGCAATTCTGTTGATGCAGTGTACCAGCATTGTTATTTCTGCAGCCAAAGAACACAATTACAGCCTTTAACCCAAGGCAGCCTTGACTCAGTAAAGCCCAGAGCTTCATGTGTCTCCTGAAACACCTGCCTTGTCTGTCACACTGCTTTGTAAATGGATGCCTGACTACCTGCCTACCTGGGCTGACTACAAGTACAAGAGGACAGAGACCTTGTCTGCCTACTTCATGGTAGCTTCCCCAGCACAGTGCCCGGCAGATGCCTGGCTCATGGAAGGCATAGAAATATTTGTTGAATCCTGCTCCTACAATGACATTTTACTCTGCCCTCCCTTTATCTTCTAACTATGTAATATATGCACGATGAACTGTAAAAGTTTATCATATGCAAACTGAGGATGGATTGAGGCATATATATAAGTAATCCATTCATAATAGTTATTTCAAATCTTACATTAAGGATGACATCAATGGGAGGAAATAAACTCAAAAAACATATCAAAGAACTGCAGTTTGAGAGCAGATAAGAAACTAAACAATTAAACTGAACTGGTATATCATTTAAAAACCTTTACAATGTAACTATGACAATTTAAAAATAACCGCCAAAGAACAGAAGTTTTTAAAACATCAGTATAGTCACACTCTACCTGATTAATGTCATCTTTCTCCTCTAGCAATGAAACAATCCTTGCTTTCTATGATGAACTTTCCAAAGACAAATATTTGGTATGCTGTTTACCTGTAGGCTTTTTCATTATTCAAATGTGTTCTTCTCCAAGATGAAAGTGGATCTTGGTGAGTCAGCTCTTTCTTCACTACCTTTGATAGCTAAAGCTGAACTTACTGTATCTCTCCTAAAACTAACAGTGACAAAATTCAGGTAACAAAAGAGGTAATCGATCTCTGGGCTTTAAAAATCATAGTGATATCCAAATTGTAACTTCATCAGAACAAAAGGGAAAATGTATCAAAAACTGAATCAAGACACTATTACTAATTGAACCAAGTAAGAATTCCCTTTTCAATAACACTGGTGGCCAAAACTGCTAACTGGCCACCAAAATCAATTCCCTTGGGCCTGGGTACATGACTTAGACTACATTTCCCAGCAGCCTTATTTGCTTCTCAGTAAAGCCACATAACTGGATTCTAGCCAATGGAATGCCAGAAATGTTGTGTGTCTCTAACAGGCCTTGCTCCTAACACCCTTCCTTGAGTACTCCTCCACACTCTTGTCCCCTTCTGTCTCACTGGATGGAGATGCCTCAAGAGCTCTTGGAAGCCAAGAGTTAAAAATGTCAGAGCCTCCTTCAGCCTAGGTCCTCGAGTGCCTGCAAGGGACAAAGGCACTGCTTCATTAAACTGTTAAAAGAAAGAGGCAAATATGAAAATAGTCATGTTATTTCTTTAAGATCCTCAAAGTCACAGAAACATAATGCTTTGCTGGGTTTGATGGTTCATGCCTATAATCCTAGCACTTTGGGAGGAGAGGCAAGAGGACGGTTTGAGCACAGGTCTAGTATAGTGAGACCTCATCTCTGTAAAAAATAAAAATTAGCTTGGCATGGTGGCATGCACCTGTAATCCTAGCTACTCAGGAGGCTGACATGGGAGGATGGCTTAAGTTAAGGAGTTTGAGGCTGTAGTGCGCTATGATCACGCTACTGCACTCTAGCCTGGGTGACAGAGTAAGACTCTGTCTTGAAAGGAAAGGAAAAAGGAAAGGAAAGAAAAGAAAGGAAGAATGGGAAGGAAAGGAAGGAAGAAAGAGAAAGAAAGACATAATATTTCTTTCTGTTTGTTGTTTTTTGGTTTTTTTTTGAGACGAGGTCTTGCTCTGTCACCAGGCTGGAGTGCAGTGGCACGATCTCTGCTCACTGCAACTTCTGCCTCCCAAGTTCAAGCAATTCTCCTGCCTCAGCCTTCTGAGTAGCTGGGATTACAGGCCCACACCACCATGCCTGGCTAATTTTTGTTTTTTTTGTTTTTTTTTTTTTATAGTAGAGATGGGGGTTTCAGCATGTTGGCCCAGCTGGTCTCGAACTCCTGACCTTGTGATCTGCCCGCCTCGGCCTCCCAAGGTGCTGGGATTACAGGTGTGAGCCACTGCGCAGGGCCTCAAACATAATATTTCATGGGCACCTTGAAAAACTTAGCACAACATCCTTGCTAGGTGGAATGCAGTTGATGCACAACTATTTTTATTAAGAAAACCCACTACTTCCTTCAGCGGCTTGTTGCATCTATAAACAGTTCTCCTGATCAGTATAACAATAATAGTAGCTAACCATTACTGAGCAGCTGACATACACCTGGCTCTGTGCTAAGGGCCTTCCAGGCATCTGCTCATCTAATCCTCACCTGAGGAGTGAGTACTATCATTATCTCCATTTACAGTTGACAACACTCAGTACAGAAAACATGAGATTGGCCCAAGGTCACACATACTAGTGGCAGAGCCAGGATTCAGCTCAGGCCATCTGAGTCCAGAGTCCCTGCTCTTAACCACCATCCTGCCTGCCTGTGGCTGTCACTTCTCTCCCAGACTCCTGGACAGCTAACCTTACCACCTTACCCCATATCTCACAAATACCTGATCTTTTACATTAACAAAAGTTATCTTTTCATGTGGCTAAAAAACTCTAGCTCTTTTGAATTTTCCTCATCTTTTCAAACAGTTCCAATCTCTTCACCACTCCAGTCTCTCTTTTGAAGGTTCCTATTCATCTATACCCATGCTGAATTATGTCACCTAGAAAGGGACTTCATAGGTAACATGACATTAATAATAGTACTTCCCCAAATGGGTTGATGTTAGGATTAATGAGGTTATTTATGTAAAATTCATGTAAAGCCCTGGACACTAGTAACAGTACTTACCACGGACAAAGTAAGCCAGCTAGTCAGAAACATTAGCTATTATTTGCCTTATACCTCAAATACTGCAGCCGATGATTAGATTAGGTTCTGGTGTCTATAGCACACTACTAACCAGATTAAATTTACTGTCTACTTAAATACATTAAAAAAAAAAAAAGTGAGCCATTGATAAGCTGTTTCCCCTATCCTTCTAGTTTTCTTTCTCTTTTTTTGGTGACAGGGTGTCACTCTGTCACCCAGGCTGGAATGCATTGTTGCAAACATGGCACAATGCAGCCCAACCTCCCAAGCTTAAGTGATCCTCCTGCCTCAGCCTCCTGAGTAACTGGGACCACAGGCGTGTGTCAATGTGCCCAACTAATTGAAACAAATTTTTAAAAATAGAGACAAGGTCTCACTTTGTTGCCCAGGTTGGTCTTTGAGTCCTGGGCTCAAACGATCTCCCACCATAGCCTCCTAAAGTGCTGGGATTACAGACGTGAGCCACCGTACCTGGCTGCCAGGCTGGTTTTTGTCTTTTCAACAGGTGTGATACTTTACCTTTACTGTGGTTAAGCTTCACCTGGTATTTACCCACTTTCCCCGGCACTAAAGGACTTTTCGAGTCTTGCTAGTTCATCTTACTTGGTTTCATATCACCTACAAATTACATGATTGGGCCCTGGAAATCTATACTGTTGTGGGCTTGAGTGGGCAAACATAGGGCCTTGGGTTCTCTACTAGGAAGCTCCCTCCTGACATTGATCCGCTGTTCTACCCTAGCTTAGCAGCCAGGCATAGAAAAGGTGACTATCTTGATCACAATAATCTTATGCCAGCATTTCTAAGTGCACATATTCTAATTCTATGAACTTCATGAGACTTCCTAGCTCAGCCTTTCAGTAGGCTAAGAGAAATGGGACGTGTTTAAAGGCATAGCTTGGTTGGAATGGGGAACTGCAACAACTACACTTTCCCAGGGGCCCAACAATGACAGACGAAAAGTCCGCACGGAGGCATGTCTGACCCATTCCAGACAAGGGAATGGAGGGCCGGTATAGGGTGAGATGCTTCACAGCTACTCAGGCTTCAGAACTACCCAGTAGGAAGAGGAGGCTGACATGTGGAGCTGGATCGTGTTAGAAATTCTCACCCCAGTTCCACTCTTCAGAGGAACAGGGCCTAAGTTCTAGAATGTCAGGCTGGCAGAAAGGAATCTGCAGCCAGCCAGCCCAGGCACAGGCAGGCCCCCCCCCGGCCCTGCCGCCACCCCCCCACCCCTGCATGTAGCAGGCTGCAGAGCGGAAGGGGAAACACGGGTTCCAGGAGCTTGCCCTGCATGTGGTGTCTGGTTGCAGCAGGACTTGCTGAGACTGCCTTATAGTGCGCCTGCAGTATAATACTTTGACCCTCAGGCCAGGAACAGCTAAAATATTTCACTCCTTCCTAGCTCTCTCAGATGCCCACAGGTAGACTTTAGAGTGGTGGTTCTTAAACTGGAGCATACATCGGAGTCACCTGTAGGACTTGCTAAACACAGACTGCTGGGTCCACCCGCTGCGTTTCAGTGAGCAGTGATCTGCTCTCCTAACAAGTTCCCAGGTGATGCTGCCACCAGTCTGGGGATCACACTTTGAAGACCACTAATTCAGAGCAAGAGGTGTCAGGAAGAGCTTCAAAAATCCCCGAGAGAGGAAGTTCAGAGAGACAAGGGCCTCTTGGGTGCCCTCTGTGTGGACGGCAAGTGGCCTGATGGGAAAAGTAGAGACTGTCTCAAGCCATTACTTGGTTTCTCTGCCTGTATTTGTGATCATTTGGTAGCATTATTTTCTTTCTGCTCATCCCTTCTACAGGTTGTGGGTATAGCTAAGGGATTACATGAAACACACACTAAAAAGATGGGGAAGGGGCTCTGCAGAAAAAAGGGAGAAGCAGCAATTCACCTTTCACAATGGAGAAGAGTTGTTGATTTTGGTTTTTCTCTCTGTTATTTTTCAAATACATGTCAAAGAAAGTGAGAGGAATAGTGTATTTAATATAGTTAATGGCTTAAGATCAAATATATTTCCAAACTCAGAGGAAGGCTAATATCAGAGCAGGAGCTCACTGGCATGTGTGGATAGATGAACCACTTATTAGCAAAAAGGAGCTTCAGAAAGGATTTGTACTGGCCGTTGGTGAAATCCATGAACATAAGAAGAAATGAATAGTTCTTTGCATGCCCTTGGCTTGGAGGCAGTTATCTAATATTTCATTATTTTACCACCAGCAAAAGGAAGAAACGTGGAGAGAAGATGCCACAGATGTGTAATTGATTTTGAATTTAGAAACGTTAAGTCCTGTTTAATACCTAACTCCTGTCCTCAGGAACATTCAGACTTGTCAAAGGAACTCACCTTTGAACTAACAGAGAAAGCTTTCATGCTAATGGGGCGGTAATTGTGGGAAACTAAAAAGGAGTGAAAGATACATGAAAGAAAACCATCCTGGCTGGACTTCGCTGGCTTCGCTCAGGGACAATTCATGGAATGCCGTTCACTCCCATCCTACGGAGCTAATGAATGAACACATTTGACTTTCCCTACCCTTTCCTAGGAGACTCTCAAGCATGAGAAGATGACCCTCTATTCCCAGGAGTCTGTGGGCTCAATTCGAAAACGTCAGTGAGACACTTGCTTCTAAAGAAGTTATAAGCACAACACAATGGAAGTCTGAATTTATGGTAGCAACCATTTATATGATTATATGGTAGAATCAGAAAATGCTTATATTATTTTCAATAGATTATGATCAAAATGAAAACATTTATTTTTAATTTTAATTTTGTGAGACAGGGTCTCACTCTGTCACCCAGGCTGGAGTGCAGTGGCATGATCACAGCTCACTGCAGCCTTGACATCTCTGGGCTCAGGTGATCTGCTCACCTCAGCCTCCTGAGTAGCTAGGATTACAGGTGTGAGCCACCACACCCAGCTAATGTATATATATATTTTTGTAAAGATGGGTTTTTTCCATGTTGCCCAGGCTGGTCTGCAACTCCTAGGCTCAAGTAATCCTCCTACTGCTCAGCATCCCAAAGTGCTAGGATTGCAGGCATGAGCCACTGCACTCGGCCAAAAACACAACATTTAAAATAGTCTCAGAACTTTGGGACTCTTGGAATGAGATGGGAGATCTCATGTTGAGAAAAAATCCTTTTCTACATTATAAATGGATGAATTGGACCATCCAAAGCTTATCTTGTCAACAACTGCAGTGCATTTAAAATAGCCTCTAAGGCAGCCTTCCACTCACTCCATAATCCATTTTAGGTGAAAACTAAGATGCCATTGATTATAAGGTGTGTCATTATTTCACATAAAAACAGGAAGAAAAAAATGTTAATTAGAACTTCTTTAGAGATGCTAAAATGAGAAAAACAAAACCCTGTGAGTCTCAGCATGGATGGGAAATCCCAGGGTACAGTGCAGAGACTGTGGATCAGATCCAACTCCCAGTCTTGGGCGAGTGGTGGCCCTGCTCCTCCGTAGCTGTCCAAGCCTGGGGAAACCACTTCCCCTCACTCTGCCTCAGTTTATTAATTGGTAAACTGTATTTAACTGGTATTAACAGTGCCTACTTCTCACTATATTATTGAGATAATTAAATGTGATCCTCTGTTATAGTATTTAATACGTGTCTTGTGCTTATTAGCTGTTTTAATGCCACTGTTACTATAAGTCTGGCAAGAGTAGAATTAAGAATTTAATGAATCTTAAATGCTTTTTAAAACTCTGAGTGACTTCACCCAGTCTCAGTTGCTAAACCTTTACACATTGTTTAAAATACGTGGTAATGGCTTCGCTTCCTCAGTGCCTTAGTTCTCTAGAGATGAAATGAAATTATCTCTAAAATGGAGTCAAAGCACCTTCTAAACTGAAGAATCAGTCAGAGCCCTAAGGAGCTGATGACTCAAACACAATGGGTGATAGTTTGCATATTGCTTTGCATGACATTTGCATGCTACTGATTCATTTTTTGCCTGAAGTGAAAATCCGCCCACCATCTGCTTCTTTCCTGGTCCCTTATGATCCCCTAGGTGTTGAGTTGGCTGCCTCTGCCCAGGAAAAATAAAGCAACTGGCATGCATCAAGCAGTTACTGCATGTGCCTCTGTGGCTGGTTAGCTCGGCAGAGTAGAAGGGCAAGTTCTATCAGGGCATGGAACAGACCACATGGATCAGGTACCTGCGTCACTCTGGACCATCCTACATGAATGATCCTACGTCCTCTGAGTGGCATGGTCGTTGACTCAAAAACCCATAAAGCCACAAATAGCATCAGGCAACATTTCCTGAATACAACCCCTAAGTGTGCAGATGTCTGATGGTAAATCAGATGATACACAGCTTAGTTCCTGACCATTAGCAGCTTCCAAAGCAAACCAGGGCAAAGCTTCTCTTTTCTTGAGTGTGAATAATTATGGGGGCAGTGAACATATAACAAAGATTTTTTTACTCTCAAAACTGTCAAGATGTAAAAAAAAAAAAAAAAAAGCACATGACAGCTAATATCTAGCAATAAAGAAGAAAATTTAGCACTTCATTAATCAGGGTCCTGTTGCCAGAACCTTCTGCGGCTCTAAGCATTTGTTTTAAACTGAGCCCTGGGATTCCTGACTGCTCGTCAATCAGTGATAATGGACCTACATTTCTATAGATATGATCAAAGCTCACTTAGCTGTTGTTCCTTGGGAATAACTGAATATTTCTGTAAGCTCAAACACCTATATTATTAATATGGCAAACTAGACAATGATCCTATAAGATGATATCAGTATCTATTGTTTATAAAAGAGCTGCAAATAGCACTCTAGTAAGCATCCTATAAACGATCCTTCAGATGGTGCATAAAAATACCAACTCACATTGTTCTCAGGTTTTCTGAAGTATGACCCAGATGTGAAAAGCACACCAAATAATCAACTACAAAACCCCAAATTTATATCTGGATACTGGGGCTAGAATACTGTAAGCATAATTAAGTTTATTAGGTTTTAGAGGTAGTATTTTATCATTAAGCTTATTAGGTTTTAGAGATACTGCTTTTTTATTTTCTTTTTACGTTTTATGGCTTTATTAAGGATAAAAGTATCTGTTAGGCTTTTCAAATGATTGGATATAATATGTAAAACATCATACTCTTTCTTTTTTTTGGAGATGGAGTCTCGCTGTATCGCCCAGGCTGGAGTACAGTGGCACAATCTTGGCTCACTGCAACCTCTGCCTCCCATGTTCAAGTGATTCTCCTGCCTCAGCCTCCCGGGTAGCTGGGACTACAGGTGCGCACTGCCACACCCGGCTCATTTTTTTTGTATTTTTAGTGGTGACGGGGTTTTACCACATTGTCCAGGATGGTCTCGATCTCCTGACCTCGTGATCTGCCCGCCTTGGCCTCCCAAAGTGCTGGGATTATAAGTGTGAGCCACCATGCCCGGCCAAAACATCATATTTTTATGAACACTTAGAAACACCAAGAACTTCAGTTATATTAACATTTCCAAAACAAATTCTAAGAAATATAAAATAACCAAAAGATAAACCTTCACAGTACAACTTTACTTTCTAAAAGTGTCACTCCTCGTGGGATAATTTTTAGAGATTATCTAGTTCAATACCACCGCCTTTATTGATGAAATCGAAGTCTGGTCTGGAAATTGGCACCTAAGTACAACAGAAGGCAAGAACCCAGAAGATGAACACTTGGGACTGGCAGGTCCCTGGACAGAGGACTGGAGCTTCTGAGATACAGGCTTAGAAGCCCCGACTAGGTAGTTGGCTCTGTTAAGGAGCCTAGAGCTTTGAAGGAAACTATGTTTAAAAATGAGCAAAAGGCATTGGGGAGGAGTTGAGTCTTGAAGAATAGTCGAACATAAAGGTATTCCAGCCAGGAAGTTGAGGTAACTTCTGACTCAGGTCATCTGGTGAAAGGCGCTTCCCTGGGAGGTAGGGGTGGGCCTGTTTCCAGGAGCAAGGCACTCAGTCACTTCCTTAGTCCCCAAGTGGGCCAGGAAGCAAACTCATTTTAAAGGACAGGAAACCAGACATAAACGCAAAAGGTGAACGTGAGTGCGACAGCTGAATCATCCACTTGGTCTTACTCAATTGGAGCAGACAAAGAGGAATTGCCTCCTTTGCTGCTCTCCTCTGTCTCCCAACCAGCTCAAGATCAGGAACTGAACAAGAGGCCAGGGGCTGGCCCCTCAGTGTGCTTTAAAAGCCCCTGAAGAACGAAGATTCCTGTCTTTGAAGCTGCTCAAACGCTGGGGTGGGAGAGGAGTAGCAGATGTGCTGGTTCTTTTCCATCTGTCCCCATCCTGGAGGTACTATCCTGGCCTATGTCTGTGTCCCGGCAGGCTGACCTCCCTGGGCCACTCTACAGCTGGCTTCCTGCTGGGGTCAGCTGATGGGAAGGTCGGGCAAGAGATGAGAGGGCGGGTAGAGAGAAGTCAGCGTCTCCTCTCCCATTTCTTCCAATAGCTCCTGCCCAGTGGTCCCTCATTAGTGACTCCCACTCTCCTTGGCTCTGCTACAGTGTTTCCTTCCCTGGTTCCTCAGGGTGGTCAACTCCTTCCTGGGGACCTCAACACTCCTGGCGGGTTCTCTCCACCTCCTTCATTCACAGCTGACCCATCTGAGTTGGAGTCTGTCTCCTGTCAGAACCCTGACGTGACACAGGGGAACAGCAGCCACGGGGTAAGCATAGCATTTTATACATACTTCCATTTACTGGGCAGAATTTTACAAGGAAACGTAAATATATATGTTTTTACAACATGTATTACACATTTCTCTACCTCTTTCATGGTAGAACATGTAATTACATTTCATGTACTACATGTTAGAATATTTGTTGCAAAAAGTGTATATATATATGTTTATATCACCACATATATACTTTTGAAATCAACAGACCTTCACAAACACCAATCTTCAAGCCCCCCAGAGCTGCCAGGTCGGTTCGCTCATTGTTGTCCGGGATCTTCCCTGGGAAAGGATGCTTTACTAGAAGGAATGGAGGCTGCCTCAGCCTAAGTTTGCTTTGTAAATGGAAGTAAAATTAAGGTGAATTTCTTGATTGCCTCAAGAGAACTGGTGTTCTGGGCTACAGAGGCAATAGCAACTTAAGCTGGAGACAGGGAAGAGGAAAGGGAAGGGGTGGGATCAGACCTCAAAAAGGGTGGAGCAAGCAGGAGAGCCCACAAGAGCCATGTGACCTAGAGGAAGGGGACAGAAGAATGAGAGTCCTCACAGCCCTTCAGCGGGGGGGCGGGGGGCGGGGGCGGGGCGGGGATGTCCTGTACTTTTACTGCTTTCAGAATAAAGAGTCAGTTCTTTGGAAAAGGTCCCACTCTCAGGCCAGCATATTTTGTTATGAAAGCAGTGGAGAAGTATGTAATACATGTTAGAATATTTGTTGTAAAATCTGTAATTTAAAAATTTCCCACACCAAAAGTGAAGAAGCTTCAGTTATTGAAAAGAAAATCACAACTGCCAGGTGTGGTGGTGCAAAACCTGTAATCCCAGCTACTCAGGCTGCTGAGGTGGGAGGATTGTTTGAGCCCAGGAATTTGAGTCTAGCTTGGGCAACATAGTGAGACCCTGTCTCTAATTTTTAAAAAATAAATGAAATAAAGACATAAATGTATCTTATTCCCTGGCAATGCTGGATAAAGGAAGGGTTAACAATGATCTCTTGGCCAAAATTTCCTTTAGTTGAACCCGGACATGAGGTGACTGCAGCTTCTATGGGAATGTGCATAAAAGGAGAAGCTTCTGGGAGAGAACAGTGCAAAGTCACTAAGTAAAACTGGAGTCAACTGGGGAGTCATCCCAGGCTCCCTTCCAAACACCCAAGGCACTCGAATCCCTTTCCTTCCTCCTCATCAGTCTCACATGTTATGCTCCTGCTAAGTTTTCACTGAGAAGCAGGTTCTGAAGTCAAAAAAAGTTTGAATACTACTGGTTTAGATTTATCACAGACATGTACATGAACTGCTATATGCATAAGTAAGAGACTGCCTTTACCTTGTAATACCAACCTGATTGTTCTTAAATGCATTTTCCTTCTGATGTAGAAGGCCCATCTTTAATTATTTCTAATCATTTAATTTTTTCAGACAAAATAAAAACATCAGAAGGCATTAGGAATTAGCAAGAATCAGATAGCTCATTTGCTTACCTGCTATCCCCAGCATTTGCAACATACAGCTTCCCCAAAAGGCAAATCACAATGAGGGCTGTGCAGCCACCAGATATATTATATGAACTCCTCTCTCGTTCTATCTGTAGGTCCTGGAGAATAAAACAAAGTTAGTGTTGGATCGTGTAGGATGTATAGCAAAAGCTTTCTCACCTTCACTCTCTTTACAGTCCTCAGACTCTGAATGTGCTTCAAGAAGGGACTAGAAAAATCTTTAGTGCTTGCTTTCCTACCACCTAATGAGCATTTCTGGAGAGGACACTGGCATAAAACTGCCACATATTAGACCATCTGTGAACCAGAGACAGGAAACAATAGACAGCAAACAGAAACAATCAGACAAAAATGCAAATGAAATGGAAGTTGTATTCAGTAAATATCACAGCTTATGGAAAATTTAGTCTTTGTGGATTGCATGAGCTGCCATGTGAAACATACACCAGAGAGGCTGAGAATGCCAAGTACTTGGACCTGATCAATGTTTTGTTTTGTTTGTTTTTCTGAAGACAGGGTCTGGCTCTGTCACCCAGGCTGGAGTGCAGTGGCCCAATCTCAGCTCACTGCAACCTCTGCTTCCCAGGCTCAAGTGATCCTCCCACCTCAGCCTTCCCAGTACCTGGGACCACAGGTGTGCGCCACCATGCCCGGCTAATTTTTGTATTTTTTGTAGAGATGGGGTCCTGCCACATTGTCCAGACTGGTCTTGAACTCCTGTGCTCAAGCAATCTGCCTGCCTCGGCCTCCCAAAGTGCTGGGATTACAAGCACGAGCCACTGCGCCCAGCCTTGTCTTTTTAGAGAGAAGGTTTGCTCTGTCACCCAGGCTGGAGTGCAGTGGTATGATTATAGCTCACTGCAGCCTTGACCTCCTGGGCTCAAGCCTCCTGCCTTAGCCTCCTGAGTAGCTGAGACTACAGGTCTATGCAGCCACCACACCCAGCTAACTTTTCTATTTTTTGTAGGGACAGGGTCTCACTATTTTGCCCAGGCTGGTCTCAAATTCTTGGCTTCAAACAATCCTTTCTCAGCCTTCCAAAGAGCTAGGCCACCATACCCAGCCCAGACTTGATCAATGTTTTAAACTTCAAAATCTTGGATAAATAGTCTCTTTTACAGATAAATTACAGAAAGATGTCTTCTGTTCAACACAGGCAGGAGTCAACCCATGGCTTATAGGGCAAAGACTTATAATGACTTATAAATGACTTAAAATGACAAATTATAAATGACTTATAATGACTTAAATGACTTAAAATGACTTATAGGGCTTCTGAACTCTGACCTGACTTTTCCCACAGTCACCAATTTACAGGGGTAACACGTTCATAATAATTAGAAACATTCATTGAGAACTTTCTCTACGTCAGGCAGTGTGCTGAGCACATTATACTCAAACTCTCTATCGTCCTCACGACCGTCACTAGGAACCTCATTGTTTAGTTGCAGAGAAGTGGGGGTAGCCTGCCCATATTTACCTGGCTAGAGTCTAGATTCCAACCTGGCTCTCTTCCAAAGCTTGTGTTGTTACCTGCCACCTAATGAGGGCTCCCCAAGAAATTCATATTAAAAATAGACCAACACTGACATCATCAACACAGATACCTGTGAAATTCTGTTAGCGATAGAAGCAAAGGTTCTGTTACCTCTGAAAAATCGGAGTTAGTAAGATACACTGAACGCCCAGCTAAAATAATGCCAAATCTTCCAGTAGTAATCTACTGCTTTTGTGCAGAGGGAAGGAAAATGAGGGCTGGCTAAAAATTATAAGAAGAGGAAGAAATGGTGATGTTGATGGTGGTGTTGGCAGGTGTAGGGTCAGGCCACTATTGTAATCCTGAGAATCCCACAGAGTTAGAGCTCAGCTGCTTCAACCAGCCTCCTCATGGAAAAGGGGGAGAGAAGTCGAGACTCCAGCATTTACCAGCAACTGCTTTGCTCTAGGGGCCAGAGATGGTAACATAAAAAGGATGAATCACCAATGGGAAACTGGAAACAGAAGAGGTTGACCTTAGGGATATCATACTGGTTAAAGAGTAAGTGGAAGCCAGTCACGGTGGCTAATGCCTGTAATTCCAATACTTTGGGAGGCAGAGACAGGAGGATCACTTGAGGCCAGGAGTTCAAGACCAGCCTGGGCAACATAGTGATACCCCCATCTCTACAAAAAATAATTAGCCGGATATGGTGGCACATGACTGTAGTCTTAGCTACTTGGGAGGCTGAGGATAGAGGATCTCTTGAGCCCAGGAGTTCGAGGCTGCAGTAAGCCATGGTCATGCCACTGCACTTCAACTGGGGTTACAGAGCGAGACCCTGTCTCAAAACCAAAAACAGAACAACAACAAAAACCAGTAAATAGAGAAAAAACACAAAGCCAGGACTTGGGAGAGACCCACACACTGGGAGTGAGCTGGGTAAGAGGTTGGGGGAGGGGAGATGGAGAGTCACAGGGAAGAGGTAGGAATACGTGTTGGGGGATGTAGGGGTTTATAAACAACTGAGGAAACATTTCAATATGGGAGTGAACAGCAGCAGCAAAAGCTGCAGAAGCATCAAGCATGGGGCAAACTTCAAAGGACTTTGTGGGATTTTTAACATTTACTTCAACTGTGTATAAATTAGCTTTCTTAAAGGACTGTCGTGAGTCTAAATTAGCTGGCATGTGTAAGGGGCTTAGCAGGATATCTAGACTCTTCCCGCAGCCCAGAAGCTTCAACATTGAAAGTGGTGGCCTTTCTTGCTCACCTTAGGCCCTCAACACCTAGGTTAGGCCAGGTAAATGGTAGTTTAATAAATGTCTATTCAATGGACAAATGAAGAAATAAATTTTAAATTTTTTATCTCCCTATCCCTTACCTCTGCCTTAATATGAGAAATGGATTCCACAATTCACAAATGAAAAGCTTACAATGCTAATGCTCGCTGAGATAATAATTAAGCAGAAACCCATGCTTCAATTAAAATGCTCGATTGACAAAAGTGGTTATCAGAACCTACGCAAGAGTGGCAGGAGGCTGGAGGATGAAGAGGAGGGGCATGGGTGTCGGGTAGGAAGAATTAGCTTAAGGAAATACAAGGGAGGAGAAGGAAAACATCAAGAGGCCTGTTTAATCTCCAAGAAAATCCATAAAAACAGAACCCCGAACCCTACTGACAAAGGAGTTTGTGGATGGAACTGCTATTTTTTTTTTTTTTTTGCATTTAAAGAACTCATATAAAGTTGATACTATGATAGATACATATTTTACTAAATTAATATATAAATTGATAAAGAGTCTACATCCAATATATCAAAAGGAACTACTCAGCTACAGAGACTATTTTTTCACTGTCAGAATCAATATTTGCTTGAATACCTAAAAGGCTGAAAGACAATATTTATTAAAAGTTATTTGAACATGCCAGGCATGGTGGCTCATGCCTATAATCCCAGCACTTTGGGAAGCTGAGGCAGGTGGATCACCTGAGGTCAGGATTTTGAGACCAGCCTGACCAACATGACGAAACCCTGTCTCTACTAACAATACAAAAAAAAGTTAGCTGGGCTTGGTAGTGTGTGCCTATAGTCCAAGCTACTTGGGAGGCTGAGATAGGAGAATTGCTTGAACCCAGGAGCCGGAGGTTGCGGTGAGCCAAGATCGTGCTACACCACTGCACTCTAGCCTGGGCAACAGAGCAAGACTCCATCTCAAAAAGTTATTTGAACACCTACTGCTTGTATACTGTATATAGACTAGAATGTGAATGGTGTTTGTTTGACAGACTTGATCAAACCACTAGTATGATCCAAAAGGTAGAATTGTTATGGTGCAAAAAGTCCATGTAACAGGGCCGCCCACGGCAACAAATTCCTCTGGGACTCAGTTAAGCAAGTTCGGGCTACACCACAGGTAGGTACGTTATTTATCATGGTTTCTATCACAAGAAATTCTGCTTAGAAAATTATGTAATCCTTAGGGAAAAAAATCAAGGTAAAGAGCTCAACACTAAAACTTTTCTGCTTTAACTTTGGGGGAAACATTCCAGTTAGCTTACCCATTTAACCCCTTGCTATTATATTAATAATGTGACTCAATATTTTTTTCTAATTGATTTCATTATTTCTTTCACCTTTTTCTACGTTCAGCTATACTCCCTCGGTAGCTCCCCCAAATAAGGAATGCTAAATTTGGCAGCACTTTCTCATAAAGAGTGAACTTAACTACTTTTTAATCCAAGAAACTTTGCTAACATGTGCATGCGTTTGCCACTTCCCTCCCCCACATTCGTGTGGGGACATAAGTGTGCGTACATGCACATGTGCACACACACACACTTCAATTACAAGTGTCCTCTCTGGGATCATGGTGGGAAGGATTTGAAAGACGTGTTTCCATAGACTTCATCTCCCCTGAAGGATTCACTGTCGTTAAAACACACTCTTCTATTTCTTCTAAAACCGTGTGCAACTAGAACATATTCTAAAAATAATTGCTTCCCTCCCCCTCCTCCCTAGAAGCCAAAATAGCACATTTATTTTTTCCCTACATACACCACCTACTCCTCTTTAAAAGATGTTTCACAAAATCTTAGTACTGAAAGGAACATTAAGGGACCATCTGGGTGGTTCTTTTACTATCAGAGCAAACATGATAAATTAAGTCAATAAAGATGCATTTACCATTGCATTATCTACATTTTTTCTTCAAATCCTCGCCTTTCAGATTAGATTAAGTTTTTAATATTCTAGATAATAAAAACATGGAATTACTTTTTTAAAAACCTCAAGTTTTTGGTATTTTTACAAAAATCAATGAAATCATGGAAAAAACCGCTTACTGCTTTGTACTAAGCAAGGACTGATTTAGAATATCTCCCCATTTTAGCTGTCAATGAACCCCGAGCCATGTGTCTAGAATAAACTGACTAGCAAAACACATGCATATACTATCATTCAAGTATGGTCTAAAAGGATCACTTAAATGACTCATAAGATTCAATTAACAAGATAATTGATTTATCTGCTTAATCAATAGTCCTGAAGACCTTCCATGGCAACTTTCTAGGTAGCAGGACTGAGTTATCTTCTGTTGTGTCTGCTTAAATACTACATTTAAGCGAGGTTAATCTTTAAATCAAACAATAGATCCAGTTTTTAAGATGTGGGATTTTATTTTGCTCCTTGCTGCAAGGAGAAACGGAAGCCGAGAAAGCAAATAGAGGGCCAGGGGCGGTGGCTCACGCCTGTAATCCCAGCACTTTGGGAGGCTGAGGCAAGCGGATCACCTGAGGTCGGGTGGTAGAGACCAGCCTGACCAACACGTAGAAACCTCGTCTCTACTGAAAATACAAAATTAGTCTGGTGTGGTGGCACATGCTTGTAATCCCAGCTACTCGGGAGGCTGAGGCAGGAGAATTACTTGAACCCAGGAGGCAGAGGTTGTGGTGAGTCGAGATCGCGACAAGCAGAGATTGCGCCATTGCACTCCAGTCTGGGCAACAAGAGAGAAACTCCGTTTCAAAAAAAGAAAAGAAAAAAAGAAAGAAAGAAAGAAAGAAAGAAAAGCAAACAGAGATGTGTGTGCAATAAGACTAATTCAGCAGGAAAGAAGTGTAAGCAAAAAATATTGCCGGGGATGGTAATAATTTGATTTGAAAGTCCCATAGATGATGCAACTCCAAGGTCATTCTTTGTTTTCTACCGATTTCAAGTTGCAAAAGGAAAACAATATCCGGTAGCAGAAAGGAGCAAGTGTTGGGTAGTTTCAATAGGACCTGGCAGCTCCCCCTAGCTGAGTTAAAACACAGCTCTGAGCACATTGCTAATAGTGTCAGTCACAAATAATCAGATTCTGCATGGTTTTAGTATCCAGATCTGATCCCGGTTTATTCTGAGAACAAGGCCATCTGCCAGCCAGGCAATGGGGAAGAAAAACCAGCACTCTACTGCCTACTATTTCCACCTGCTGGCTGCTGGTGGAATCACAGGCTCATTCCTTCCTGGAGGAACTTCCTGTTCTAACAAAAACAAAGAGAACAAAACCAACTTAAATAAAGACAGCTATGCGGGTTCCCAATTTACCATTAATATGCTAATTTTGGAAAACACTAATTTATTATAATTAATCTAGAAACGCTAATTTGTAGATTTCTAAACTATAATCTTTGCCCTCTTTTCGTCACAATGTCACCATGTATTTATACAGTTTTTACCAACAAAGCCTAGCTGCTTGGTATTTCCATTTACCCAGTGATAGAATTATATATAGTAGTTCCATAAGTTAAAATATTGCCATTTTCTTCCCTTCTTAAGAACCGACTGTGACGGGGAATCTAGACCCACTCTTAAAAGGAGATAGAACTCTGAGATCCTCCTGGCTATGTCCTGAACTCAAATCCCATAGTTAACAGGTTAAAAGGGTAATCACTGCTAACTTGGTTCTGATCTCTGGGAGGGCAAAGGCTTCCTGTAAGTAACCCTGCAGTGGAATCGACTTCCTCCATGGGTCTGATATGTTGAATATTCAACCATGTTTTTGGGAGGGTGGAGAAGTAGGGAGAAGGTTTGAAATCAGGACTTAGAAGACACTTGTCTTATTTATACCTATTGTCCTGGACTAAGTGACAATATAAATATAATAGGTGACAAAACAGAGCTAAGCCAGGCCTTGCTGGGAAGCAGAATTGAAGTCAGTCAGAAAATTCCTGAGATTTTGGTCCTTTAGGAAAAAGCCAAGGCTCACTTTTCATAGTGGACACAGGAGGGATTTGCTACATAGCCTTCACAGTATGAAGGAAGATCTGAGATACAATCAGGGGGTCGTAGGGGCACACCTACCTCTGACAGCGTGCACAGTAAGTATTAAAAACCAGTGGTCAGAGGTCACCTTCACCACAAGCCCCACGCCGTGCCAGGCAACCCGAGGACCAAAGATGAAAAGCGCTGCTCTCAAAGAAGCCTAGAGTATTTGATGAAACTGTTACCATCTGCCTTCATTGGAAGCATTTTTTTCTTCTTCTGTTCGTCTGTATTTTGCGACTAGTGTCTACTTTTTCCCCAGAAATAGGTACTATTTATTCTGACTTGAGTGTTTCTGAACATTTTTAACAGTGTTTCCCTTTGGGAAAGGTATCAACATTTCACTACCTCCTTTGGTTATTTAGAATATCAAAATAAATCAGATATTGCATATTTCCATATTCATATAATGTGGGACTACAAATGTCCCCAGATAAAAGATTTTTTGTTTTGTTTTTGAGACAGAGTTTCACTCCGTTGCCCAGGCTAGGGTGCAGTGGTGTGATCTCGGCTTACTGCAACCTCTGTCTCCAGAGTTCAAATGATTCTCATGCCTCAGCCTCCCAAGTAGCTGGGATTACAGGCATGCACCACCACGCCTGGCTAAATTTTTTGTAATTTTATAGAGACAGGGTTTCGCCATGTTGGCTAGGCTGGTCTCAAACTCCTGGCCTCAAGTGATCTGCCCACCTGGGCCTCCCAAAGTGCTGGGATTATAGACGTGAACTAAAGTGCCTGACCATAAGATCTTATCTTTTACTTCCTCAGTGGTGTCTAAAAGAATACTGATTTTAAGATGTAAGCTCAATAAATACTAGTAACTGAGAAGAACAGTTCTTAGTGGAAAAAACACAAACTCTTTTTCCTCTGTTCTTACCCCACAACAACCAATACAGAAGATTTCTGTGACCAAATGTGTGAGAATTTTCCTCCACATACCCAGCAAGCAATCAGTTCTGCAGAAGACACCAGCTGGGCATCCTCCAATTCAATTCCACACTATTATGTACTTGAAGATAGCATCAGATTCTACAGGTTGAGGGCTCAGTCCCCAAACTGACCCCCACTTCTGATGCCAGTCGCAAGCCCCAGGTTGGTCTACCTGTGCTGCTGACCGACCACCTACAAATCTGGGTTCCCAAGAGCCCCCATCTCCTAGGGTTTGATTAATTTGCTAGAGTGGCTCACAGAAATCAGGAAAAAATTACGTACATTTGCTAGTTCATTCTAAAGGATATTACAAAGGATACAGATGAAGAGATGCATAGGGTGTGGAGCTTCCATACCCTCCTGATCCTCCAGGAACCTCCACGTGTTCAGCTACCCAGAAGCTCGCTGAGCCCTATCCTCTCGGGCCTTTGTGGAGACTTCATGACATAGGCATGGGTGATTAAATCATCACCAACTCACCCGAATAATTGGGGCCAATCTAAATTAGGCTATTCTTTCATTTTATTCACTGTAATACACCTGACATCTACATTATCCACGGCAGCTTACTGTGTGATTCTACTTAGTTGCGCAGCCCTCTAATCCTGCCTTGGTCTTTCTGATGTACAGACCCCATCCTGAATCTACCCAGAGGCTGCCAGCCACCAGTCATCTCATTAGGATACAAAAAGATACTTAGCACTTTGAAGATTTCAAGGATTTTAGGAGTTGTATGTCAGGACATGGAGTTGAAGACAGAATATCATAATATCACAGCATTCCATTGAGGGAGAAGACAAACAGATGGTGACAGCAAGTAGGTAGACAGAAATAAAAAGAGAGTCCAAAGAATTCTGATTCCACATTGTTGAGCTACTATAAACAAAGCAAAAACCCCCAGTGAAGGAGAAGCTCTGTTTTTAAGGATATCGTGACACTTGGAATCTCCAGAGGGACAGCTGCATAGATGTCATCAGTGAGGTAAACTAGAGACTTAGGTGCAAGGCTTGGGGAACTTTACTTTTAGGGATTAAAAATGGAAGAGAAGGCAAGAGAGCCACAAAGCCGAAATGCCCTATGACAAATCTCGCTTAATATTGAATTTCTTATTATATAAAATCAGAGTGGCACAAAACCTGCAATCCTAAAGAACATCTAGAAACAGGAAAATTAGACAGTGGGTGGCTATTGTGGTGAAAAAAAAAAAGTTTAGGAATTATCTGGAAAATCCAAATCTGTCCTGCTGTAGACAGCTGTGTGAGCTGTCCTCCGGTTGCCTGGCACAGCGTGGGGCTTGTGGGTATTTCAAAAAACCAAAGGTTTACATGGTGAGGCAATGACTCTCAAAAACCTACTATTGAGAGGGGGAGGAAAGAAAAAGGAGTTGGCGATGGCCTTCCAGCTATTATTTTGAAGCTGGTATAATTTCTGTGCTGTGGATTCTGAAGCTCACCTTAAGCAATTTAATAAGGATAAGGCATTGTTTCTATGAAACTGGAGTATAGTTTTTCTGAAATCTCTGATGAAGCGAAGACAGACAAGAGCATCTGTGATTAAACAGAAGACTTATCATCCAAAGAGGGTCACATTTGAGAGTGAAAGGGGAGAATATTAACAATTACCCTGAGACAGCAGGTATGCACTGGCCCAGTCCCCAGCAAAGCACAAGGTATGGCCACCCTTCCAGGTACCATGAGGACCAAAGAATGGGTGAGCTTCTCACATAATAAGGCCAGCCAGTAAGGTGCTGTAAACCAAAAAATATCTGAGACAGGTCTCAATCCATTCGGTTTATTTTGCCAAGGGTAAGGACACGCCTGGAACGAAAAAAAACACAGATCACAGAGACGGTCTGTGGTCTGTACCTTTCTCCAAAGATGAATTTGAGGGCTTCAGTATTTAAAGGGGAAAAGTGGGCTGGAGGGGAAAGAGGGAGGGTATGGTCATCCACATATTCCAAGAGAAAAGGAGCAGGTAGGGGATAGTCTGGGGCTCCAGAAATCAGTAAATCAACATGTTCTGTAAGATAAGGTGAACACAGAGTAGCTACCTGTGGAGACACTCAACAATTCATCTGTAATATCCACTTAGGAATAAAAGGAAACGCAGTTTCTTGCATGACTCAGCTTTCAGCTTAATTTTTTTTCCTAGTAATTTCCAATTTCCACAGTGGATTGGAGGCCCAGTTTTTATTTTCCTTTCACAGTGCAAAGCCCTGGTAGGCATTAGGCAGGTTGGGGACCCAGACGGACCATCTGGGGAAAATAAAAGTGTGAAGAGGAAGCTAGGGCATGGGGGTAAACCTGAGAGCAACAAAAAGGGAAAAGACATGGCTTAAAGCTAAAAGTTCATGATATGGCACACCTGGGCCTGGTTCTCCACTGGGGGGGCTCCACCTTTCCTCCTCATTCACCTGGCATTACTACATTTAAGATCTATCTTCCACCACAGCAACATTGGCTTGCTCCCTTTGGCCCACCTGGGTTTTTTCTCAGTCTGGGTTTGTTACTCAGGTTGCCTGAGCCCAGGGTATTCATTCTCCCCACCCTGCCCTGCACATGTCTGCTCTACTTTTGCACCCCTGCAGCCCTGCACCCCAGCATCACCTCCCCAGGGAAACTTTCCCTTCATCTCTTCACTAGACTCCTGCGTCACCCTGACCCTGTATTTCCCCTCTCAAGGCTCCTCCCGTTTATATTTTACTTCTTTAACACCCATCTTTGCCTAACTGGCTCAATGTTCTTTTCCCAGTCAGGCCTGGCTTCTAGTTGGTTCTCAACAAATATTATTGATTGAATGAATTACACATGAAAATGAAGCAAACAATCTTTGTTTTTGCTGGGGACTAAGTTTCCAAGAAAAATTTGAGGTGATGAATTGGTTCATTAAAAGTTGAAATACTTTTAAAATGAGCCTCTTAAGTATTTTTCTGAATGAACCTTTCTTTGCCAGCACAGTTGTTAAGAGCAACCCTGAGCCATCAACGGGCAGGACAGCATGAGAGCCCTGTGGAGCCCTGAGTCAATGTGACATTGGCCCCTAGTGGACAAAATTGAGAATGCAGCAGCTCCAGGCAAAAGAGGTCCTCTGGCACTAGTCACAACGGAAGGAAATTAAAACTCCAACATTTCCTTTATTTTTCACTTCTACCATGCAAACTGAATTTCCTCCCATTACAAGGAGAGCCCATTGTCAAATTTTTGCCTAAATAATTAAAAAAAATAAATTCAATGTTTGGCATTCTGAGTATTAGTGTCTAGAAACATTTACTGACATCAGAGCTTCTAGAGAGGCAGAAACTGAGATTTTTACGCCACGACTGAGTAGGAGTCAATTTTCCTACCTTAATTCCTTTTTTCCTAAATAATCTTTTCCAGCCTCCTGGTATTTTAATTGGGATTGCAGGGTTGCAGGCTATCAGTCTTGAGATGGAAGTGCATTTTATTTTTACATTTTTATTATTTTATTTTTTAAGAGATGGGGTTTTGCTGTGTTGCACAAGCTGGTATACAGTGGCCATTTACTGGCACAAAAAAGCACTGGAGTTATAACCTGCTGTGTATCTGACCTGGGCCAAGTCACCCCTCCTCAGGCATCCCGGTGGTGCTCTGCACCAAGGAGGTCACCACATTGACACTGAACCCACATGACAGCTCAGAACTCCTGGGCTCAAACAATCCTCCGGCCTCAGTCTCCCAAGTAGCTGGAATGACAGGCAATGCACCACTACCACACCCAGCAAGGTGCATTTTAAACCACCTGCTAGTCAAAGGGTAAATGTTATCTCTGTAACAAGGAGAGAAAAAGCTGAGACCAAAGAAGGGATACATTTAAATAAAAAGAGGATGGAAATTTGAGGGGTGAATATATGAACTATTTTTGCCTTACAAACAAATCAGATGACAATCCGTATTGTCATTATTTATGTATTGTCATTATTTATATCATTATTTATACGTATTGTCCTTCTTAGCACACTACCTGATGCCGTGAGATCCTGGAACATGCACCGTGTGCCTACTCGGTTCTGGCGAGATGCTTCTTGCTGCTTTGACTTCATTTAACAGCTTCTCATCACTTTGTAATCTCCAGGTTTTAAGGCCATGACCGCCCACTTGCCTAACTCAAGCCCTTATAAACATCCTTAAATATCTCTTATTCTTTCTCTGTATGCAGGCTGCCGAGCAAGAAAGAAAATCTTCAAAACCAAAATAATTGGCTCAGGATAAAGTAAGCTCAGAGAGGGAAAGAGCTGGCATAGAACAAAGCACAGGCGGCTTCTATGTGCACTCCTGCCAGGCAGAGGGGCAGCAAGAGACAGTGAGAGCTGTGGCACTCTCCCGAGGACATGCTCAGGAGTGAGGCCAACAGGGAAGGATGATAAACTCCCGATCAGACCCATTCACATGGAAATGAACAGACAAATCCACATGCCTGGGTGAAACTAAGACTTCTTGGATATTGGCCCCTGGCTCTGTTCTCCTCCAGCACTTTGTCTGCAGTGTGAACCACATTCCCAGTTGTGGTAAAACAGCCATTCTTAGATCACAACTGTATAGGATGGGGACATTTGAGCACTTTCCTAAACCCTGTTTCCCCCAACACTGGACTTTATACACATCTGTAAAACAGATGGTGATCATGCTCACATCCAAGTGCAATCGTACCAGCTGGCATCAATATGAATATAGGAAATAAAAGCAATAAGGCCTGTATTTAATAAGCCTATGACCTCATGCACTGTCTCTTTCATCTTCTTTTACTTTTTTTTTTTTTTTTTTTTTGAGACGCAGTCTTGCTCTGTTGCTCAGGCTGCAGCGCAGTGGCGCACTCTCGGCTCACTGCAACCTATCTCCAGGGATCAAACAATTCTCCCGCCTCAGCCTCCCGAGTAGCTGGGATTACAGGCAACCGCCATTATGCCCGGCTAATTTTTGTATTTCTGTAGAGATGGGGTTTCACCATGTTGGCCAGGCTGGTCTTGAATTCCTGACCTCCCATCTGGCTTCCCAAACTGCTGGGATTTCAAACGTGAGCCACCGCACCCAGCCTTCTACATTTTTGCCAGCAACTGGTGCCAGGAACTCTGTCTGCTGCCAATTTCTATTGGGAACGGAAGCTCCATTATCACAAGGGGCCATCCGGGTGGAGCCGGGCGGCAAAACCGTGCGCTTTCTGGGAGCCCTCCAGGAAGGACAGACAGACCTGGCGCAGGCGCCCGACTGGCCCTGCTGCCCCAGGAATACCTCCCAGGGATACCTCCCAGGAATACCTACCATTTCCTTGAATGCACTTTCAAGCGCCCCGATGACCAGGCACTCATGGGGAATCTTCTTCTCGGTAAAGAAGCGCGTGGGGGGCGTGCTGGGTGAGCCCGGAGCCCCCACCCCTCCGCGCAGGGAGGCTGCCCGGGTCAGAGTCCGGCTGTTGGCAGGTGTGTTCTCAGGCTCCTCCCCTAGGCAGGTGGGGGGCAGAACGGCGGAGTTCTTCAGGATGTCCACGATGTCCTGCAGCTGCTCCGTGACGTGGTGCTGCAGCAGGCGCGACGCCACCACCGCTGCCCCGGACCCCGCGTGCCCGTCAAACAGCGACCAATAGTGGCAGGAAACACCCTCGGATTCCTGTGGGAGAGGACGGCAAGGAGGAGTGAGAACGGCTGTGGCCTTTGCCCCAGGGTCATACAGATTGTGCGACACCTATGGGACTGGGCGTTCACTTGGTTGTCTGTCTGTCGTCTGCAAACAATGCAGTCAAAACATAGCAAACAAAACAAACAAAACGCTTAGGGAAGGGTCCCAAATGAGTCACTATTGTTACCAGCACCAGAAGGATGAAGTGGTCCCTGCCTCCCTACCTAGTAAGCGAGCCCAAATGATCACATACTAAGCTACTACTTGGAGGGTGAGATCTACTTTAATTTGAGGTGTAAATGTTTGCGTAAAACTCTCCTACAAACAGACAAGTCTGTATGAGTCCAGCTTGAACATCTAACTCCTTACCTCCCGTTTTTTTTTTTTTTTTTTTTGAGATAGTCTCACTGTGTCGCCCAGGCTGGAGTTCAGTGGCATGATCTAGACTCATTGCAACCTCTGCCGCCCAGGTTCAAGCAATTCTCATGCCTCAGTCTCTGGAGTAGGTGGGACTACAGGCATGTGCCACCACACCAAGCTAATTTTTTTTTTTTTTTTGTATTTTTAGTAGAGACAAGGTTTCACCATGTTGGCCAGGCTGGTCTCAAACTCCCGGCCTCAAGTGATCTGCCCACCTTGGCTTCCTAAAGTGCTGAGATTTTCCCAAAGCGCTGGGATTATAGGCGTGAGCCACCGTGCCTGGAATCTCCTGTCTATTTCATTCCCAGAGTAGGTTTGGTCTGGGGCCTTGGAAAAAGGCCCTTTCTCAGGTTTTACAATGGGAAATAAGTAGACCCATTTTCCCCTTTCAGAGCCCTTAAATGCTGGGATAATTGTTCCATCTTTCCTGGTCTACATCCTGAATTTTCAGAACAAGTTTTCACCCTAGACACCTAGTCTAGTCCAGGCCTCACAAGATGCAGCCAGTTCAAATCTCCTCTTTATACTTTCCACCTCCCTTAGTTCTCCAGCTGATGTGGAGAACTAGTCTCCAGCTGATGTGGACTCTCAGTCTCTCCATTCCCTCTTCCTGACTTACGGCTACATGCAACCTGTGGTTCCCTTATCTACGTTGGGTTTAGTGGCTGCCGGTGGATTTCTAGACTATGTCAAGACAAGCACTTTTGAATCCATGTTTGAATTACACATGCATTAGACCTTAGAGAAAAGGAGCTCCATTATGATATAGCTGATAGAATAGAGAGCTTAGAAATAAATCCACACATATGTTGTCAACTAATCTTTGACAAGGGTACCAAGAATACACATTAGGGAAAGAAGAGTCTCTTCAATAAATGATATTAGGAAAAGTGAATATCCCTAAGCAAAAGAATGAAGGGGGAGCCCTCTTCTTACATCATATACAGAAACCAACTCAAAATAGCCTAAAGTCTTAGATGTAAGACCTGAAATCATACAACTCCTAGAAAAAAACATGGGGGAAAAACTCCTTGATATTGGTCTTGGCAATGATTATTTAGATATGATACCCAAAGCACAGGCAACAAAGCAAAAACAAACAAGTGGGACTACTAAAATGTTTCTGCACAGCAAAGGAAGTAATCAACAAAACCAAAAGGTAGGTAGCCTATGGCATGAGAAGAAACACTTGCAAAGCATGTGTGTGATAAGGGGTTAATTTTCAAAACATACAAGAAACTCCTATAATTCTATTGCATACAAAACAAAATAAGCAAGCCAATGAAAAAATGGGCAAAGGGCTTGAAGAGACATTTCATCAAAGATGACAAATGGCCAGCAGGCTTGTGAAAAGATGCTCACCATTGATACCTTTCATAAACTCAGTGAACTGAAATTAAGGACCTTCCCCAACCAGATAAGGGGCATCTAAGGAAAATCTATAGCTCATATCATATTTCATGGTGAAATACTGAATGCTTTCCCATAACATTGGGCAAAATAAAAAAAATGTGTGCTCTCACTACTTCTTTTCAACATCATACTGGAGAGTTCTAGATAGTCAAGAAAAAAGAAAAGGCTTAAAGACTGCATAAGAAAATAGCTGGGCACAGTGGCTCATGCCTGTAATCCTAGCTACTCAGAAAGCTGAAATGGGAGAATCCCTTGAATCCAGGAGGAGGAGGTTGCAAGAGGCCAAGATCTTGCCACTGGATTCCAGCCTGGGGTGACAGAGTGACCCTGTCTCAAAAAAAAAAAAAAAAAAAAAAGAAAGAAAAAAGATTGCTTAAGAAAATAAAGTTGCATTTATCCTGGCTTTGAGCAATTTGAGCATGATGTACCTTAGTGTCATTTTCTTCATGTTTCATGTGCTTGGAGTTTGTCTTTCTAGATCTGTGGACTTACAGTTATTACATATTATTTAGAAAAATTTCACCCATTATTTCTTAAAAAATGTTTTTTTGGTATTCTTCTCTCTTTTCTCCTTGGAAGAATCTAATTATACCTGTAGTAGTCCCTGGAGGTTGTCCCATAGCTCATTAAGGATGCTTTCATTTTTTCAATGGTTCATTTTGGTTAATTTCTACTCCAATGTATTAAACTCACTGTTTTCTTAATCTTTTTCTTTTTTATTAAAAAACGGACAAAGGATCTGAATAGACATTTCTCAAATTAAGACATGCAAGTGGCTAACAGGTATATGAAAAAGTGCTCAAAATCAATAATCATCAGGAAAATGCAAATCAAAACCACAATGAGATAGCACCTCACACCTGTTAGGATCGCTATTATTTAAAAAAAAATACAAAAAAACAAAAAACGACACAAGTGTTAGTGAGGATGTGGCGAAAAAGGAACCTTCTGTTCTGTCAGTGGGAATGTCAATGAGTACAGCCATTACAGAAAACAGTATGGAGGTTCCTCAAAAAATTAAAAATAGAACCATCATATGAAGCAATTTTACTGCTGGTTACATAACAAAAGGAAATGAAATCAGTATCTATAGCCCAACGTTCATTGCAGCATTATTCACAACAGTCAAGACACTGAAACAACCTTAGCATCCATCGATGAATGGTAAAGAAAATGTGGTGTATACTACTTACTTACAATAAGATATTATTCAGCCACAAAAAGAAGGAAATTCTGCCATTTGCAACAACATGAATGAACCTGGAGGGCATTATGCTAAGTGAAATAAGACAGACACAGAAAGACAAATACCGCTTGATCTCATATGTGGAATCTAAAAAAGAGTCAAACTCATAGAAGCAGAGAGTAGAATGGTGGTTGCCAGGCGCTGGGGTTGAGGAAATGGGGAGATAATGGTCAAAGGGTACAAAGTTTCAGTTATAAAATGAGTAAGTTCTGGGGATCTAATGTACAGTATAGTGACTATAATTAATAACACTGTACTATATACTTGAAATTACCTAAGAGAGTAGATTTTAAGTGTCCTCACTACAAATACACAAAAACTGGTAACTATGTAAGGGAATGGATGTATTAACTTGATTGTGGCAGTCATTTCACAATGTACCCATGTATCAGATCATGCACACCTAAATGCATGATTTCTGTCAATCACACCTCAATAAAACTGGGAAAAATAAAACATTACATTTGAAAAAATGTAACTAGAGGGGTAGGATATAAAACCCTAAGATATAAAACACCAAATATTTATATATTTGGGATCTCTATTTTCAGAAAATTGATGGACAAAGGGGTAAAGTATACATATAACATCTACTTCTGACTAGTTGGCTTGTCTACCCTACAGCAATAAATACTGAAGGTTTTTTTTTTTTTTTAACTGAAGCCATTAAATAAAATTCTTAGTATAATGCCAGTAGATACTGAGTAGGTATGGTGACATGAGCCATTACTCTGTGCTCTTTAAAACTTCATTTCCATTCAATTCTGTGCTAGGTGCTAAGAAATAAAATAGTTGATTTTTAATTCAACCAATACGTGATTTGAGTACTTTCTATGCAACAGGTTCTAGAGTAGGCAGTAGAGATAAAAGATTGGCTGAAAGAGATATCAGACATGGCTTGACCTTAATAGTCCAGTGGGGAAGAGAAATACTGAGTGATATGGTTTGGATTTGCGCCCCCTGCCAAACCTCAGGTTGAATTGTGATCCCCAGTGTTGGAGGAGGGGCCTGGTGGGAGGTGACTGCATCATGGGGGTGGATTTCCCCTTGTTGTTCTTGCCACAGTGAGTGAATTCTCATGAGATCTGGTTGTTTAAAAGTGTGTAGCACCTCCACCTTCACTCTCTTCCTTCTCTGGCCATGTAAGACGTGCCTGCTTCCCCTTCACCTTCCACCATGACTGAACGTTTCCCTAAGGCCTCCCCAGTCATGCTTCCTGTACAGCCTGTGGACCAGTGAGCCAATTAAACCTCTTTTCTTTGTAAACTACCCAGTTTCAGGTATTTCTTTTCTTTTCTTTTCTTTTTTTTTTTTTTGAGACGGAGTCTTGCTCTGTCGCCCGGGCTGGAGTGCAGTGGCCGGATATCAGCTCACTGCAAGCTCCGCCTCCCAGGTTCATGCCATTCTCCTGCTTCAGCCTCCTGAGTAGCTGGGACTACAGGTGCCCGCCACCTCGCCCGGCTAGTTTTTTGTATTTTTAGTAGAGACGGGGTTTCACCGGGTTAGCCAGGATGGTCTCGATCTCCTGACCTCATGATCCGCCCGTCTCGGCCTCCCAAAGTGCTGGGATTACAGGCTTGAGCCACGGCGCCCGGCCTTAGGTATTTCTTTAGAGAAGTGAGAGAACATACTGACACACTGATCAAATAATCACACATATAAACATAAGATCACAAGTCTGATCAAAGAGAGGACAAGGAGAAATTCTCAGTACTACAAGGCCAGCCTACAGAGGGACAGGACACATTGGAGAAGGCTTCCTGAGGACATCAGGACTAGGCTGAGGATGCATGGAAGTTCATGAGATAAGGAGGGGAGGGGAGAGAATGCCAAGCAGAGCAACAGCAGGTGCAAGGCCCCTGCAGTAGAAGGGGCATAGACTAAACCATGGCCATGTGGCTGAGCAGGAGAGTGAGGAGCAAGATGAGAGTGGAGAGAGAGGTAGCAGCTAGAACACTCATTTTTTACAGGACACGTGAAGGATCCTGGCTTAGCTTAAGTGTAACAACAACATAAAAAACCATTGACTGAAGTGAGAATAACACAATCAATTTATGTTTTTAAACAATCACTCAAGCTATTCTGTGAGATTAGAAGGGAAGTAAGGGTGAAAGTGATGATGCTAAGATAGGAGGTAAACGCTGCCCTAAAAAACATTCAGTCACATCCAGGCCATAAGAAACACATATGAACAATGAAAAGCATCATAAAACAGAGGTATAAACAGTAAGAGCTCTAACTCACAGGAAAGTGGAAAGAACAATGATTACAGATGAGAAGATTTGAATTCTAATCCCATATTCAACACCAATCATCAGCTGAATGGAGGCAGGACAGGTGTTGGGCCACTAGCTGGTTGTCCCTTTTGCTTAACATTTCTATGCCATGGTTCGTTGTTGTTGTTTTTTAATCACTTGAACTAGATAAAAACAAGTTCATAATGAGATTTTAAAATCTTCAATGTCCTCCTATGCTAGGGGGATGTAAAGTGAGGGACATACTATTTGGGGAAATACAACCAAAGTGTGTGCGTAGAGTTCAGCTCAGTTGTTAAAAGTGTAAGAGACCCTAAGGTCAGAGAAACACATCCAGTTACAGGTCCAGAAAAACCTTCCCATCATTTATTTAGTTTTTGAGACAGGGTCTTGCTCTGTCACCCAGGCTGGAGTGCACTGGCACAACCATGACTTACTGAAGCCTCAACCTCTCAGGCTCGAGTGATCCTCCAGCATCCGCCTCTCAAGCAGCTGGGACTACAGGCATGCACCACCACATCCAGCTCATTTTTGTATTTTTCAGAGATGAGGTTTTGCTATGTTGCCCAGGCTAGTGAAGTCCTGGGCTCAAGCAGTCCTCCTGCCTTAGCCTCCAAAAGTGCTGGGATTATAGGTATGAGGCACTGTGTTTGGCCACCCATCCCATCATTTAATGAACCTTATATAGCAGGCAATACTCTAAATGCTTTACAAATATGAACTCATTTAATCCTTACTCCAGTCCTCTGTGAGAGGTGTGGTAATTATCTGCATTTTATACTGTAGGAAAATGAGAGACAGAGAATATAACCACTCTAGGTCATCTGTTAAGTTATGCAGCAGAGATCAGAGTTCATGCTTTCAGCCATCAACCTCTTTGCTAAGGTGACCACCCCTACCCTATCCCCAGAGGGAAAGCTTGCCTTAATTTATACATAGTGCCAGAGTCCATTTTTCTACTCTACAACCTGAGTTGCAACCAGAGTGATTTTTTCCTAAAATACAAATTTGGTCATTTTCTTTTATGAGTCTAACAGCCTGCTCTATGAGCTGGCTCTTGTCCATGAGCCTCTAGTTTGCAGTCTCTGATAATCTCCCCACATTCTAGACCTTACTCAATTCCCACCCACACCAAACTACCAAACTTGCAGCTCATCACAAACCACTAACCATCACCACCTCCTTTACATAACTTCCGCCTGGCTTTCAGTACGCAGCTTAAATATCATCTCCTTCCAGAAGCTCCCACTGCACCCTGAGCACCATCTAGACAGTGAACTTGAGGGCTAGGGTGAGATTCCATTCTGGCAAGGCAGACTGGGAAACCTCTATTTACCACCTTGGGGGCACTAGTGAAATGTAATTCCTCTGTACCGAGTAGTGCTATGAAAGCTGCATGGCAAGAAAGAAGCACCAGAATTTAAAAGGCTCATGAAGGACTGCAAGAGGTGTTTCAAAGAACAATATGAGGCCAGAGAGGGCTACATGTGTTTGAAATGTGACCAAAATATTACAGAGAATAAAAATCTATTTTCAAAGGTGGAATGATCAAACAGGTTTTGCTGTACCCTTATTTTTTTTGAGACAGAGTCTGTCACCCAGTCTGTAGTGCAGTGGTGCGACCTTGGCTTACTGCAGCCTCTGCCTCCCAGGCCCAAGTGACTATCCCACTTCAGCCTCTCAAGTAGCTGGTACTAAGGCATGTGCCACCATGCCAGGCTGATTTTGTACTTTTAGTAGAGAGAGGGTTTCACCATGTTGGCCAAGCTGGTCTCAAACTCCTGGCTTCAAGTGATCCACCCACCTCAGCCTCCCAAAGTGCTGAGATCACAGGGGTGAGCTACCAGGCCCAGACTGTACACTTATTTTAAGAAGGATATGGGGATTCTCCCTTCTTTCCTACCTGGTTCTTCTCAAAATGATGCTATCAACTGCTGTAAGGTAAGCAAGATGGTTTGATGCATAAAGTCAGACCTGGGAACATGAAGGAATGAATGTCTCCTCAATGTCACATGAGCAGTGAGGGGCCTTCATCAAGGTTAGGAGTCTAAGCCGGAGATAAGGTAGCCTGGGCAATGCAACTATGAATCTAAGAGATTGGCCTGGGGAATCACAAATGGTATGAACATGATGCTTTTAAAGCATCTGAAACCTGTGATTTCACTGCAAATACACATGTATTGCTTCACGGCTTAGAATCTTTGGTTACCCCCACTGCCCTTAAAATGCCATTTTTTTCCTCTTAGATGCTGACATGTCTTACAGACACTGAATAATCTAGTTACTATTCACTCTTCAGCACATCTCTTGCTTCTCTGAGTGGTCTTGAACGTCTCTCATTTCCTCTCTTCTAACTCTCAGTGACCTCTGGAACTATGACCATCATGTTTTTCTTCTGCCTGAAACACTGATCCCTATCTCTCTGCTTGGAAAACTATTTATCCTTCAGTTTTTGGTGGAAGTGTGACCTATTCCATCAAGCCTGCTTGGATCACCTCAGCCCCTGTGCATCCCATTTTCTGTACCAGTATGCATCAGCCCTGCTCACAGAGACTTCCGTGTGTCTCATTCACTCTGGTATTCCCAATGAGTGCCTGATACAGAATAGATGTTCGATACTTATTAAATATACAAAGAAAGAAAAGGAGAGAATGGTTTTTATTTTTTCAAAGCAATACAGTAGCTTGGCAAATAGGGATTGTAATATCTTCACATTGGTAAAACAAACAGAATATCATAACCCTAATCTACTCCAGGATTGGGGATAACTTGATCTTGCTTTATTTACCCAGGACTATGTCCTCTCAGCTCCCTGAGGCCAAGTGTGCCAAGCAAATAAGGAGCCTGCATCTAGGACCCTGGGAATCTGAGAGGGGCTCCAAGGAAAGCAAAGAGACATTGCCATCTCTGGCTGTACTTGATTGCTGAGCCTCATGGTCCTACATAAGCAATATGAAACTCTCTCCCTCTCTCTCTCAATCCAATCTCTTCTGAGCTAGGGCACATCTACCCCTCATACTATTGGCAAAGGGGGAACATCTCCTCAGTTTGGTATTAACTCTGAGTATAAGATTTTGTGTTTATATGGTAAATAAACAAGGTTTAAGCATTTACATTATTTAACAGTCCAAGGGCAATTTTAGTTATTTAAAATGCTGGGTATTTACTTACACATTTTCAAATGAGTTAAAACAAACATATTCTATCTACCATATGTCTTAACAGAGAAAGGCCACAGGCTTTAGATCAAGACAAATCTGGGTTCTGAAATTTACTACTATGTGACCTGGGGGAACTTACTTAACTTCTCTCAACTCTATTTCCTAAGAAGATAAAGGACAGGGCAAAATGGTGGTATGAACAGTAGGATTGCTTCATGTAATGATACATGTCTTGGAGCCTCCTTTCCTATGTGCCAGGCTCCATGCTGGGCACTAGGGATACAGCAGAGAATGAAAATGTCATGGTTCCCAAGCTCTTGAACTAACAATCTAGAATATGATCAGGTAATTACAAGTGCGATGAGTGTTAGAAAAACAAAGTGCATGGTATCACGTGAATGGATAACATGTATTAAATGTGCAGCTAACCATGGGGTATGGGGGGCACACAGGAAGGGGTATGGCTATGAAAGGATAGCAAGAAGGAGTTCTCTGTCATGATGAAACTGCTCTGAATCCTGGTTGCAGCAGTGATGATATATATCTATGCATATGTTAAAATTCACAAAACTGTATACCAAAAGGAAAAAGTTAATTGTACTGTATATTTTAAAAATAATGAAACATTTAGCACTGTGTTCAGCACATAGGAGTAGCAAAAACACTAGAAGTAATAGTAATTACTTATACTATTAAATAGCCTGAGGGGACACTGAGGAGGTGGAGAGACCAGGCTGCACATCTGAGCTCCTGACTTCCAATTCTGCCAAATGGGGTACTCATCTCGCTCTACTGTGCAACTCCTGTTGCTTCTGTTCACCTTTCTTATTTCCCCTAAAGGAAGTCTTAGTTCAAAGGACATCTGATACGGTTTGGCTGTGTCTCCACCCAAATCTCATCTTAAACTGTAGATCTCATAATCCCCACATGTCATGGGAGGGACCCTGTTGGAGGTAATTGAATCATGGGGGAGGTCACTTCCATGCTGTTCTCGTGATAGTGAGTTCTCATGAGATCTCATGGTTTTAAAAGGGGCTTTCCCTCCCGTTTGCTCTGCACTTCTCCTTTCTGCCACCATGTGAAGAAGGATGTGTTTGCTTCCCCTTCTACCATGATTGTAAGTTTCCTGAGGCCTCCCCAGCCATGCTGAACTGTGAGTCAATTAAACCCCTTTCCTTTATAAATTGCCCAATCTCTGGTATGTCCTTATTAGCAGCATGAGAATAAACTAACACAAATCTATCAAGCACCTATGTTTAATCCCCCTAACATCACAATAAAATGGGTGTCACTCCATTTTGCCAACAGTGAAACTGGGGTACAGATAGTTTCAGTAACTCTACTGGTATGTGGCAGAGATAGGATTTGAACCTAGTTCTTCACACTCCAAGTTAAGGGATCTATCTTCCCAGTGGCACACAACTTTGTGTAATTAATCTCCTTGGCTTCTGTTACTCTGTGGCCTTTGCATTTTAGTGTTGCTTGCGTTATTTTAATTTGGTTATTGCTTACTAGTAATTGCATACGTGTCTGATTGCTAAAATGTTTTGGCAATGGCTCTGCATTACTCTTCTGGAAACTTCAGAAAACGTTGATAGGGCACCAGCACAGGATGCAAATCAGACCCTTCATAATTAGAGTAACCTAGCTCTTGACATAATACACTTTAAAATTACTCATATTCATTTTAACAAATGTTTAACTTTATTTTTGCTCCAGATAAACATGAGTTAAATGTGTACTCCACTTGAAGTAAAACAGTATCAAGCCCCTTCCTGACTTACCATATAATTCAATTTGGCAGAAATCACTTCTGACTCACAAAACAGTAACTTTGAGGCAGTTTTCCTCAAAATTGCACTCTAAATTATTTCATTTACAAAGAATCAGTCTTACAGGCAATTTATAACACACAAATGCCTACCTACCTCTGTTCAGGAATACATCTGCAGCCTGATGAAGGAAGATTCCAGAAGGTGAATAATTGAGAGCTTAAAAATTCTGTTTCTCTTTTAGGCTTTCTCTACAGTAGGCTATTACATTCTCTTCTTGCAAAGGAAACTGCTTTTTAATGATTTTATTTTCCTTTTCCCATTTTTCAAAAAATCTAGTATGCCAGAACTTAATGAGTTCTAACTGGAAAAGACTCCTTGGGCCTTTCAACAAATATAAGATTGTTCCAAACAGAAATCTATCTATTAAACAAGGAGCTGAAGTCATTTCAGAAACAAGCAGGTGGTGTCCATTCAGCTTCAGGTATACTGATTGCAGGGCCAACCAAGGATGTCAAAAATGACCAGCTTAAATTTTAGCCCTACTCAAACAAGAGCCACATCACATGCACCTGAACTCCGGGGAATCCATAGACTAAAACAGCCAGCGTTAGCCATCTGGGTGGTTGTGAGGTACCCACCCCCTCTTATGGAGTGCCAACTAAGAAGGAGAGGTTCTAGACATAACCTCAGACGTTTCCTGTGGAGACCAACAGAAATACCCAGATGTAGGGGAGGAAATACACAAAGCCAAGGAGTGGGGTTTGAGGTATTTGTTCCAGCTTAAAGAAACGACGGTTTTGCCTTCCTTTACTCACTGCACAGAGCTCTAGAGGTTTGCAAACCTCTTCATCCCTCTTCCCCTGAGACTAGTGCTCTCCACACGAAGCACATGACTGTGAGGCGGAATTGAAAAACAGTCGGTCGGCGTGTAAGAGACACGTCAGAAATGCTTCCCTAGTTTTCATTCGGGATGACACTGGCGCCCTCGTGTGGCAGATAAGTCAACCCTCCGCGTGCATGGGATGCTGGTGCTCTTCCATGCCTGTTAGTTTTGGTACACGGCAACCCATTGCAGGGGACCTGTGCCCCTAAGTGGTGATTATACTACTAAATTTTAAACTAAAATTATTCCTCACATAGTGGACAACAGGTTAAAAAGATATCTGCAAACAAACTACAGATAGAAAACATGAGCAAATAAGAACATGTCAGAGCTGGCACTTGATATTCCCAGGAATGACAATCCAGTCATATCTGACAATCATCATCATCATATCTAGCCAAAACACTCTGAAACGCTCAAGGGGACAGGTGAAATATGGAATTATACTCGCTATTGTTAATGATGGATTTTGCCTTGATATATTAGCTAATGATAGCATGAAGTCTTTGCTCTCAGCAAGACAGCAAATGAGTTACTGTATGAAAGACACTTAAATCAATGCCTGGCATACAATTAACACTGTATCACTGTTAGCTGTTATTTTAAAACATTGTCTTTTCATCTTTATTGCCCTTCAATTATTAAGACATTTAAAAAATGTTTAATGTATCTTTATTTTTTATTTATTTATTTTTTTTGAGAAGGAGTCTCGCTCTGTCGCCCGGGCTGGAGTGCAGTGGCCGGATCTCAGCTCACTGCAAGCTCTGCCTCCCGGGTTTACGCCATTCTCCTGCCTCAGCCTCCCGAGTAGCTGGGACTACAGGCGACTGCCACCTCGCCCGGCTAGTTTTTTGTATTTTTTAGTAGAGACGGGGTTTCGTCGTGTTAGCCAGGATGGTCTCGATCTCCTGACCTCGTGATCCGCCCGTCTCGGCCTCCCAAAGTGCTGGGATTACAGGCTTGAGCCACTGCGCCCAGCCATGTATCTTTATAATTTTAAAATAATTATATACTTTACGGATATACAGTAGTAGGTTATATATCAATAAATGATCAATAAATGAACAAACACTTTGGGGTGCATTTTTTTTTAAGAGACAAGGTCTTGCTCTGTCACCCAAGCTGGAATTCAGTGGCATGATCATAGTTCACTGCAGCCTCAATCTCCTGTTTTCAAGGCATCCTCTCACCTCAGCCTCCTGAGTAGCTGGGATGATGGGTGCACCACCACACTAGGCTAATTTATTTTTTATTTTTATTTTTGTAGAGATGAGGTCTCCCTATTTTGCCCAGGCTAGTCTTGAACTCCTGGCCTCAAGCTGTCCTCTCACCTTGGTCCCCCCAAGAAGCTAGGACTACAGGCATGTGCCACCACATCTGGCTAATTTTTAAATCTTTTGTGGAGAGGGTCTTGCTATGTTGCCCAGGCTGGGTCTCAAACTCCTGGCTTCAAGCGACCCTCCTGCCTTGATCTCCCAACGCTTTGAAATTACAGGCATGAGTCACCACACCCTGCCAAAAAAAATTGTTTTTAACTTATGATTTGGAGACTGTTAATTTAGAAATAGTTGTCCGAAGGGAAAAAGTGGTATCCTCCTTAAATAAGTCCTTGGCTTATTTAATATTATTCTTCCCTTTGCTACCCTAACTATTCAGGTGTTTATACAACTGGTAGAGGGGCCATATCAACAGTACGAAAGGCCTGTTGTAGATGTAGAAATCCCACTTTGAGTGACATCTCATGGTTGATTTTTACAAAATGTCCTATATGAGTACAGAATGCACTTTCCAACCGTTCTCTCCCACTGCCAAAGAAAGGGACTGATCACTTCCCCTTGGGGAAACAAAGTTACCATATTCTTCTGTTTCCCCACTATATATGTGATTACATGGTTTGATTTCCATAAAGTTTCTGGCCAGTTTTCCAGGAATCACAGTGAAGATGATAATGCACAGTCCAGAGTACCTGCTACAGGCATTCCATCCACAGGGCTTTCAATGTCCGGTTTTTCATTTGATCCTCACAGTACCACAGTGAAAGGGAGAAGAATAAGCCAATGAGGAGGTAGAGATGAGAGAACATTTGAGTGACTTCATGAAAGCCCTTCCTAGGGCCCACGTTCTATTGCTGTCCACATGGAGCCATGACCCTACAGTGTAGTTCACTTTTTACCATACCTCTTTTTTTGACTAAATTGTTCAGATACTCTGCTCTGCGGTGGAGGAAAAAAATCCCTTAATTTCATATACCTTAATGAATATGCTGCTTCCTTCTCAGCATATGTCAATATGAATTGTAGGTTTCTTTGGCTGAATTCCTCCAACATAATGAGACAGTAAGGTGCAGGATAGGTTTAGTAAGTTTGGCTTTTGTTTTTAAATGGCAATTTAGACCTGTCTTAAAATATTAATTTATAAAAGGAAGGACAAAGTTTGTAACAGTTTTTGCTAAACTGCATTGTGACTTATTCTAGAATCAACTCGGGAATATTCTTAAACTATTAGTTACACATCAACAACTTCTCCCTAAATTAGTTTACGGAAAAAACGTAAGTACTGCGAAATAATACTGAAGTGCAGTTGCCAATCCACTATTAGAAACAACAACAACAATAGATAATATTTATTAAGCACTTACCCCATGCACTATTCTAAGCACTTTTCATATTTTAACTCATTTTGCTCTGATAAGCCTATGAAATAGCACCTATTATCACCAGTTTACAGATGGGAAAATTGAGGTATGGAGAAGCCAACTGACTTGCACAAGATAACACATCTAGTAAGGGGGAGAGACAGGATTCAAACTCATGTATTCATGCTTATCCAATCAGAAGGCTTTTTTTTGCTTCCCATGGTTTATGCAAATGATGGCCTTTCTATAATTTAGCAAGAAAATGGACTATAAAGAGAAGACGATAATCTCATTTTAGCTCTGTTTTTCACCTGAGTAAGAGCTATTACAGTTTCTGAGTTGACAGGGGACACTGCTAACTAACTCCCATATCAAAAGAGAAACCATAAAGGAAATGAGAAAATATTTAGTATCAAATTTTATTGAAATTATACATATCAACATTAGGAATTATTCTTCCTTGATGTCTGACTTTCCCAAAGAGATTTTCCTGCTCCATGTCTCAACTGCTAATGGATACAGAGGCAGCATGGTGTAAGTCTAGATGCTGACGCCAGACTGCTTGGGTTCAACCAACATCTACACTTTCTAGCTCTGTGCCTCAGCTTCCTCACCAGTCAAAAAAAGGCAATAATAATACATATTTATGCACATATTACAGTTTGGGCACTCCTAATCCAAAAGTCTGGAAAATGCTCTGAAATGCAAAACTTTTGAGCACGGACATGACATCACAAGTGGAGAATTCTACACCTGATCTCAGTGGGTCATGGTAGAAGCACAGGCACACTACATCTCATTTATTTAGCAACCCCAAGGAAAAGAAAACTACCTTCAGGTTGTGTGTATAAGGTGCATACAAAACACGAATGAATTCTGTGTTTAAACTTAGGTCTCATTCCCAAGATATCTCATTATGTATATGCAAATAGTCCAAAATCTGAAAAAATCTGAAATCCAAAACACTTCTGGTTTCAGGCATTTTGGATAAGGGATACTCAGCCTATATGAGGTTAAATGAATTAATACTGGCAAGGCACTAAAATCAGTGTCTGGTACATGAGTGCTGAGTATTATTTATGTTTTTTTTTTTTTAGAAGAAATGAAAGAAGAAAAAAAGTTTATTGCCCCTGACAATGTTCTTCCCACTTAAAGCTGCGGGAAGTCAGATTATAAGTGAAGCAAGAAGAAATTTCCATCTCAACATAATTTATTTTCCTTGCACCTTACATTTTGCCACAGTGGGAAACTATAGTAAAACCATGTTGTGTTCTCAGCTACCATGTACATCTTGGTCAAACCTGGTCTTCAGAGTCATCCAACACCCACCAAGAAGGGATCTTTAAAGGGACTCTAGCTGACATCAGTCTCCTCAATTTCTGGGTATAAAATCATCCATCTTAATCACTGGCAAGAGTTCTATTTCCCTAGAACTAAAAGAGTTTTGAAAGAAACCACTGCATTACTGACCAAAAAAAAAAAACTGGCCAGGTGCAGTGGTTCATGCTTATAATCCCAGCACTTTGGGAGGCCGCGGTGGGAGGTTCACGAAGTCAGGAGATCCAGACCATCCTGGCTAACACGGTGAAACCCCGTCTCTACTAAAAATACAAAAATTTAGCTGGGTGTGGTGGCGGGTGCCTGTAGTCCCAGCTACCCAGGAGGCTGAGGCAGGAGAATGGCATGAACCCAGGAGGCGGAGCTTGCAGTGAGCCAAGATCACACCACTGCACTCCAGCCTGGGCAACAGAGGGAGACCTTGTCTCAAAGAGAAAAAAAAAAACCTAAGAAGAAAAGAAAATTCTTATTTTCTTCATATGAGCAGAACAAGGAACAAAATGTTAGCATAATAAAATGAGATGAATAAAAGGCTGCTCCTATTACATTTTTATAGCTGACATCATTGCAGGGAGCCAACTGCCCGATGAGGGCCAAACATTCCAAAGGGCCGCTGTTGTAGAACCAGAAGCAATCTTCATGTCACGTTTTGGGGGTGAAAGAGTACTTCTTACAAAAACAGATAAAAAGAATGGCAAAACCTCCGTTCGGAAAGTTGAAATAGTCCCTTTCTCACGTTCCTTTTGCCTCTCCCTGCCCCATTTTGATTCTATTTGCCTGGAGTTCCCACAGTGCTGCCCCGTCCTCTGCTGAGAAAGATAATCAGCTTTCCTCTCCCCTGCTGATGGTCTTGGCTGAGATGCTGACACAGCCATCTCCTGTTATTGTAATTAGACACTGAACTAGCAGATTTTGAAACCACACACTTTGATGTGTTTTGGCTAAATTAAACAACACAAGGGTGCTCCTAAGGAAGTAGACTTGGAATGCATGTGTTCACACAGAAGTCTAGTCTCAAGTCAAAAACAATCTGTTCCAAATAGGGAGTCAGATGTGGGCAAAAAAAATGCCCTGGTTATGGCCACAATACCCTAAATATTTCCCACCTACGCATCTTATGTAAGTACATGCACTTCTTATCTTAATGCTAGGTTATGACATGCCTTTCACAGTGATCTCTTTCTCCTTCCACAGAGAAGTCACCTGGTACCATCCTCCTCTTATCTCATTCCTGGAATGACTAAATATTTGGAAACTAAAAAGCAAAATCTCTTGGAAAAGCTGTGTTTTCACCTGAGGATGGCAATCAGTGTGATAAATAAAGACTCTTTGTAACCTTCCAAGTCAAAGGAAAGAAAACCTAGCAATGGCGATTCATGTCCACAAATCTTGAGCTGGTTAATTTAAAAGCCTTCTGTGGGCCGGGCGCGGTGGCTCAAGCCTGTAATCCCAGCACTTTGGGAGGCCGAGACGGG
>NW_012120376.1:554212-566888 GCF_000951035.1 Colobus angolensis palliatus | reverse complement strand
GTGATCTCGGCTCACTGCAAGCTCTGCCTCCCGGGTTCACGCCATTCTCCTGCCCCAGCCTCCCAAGAAGCTGGGAATACAGGCGCATGCTGCCAAGCCCAGCTAATTTTCTGTATTTCAGAAGAGACAGGGTTTCACTGTGTTGCCCAGGCTAGTTGCGAACTCCTGAACTCAGGCAATCCGCCTGCCTTGGCTTCCCAAAGTGCTGGGATTACAGGCGTGAGCCACTGCATCCGGCCAAAATGTTGCTTTCTTAACCCCGAAGGAGAAATGCTTATTGTTTCTGTATTATAAGTTATATCACTAAACTCTTAATTAAAAAAAACAAAACAAAACCTAGATCTATTAGAGAGTGTTGGAGATGGAGACTAGAAAAATTCAACCACATCCCCTTGCATTTCTTCAGGCTAAAATACTACAGTGCAGAACACCTTAAAACATTTAAATTTGTGTGCCTTTTGTTTGTTGTTGCTGTTGTTGTTTTACTTCTTTCAGACATTGCTTCTTTAGCTCCTGATCCAGATGGAATCTGAAATTAATTTGTATTTTCTTTCTTGTAAGTCAGGTGCCACTGTCAAGAGCTCAAACACGAGTCCAGTCCAAGATGGCCTAATGGAAACAGCTCCAGTCTGCAGCTCCCAGCGTGATTGATGCAGAAGACCGTGATTTCTGCATTTCGAACTGGAGGTACCTGCTTCATCTCATTGGGACTGGTTGGACAGTGGGTGCAGCCCACAGAGGGCGAGCAGAAGCAGGGCAGGGCATCACCTCACCCGGGAAGTGCAAGGGGTCAGGGAACTCTCTTTCCTAGCCAAGGGAAGCCATGACAGACTGTACCTGGAAAATCAGGACACTTCTGCCCAAATACCACACTTTTCCAATGGCCTTAATAAATGGCACACCAGGAGATTATATCCTGCACCTGGCTCAGCAGGTCCCACGCCCACGGAGCCTTGCTCACTGCTAGCACAGCAGTCTGTGCTAGCACCGGTGAGGCAGCAGCCTAGCAGGGGAAGGAGGGTCCACCATTCCTGAGGCTTGAGTAGGTAAACAAAGCAGCTGGGGAAGCTCACACTGGGCAGAGCCCACCACAGCTCTGCAAGGCCTGCTGCCTCTGTAGACCCCACCTCTGGGGGCAGGGCATAGCTGAACAAAAGGCAACAGAAACTTCTGCAGACTTAAACATCCCTGTCTGACAGCTCTGAAGAGAGCAGTGGTTCTCCCAGCATAGTGTTTGAGCTCTGAGAATGGACAGACTGCCTCCTCAAGTGGGTCCCTGACCCTCAAGTAGCATAACTGGGAGACATCTCCCAGTAGGGGCCGACTGACACTTCATACAAGTGGGTGCCCCTCTGGGACTAAGCTTCCAGAGGAAGGATCAGGCAGCAATATTTGCTGTTCTCCAGCCTCCGCTGGTGATACCCAGGCAAACAGGGTCTGGAGTGGAACTCCAGGAAACTCCAGCAGACCTGCAGCTGAGGGACCTGACTCTTAGAAGGAAAACTAACAAACAGAAAGGAATAGCATCAACATCAACAAAAAGGACATCCACACCAAAACCCCATCTGTAGGTCACTAGCATCAAAGACCAAAGGTAGACAAAACCACAAAGATGGGGAGAAACCAGAGCAGAAAAGCTGAAAATTCTAAAAACCAGAGCTCCTCTTCTCCTCAAAGGATCGCGGCTCCTCTCCAGCAACGGAACAAAGTTGGATGGAGAATGACTTCGATGACCTGACAGAAGTAGGCTTCAGAAGGTCGGTAATAACAAACTTCTCTGAGATAAAGGAAGATGTTTGAACCCATCGCAAAGAAGCTAAAAACCTTGAGAAAAGATTAGATGAATGGCTAACTAGAATAAACAGTGTAGAGAAGACCCTAAATGACCTGATGGAGCTGTAAACCATGGCACAAGAACTACATGACACATGCACAAGCTTCAGTAGCCAATTCGATCAACGGGAAGAAAGGGTATCAGTGACTGAAGATCAAATTAATGAAATAAAGCGAGAAGCGAAGTTTAGAGAAAACAAAGTAAAAAGAAATGAACAAAGCCTCCAAGAAATATGAGACTATGTGAAAAGAAATGTGAAATCTACATTTGATTGGTGTACCTGAAAGTGATGGGGAGAATGGAATCAAGTTGGAAAACACTCTGCAGGATAAGATCCAGGAGAAGTTCCCCAGCCTAGCAAGGCAGGCCAACATTCAAATTCAGGAAACACAGAGAACACCACAAAGATACTCCTCGAGAAGAGAAACCCCAAGACACATAATTGTCAGATTCACCAAAGTTTAAATGAAGGAAAAAATGTTAAGGGCAGCCAGAAAGAAAGGTTACCCACAAAGGGAAGCCAATCAGACCAACAGCAGATCTCTCAGTAGAAACCCTACAACCCAGCAGAGAGTGAGGGCCAATATTCAACATTCTTAAATAAAAGAATTTTCAACCCAGAATTTCATATCCAGACAAACTAAGCTTCATAAATGAAGGAGAAATAAAATCCTTTACAGACAAGCAAATACTGAGAGATTTTGTCACCACCAGGCCTGCCTTACAAGAGCTCCTGAAGGAAGCACTAAACATGGAAAGGAACAACTGGTACCAGCCACTGCAAAAACATACCAAGTTGTAAAGACCACTGATGCCAGGAAGAAACTACATCAACTAATGGGTAAAATAACCAGCTAACATCATAATGACAGGATCAAATTCACACATAACAATATTAACCTTGAATGTGAATGGGCTAAATGCTCCAATTAAAAGACACAGACTGGCAAATTGGACAGAGTCAAGACCCATCAGTGTGCTGTATTCAGGAGACCCATCTCACATGCAGAGATACACATAGGCTCAAAATAAAGGGGTGGAGGAAGATCTACCAAGCAAATGCAAAGAAAAAAAAAAGCAGGGTTGCAATCCTAGTCTTTGATAAAACAGACTTTAAATCCACAAAGATCAAGAGAGACAAAGAAGGCCATTACATAATGGTAAAGGGATTAATTCAACAAGAAGAGCTAACTATCCTAAATATGTATGCACCCAATACAGGAGCACCCAGATTCATAAAGCAAGTCCTTACGGACCTACAAAGAGACTTAGACTCCCACACAATAATAATGGGAGACTTTAACACCCCACTGTCAATATTAGATCAATGAGACAGAAGGTTAACAAGGATATCCAGGACTTGAACTCAGCTCTGCACTAAGCGGACCTAACAGACATCTACAGAACTCTCCACCCCAAATCAACAGACCATAACATTCTTCTCAGCACATTGCACTTATTCCAAAATAGTTGGAAGTAAAGCACTCCTAAGCAAATGTAAAAGAACAGAAATCACAACAAACTGTCTCTCAGACCACAGTGCAATCAAATTAGAACTCAGGATTAAGAAACTCACTCAAAATCGCACAACTACATGGAAACTGAATAACCTGCTCCTGAATGACTATTGGGTAAATAACGAAATGAAGGCAGAAATAAAGATGTTCTTTGAAACCAATGAGAACAAAGACACAACATACCAGAATCTCCAGGACACATTTAAAGTGGTGTGTAGAGGGAAATTTATAGCGCTAAATGCCCACAAGAGAAAGCAGGAAAGATCTAAAATTGACATCCTAACATCACAATTAAAAGAACTAGAGAAGCAAGAGCAAACAAATTCAAAAGCTAGCAGAAGGCAAGAAATAACTAAGATCAGAACAAAACTGAAGGAGATAGAGACACAAAAGACTCTTCAAAAAATCAATGAATTCAGGAGCTGGTTTTTTGAAAAGATCAACAGAATTGTTAGACTGCTAGCAAGACTAATAGAGAAGAAAAGAGAGAAGAAACAAATAGATGCAATAAAAAATGATAAAGGGGATATCACCACCAATCCCATAGAAATACAAACTACCATCAGAGAATATTATAAACACCTCTATGCAAATAAACTAGAAAATCTAGAAGAAATGGATAAATTCCTGGACACGTACACCCTCCCAAGACTAAACCAGGAAGAAGTTGACTCTCTGAAGAGACCAATAACAGGCTCTGAAATTGAGGAAATAATTAATAGCCTACCAACCAAAAACAGTCCAGGACCAGACAGATTCACAACCAAATTCTACCAGAGGTACAAAAAGGAGCTGGTACCATTCCTTCTGAAACTATTCCAATCAATAGAAAAAGAGGGAACTCTCCCTAACTCATTCTATGAGGCCAGCATCATCCTGATACCAAAGCCTGGCAGAGACACAACAAAAAAAGAGCATTTTAGACCAATAGCCCTGATGAACATCAATGGGAAAATCCTCAATAAAATACTGGCAAACCAAATCCAGCAGCTCATCAAAAAGCTTATCCATCACGGTCAAGTTGGCTTCATCCCTGGGATGCAAGGCTGGTTCAACATATGCAATCAATAAACGTAAACCATCACATAAACAGAACCAATGACAAAAACCACATGATTACCTCAATAGATGCAGAAAAGGCCTTTGACAAAATCCAACAACTCTTCATACTAAAAACTCTCAATAAACTAAGTATTGATGGAACGTATCTCAAAATAATAAGAGCTATTTATGACAAACCCACAATCAATATCATACTGAATGGGCAAAAACTGGAAGCATTCCCTTTGAAAACTGGCACAAGACAGGCATGCCCTCTCTCACCACTCCTATTCAGCATAGTGTTGGAAGTTCTCGTCAGGGCAATCAGGCAAGAGAAAGAAATAAAGTATATTCAATTAGGAAATGAGGAAGTCAAATTGTCCCTGTTTGCAGATGACATGATTGTATATTTAGAAAACCTCACCATCTCGGCCCAAAATCTCCTTAAGCTGATAAGCAACTTCAGCAAAGTCTCAGGATACAAAATCAATGTGCAAAAATCACAAGCATTCCTATACACCAATAACAGACAAACAGAGAGCCAAATCATGAGTGAACTCCCATTCACAATTGCTACAAAGAGAATAAAATACCTAGGAATCCAACTTACAAAGGATGTGAAGGACCTCTTCAAGGAGAACTAGAAACCACTGCTTAATGAAATAAAAGAGGACACAAACAAATGGAAGAACATTCCATGCTCATGGATAGAAAGAATCAATATTGTGAAAATAGCCATGCTGCCCAAAGTAATTTATAGATTCAATGCCATCCCCATCAAGCTTCCAATGACTTTCTTCACAGAATTGATAAAAACTACTTTAAAGTTCATATGGAATCAAAAAGGAGCCCACATTGCCAAGACAATCTTAAGCCAAAAGAACAAAGTTGGAGGCATCAGGCTACCTGACTTCAAACTACACTACAAGGCTAGAGTAACTAAAACAGCATGGTACTGGTATCAAAACAGAGAGATAGACCAATGAAACAGAACAGAGGCCTCAGAAATAACACCACACATCTACAACCATCTGATCTTTGATGAACCTGACAAAAACAAGACATGGGGAAAGGATTCCCTATGTAATAAATGGTGCTGGGAAAACTGGCTGGCCATATGTAGAAAGCTGAAACTGGATCCCTTCCTTACATCTTATACAAAAATTAATTCAAGATGGATTAAAGACTTAAATGTTAGACCTAAAATCATAAAAAGCCTAGAAGAAAACCTAGGCAATACCATTCAGGACACAGGCATGGGCAAGGACTTCATGACTAAAATACCAAAAGCAATGGCAACAAAAGCCAAAATAGACAAATGGGATCTAATTAAACTAAAGAGCTTCTGCACAGCAAAAGAAACTACCATCAGAGTGAACAGGGCAACCTACAGAATGGGAGAACATTTTTGCAGTCTACCCATCTGACAAAGGACTAATATCCAGAATCTACAAAAAAGCAAATTGACAAGAAAAAACAAAACATCAAAAAGTGGGCAAAGGATATGAACAGACACTTCTTAAAAGAAGACGTTTATGCAGCCAACACACACATGAAAAAAATGCTCATCATCACTGATCATCAGAGAAATGCAAATCAAAACCACAATGAGATACTATCTCACACCAGTTAAGAGTGGCGATAAAAATGTCAGGAAACAACAGGTGCTGGAGAGGATGTGGAGAAATAGGAATGCTTTTACACTGTTGGTGGGAGTGTAAACTAGTTCAACCATTGTGGAAGAGACTGTGGCGATTCCTCAAGGATCTAGAACTAGAAATACCATTTGAGCCAGCCATCCCATTACTGGGTATATACCCAAAGGATTATAAATCATGCTACTATAAAGACACATGCACACGTATGTTTATTGTAGCACTATTCACAATAGCAAAAACTTGGAACCAACCTGAATGTCCATCAATGATAGACTGGATTAAGAAAATGTGGTACATATACACCATGGAATACTATGCAGCCATAAAAAAGGATGAGTTCATGTCCCTTGTAGGGACAAGGATGAAGCTGGAAACCATCATTCTTAGCAAACTATCACAAGGCTAGAAAACCAAACACCACACGTTCTCATTCATAGGTGGGAATTGAACAATGAGAACACTTGGACAGAGGGTGGGGAACATCACACATCGGGGCCTGTCATGGGGTGGGGGGAGGGGGAGGGATAGCATTAGGAGAAATACCTAATGAAAATGATGAGTTAATGGGTGCAGCACACCAACATGGCACATGTATACACATGTAACAAACCTGCACGTTGTGCACATGTACCCTAGAACTTAAAGTATAATTTAAAAAAAAAAATACCAAATTACCACCAATTACATTACAATAAAAAAAAAGAGAGCTCAAACACAGGAAATGACATTCCTTCAGTAAATGCCTCATGGAAGCCAAGAGAGGCAGAAAACAGTTACATTATTTTGTCTACCAAAAAAAAAAAGTTTTTAAGGTTTGCTTTAAAATGGGAGGCTGAAAGATTATGTGTATAACAGGATAAAATAATTCTTTATGAATTGGCATTTGGGATGGCTAAGGGTTGTCTTAAAGTCTTTACACCAATTCATAATAATCTGTAGTAGAAAAGGCCATCTCACTGGGTGCAGTGGCTCACGTCTGTACTCCCAACACTTCAGGAGCCTGAGGTGGGCAGATCACCTGAGGTCAGAAGTTCAAGACCAGCCTGGCCAACATAGTGAAACCCCGTCTCTACTAAAAATACAAAAATTAGCTGGGCATGGTGGTGCTTGCCTGTAATCCCAGCTACTCAGGAGGCTGAGGCAAGAGAAGAGCTTGAACCTGGGAGGCAAAGGTTGCAGTGAGCTGGGATTATGCCACTGCACTCCAGCCTGGGCGACAGAGTGAGACTTCATCTCAAAAAAAGAAAAGGTCATCTTGTTGCTACCCAGCTACCATATTGCTACTCAATATAAGAAAGGTCATCAAATATAAAGTCATACTTCTATTGAAATCCTCTGTACATCACCGATGTTTCTAACAAATAAGAAATCCCTATAATAATGTTTTCCATGGTAAATTTCATGTTATTTTATTAAAAATTTTAGGTTTTCTTTAATCTCCAAGGAAGGTGAAGGTATATTATACATGAAAGAAGTCTTTTGAAAACACATATTTTGACTTTACTAAATTTACAGGGGACAAAAGAGGTCAAGAAAGGAGGGAGAAATTAACCATATGTATTCCAGAGGGACTCCATGCATCTTCGGTTTGCCAGCCTTCATGCCTGTCAACTCTGTTTGTAGATATTATTTATCCTGTTGTTCCATTTTTTGCTTATAACAGTATATGTACACTTTTCCCATCCTTATCTTTCTTATCACTGTGTGGCCCATGCCAGATACCTTCCCCCTCTTCATAGTACCCCTCTCTTCTTGGAGCTTCTAGAACCCCACTGTGATCATGTTTCTATTACACACTTTTATACCTTCTGTGTCACCTAAGCCACTTCTATGGCTTCAACTATAATTTTCAATCTTGTAACTCCTTAAATCTAAGCCTCTCTAGGCTTGTGCATGAGCTCCAAACCCTTATTTCTAATTTCCTACAAAACATTTTCACCTGGAAAGGTAGAATCAGACTCAGTACACTCAAAACTCAGGTCATCATCTCTGCCCATCCCCTTATCATCCAGTGGTTCACTTTTCAATGACCAGCACCTAGTGGCTAAGCCTGGTATCTTCATCTTCCCCCTGTTCCAAGCAGTTGGTCATCTGATCACCTCAACTGTATATCTCACTTAATCTCTTCTGAGCCTGTCCCTTGCACTGATCAGTGCCTTATTTTAAGCTGTTATCATCTCTCACCCATATTTCTGCATGAGCCTCCTAACTAGCCTCCCAGCCTCTAGGTTTGAACTCCTGGCCTTCCCAAGTCAGCCTTCCCACTGCCATCACTGTCTTGAGTCATCTTGCCCTTGTCTAAAATAATTTGGTAAAAATCCCAGCTTATTATAGTATATGATGACCCTTGTGATGCCTGCTTACACTTCCTGTCTTGCCAACCCTCCAAGAGACCACATATTTTCCAAAACACTGGAAGACATACGTCATGTGCTCTCATGCCAATCTGTCTTTGCCTATACATGTTCCTTCTACAAGAAATCCCCGTTTCTCTTGTTTGCTTGCTTCACTCCTATTCACTTTCCAAGATCCCAGTTCAAATGTCAATTTCTCAAGGAAGAGTTTCCTAACCTTACCCATCCCCTTCTCCTTCATTGTTCCCCAAATCATCATGACCAATGACCAATCTGAGTCAGACTTTCCTACAACCTGGGCTTTTCGTCTGTCTCTGAAAACTCACTCCATTGTAGTACCACTGCCAATGACTCTCCCCACTTGACTTAGCACTAGGAAGATGGGAACTATGTTGTGTTTTGTCTCCTTATCCCAAATCTCAGCATGCAGATTCAGGGTTCAATATGTTCACCAGGTGAAGGAACAGGAAGGGTGGGTACAAGCCGCTTTACTTGTCTCTGCAGATGTTTTCTTGCCCTAAGCCCTGTATGCTCACCATCCTTTCCTAAGTGCTACTATATTTGAGTTTTACCACTAAGGGGATGTCTTCTAGATGGGAAAAATCACTGGCCACTTTCAACTAGTGTGTCCAGGGTCCTCTGCTAGTGAATTATAGAAGTGGAAGCCAAAGTCTTGACAGTGACCTTCAATGTCCTTCCCGACTGGCTCACTCCACTCCTATGACTTTTCTGACAACATTTCCTGAAATCCAGGCTTTACAATATTTCTGCTCCAACCACACAGACCTCCTTCCTAAACCTTGAGAATATAGGGCCGGCTCCCACCTTGGGGTCTTTCAATTGTCCAGAATGATAAATGCTCCTCCTTCAAATAGCTGCAATTTCAGATCTTTGCCCAAATGTCACCTTTTCAGTGATGCCTTCTTTACCCCAGCCCCCTCAGACTTCCTATTTTCTGTGTTCCCCACTTTGTTTTGTATCTCCATAGTGTCTATCATCTGGCACACTATACTTTGTCTCCCGTTACGAATGGAAGCTCCCCCTAAGTAGGGATTTTGTCTATTTCATTCCCTGCCAAATCTCCAGCATCCAGTTCTCAGTACACAGCAGTTGCTCCGTGATTTATCTTCCACACTAGGTAATGGTTTTCAAGTTTTTAAAAAGCAGAACAAAAGCAACAACAAAACAGACAACCCAATTTTTAAAATGGGCAAAGGACTTGAATAGACATTTCTCTGAAGAACATATACAAAGGCCAATACACAATGAAAAAATGCTCAACATCACTAATCATCAGGGAAATGGAAACCAAAACCACAGTGAAATATCACCTCACACCCATTAGAATTATTACAATTAAAAAAAACAACAACAACAGAAAACAAGTGCTGGTGAAGACATGGAGAAATAGGAACCCCTCTCCATTGTTGGTAGGAATGTAAAATGGAGCAGCCACCATGAAAAACTGTGGTAGTCCCTCAAAAAATTAAACAGAATTATCACATGATTCATCAAATCCTCCTCTAGATATATAGCCAAAAGAATTGAAAGCAGGGACTCAAAGAGATATTTGTTCACCTATGTTCACAACAGCATTATTCAGAATAGCTGAAAGGTAAAAAATTCTGGCTCACATTACAACATGGGTAAAACCTTGAGAACATTATGCTAAGTGAAATAAGCCAGGCACAAAAGGACAAATATTGTATGATTCTACTTATGTGAGGTACCTGCAGTGGTCAACTCAGAAAGACAGGAAATAGACTGGTGGACACCAAGAGAGGAAAGAATGGAGAGTTAGTGTTTAATGAATACTGAGTTTCAGTTTGAGAACCTGAAAAAGTTCTGGAGATGATGATGGTGATGGATGTACAAATATGTGAATACACATAATGCCACTGAACTATATGCCTAAAATTGGTAAATTTTATGTTATGTACATTTTACCAATTAAAAATTTAACAATTTTAAAAAAGAAAAAGCAGCTCAACTCGTCTTAAACTCAGTAAGAAGCCTAATAGGTAAAGCAGATAGAAGTGAAGGGGGCTGCGGTCGGAGCGGGAAATGGAGAACCACGGTATCTCTACTCTGCCGGCCCCTTGCTCTTGGAGGACGGACCCCACAAAGATTGGGAACCACCACAGGGGAGGGTTACAGCTCCATCCTAAAGTGCTTATGCACCAGTTTCACTGTTCTTAAGAACAAGAAGTTAAAAAGTCACCCCGGCTCCATTTCTAGAAGGAACTTAGTAAAAAGGAAAAATACCATCACCAACTGGCCTTGGGCCAAATGTCAACACTGACCGATTTTTATAGAGATCACTTATATCCCAGGGGCAGGGGGAAAATATCAGCAGAAAGAGCAACACTAAGTCACTGGTGCCCATATTGAATGATCATGAACACCTTACACTTTCCGAGCCCTTTCCCATAATAACAATCCTCAAAACAATCCTGTCAAGCAGGTATGAAAGGAATTATGTAATCTCCAATTCACAAGTGAAGAAACATAGAAAGTTCAGTCATAGAGAATAACCGAAGTGGAACTGACCTCAGGATAATCACTGACGCTTATTATAGATTTATTAAGACATTTGCTCAACATTTTTCACGGATTACTGCAGTTCACATTTCCAACCAGCCTCCTTCTACCATTTGGAAGTTACTGCTGTTACTCCTTTTTATTTTATTTATTTATTTAATTTTTTTGAGACGGAGTCTCTCTCTGTCACCCAGGCTAGAGTGCAGTGGCGCCATCTCGGCTCACTGCAAGCTCCGCCTCTCGGGTTCACGACATTCTCCCACCTCAGCCTCCCGAGTAGCTGGGACTACAGGCGCCCGCCACCATGCCCTGCTAATTTTTTGTATTTTTAGTAGAGACGGGGTTTAATCGTGTTAATGGTCTCGATCTCCTGATCTAGTGATCTGCCTGCCTTGGCCTCCCAAAGTGCTGGGATTACTGGCGTGAGCCACCGCACCCAGCCTGTTACTCCTTTTTAGAGTAGACAAAACTGAGGCTCAAAGAATAACCATCCCAAAATTAAGTAGCTAAAGTGGTAGACTGCACAGTCATCTCACTTCAGGGCCTGTGCACTTAACCATCAACTTTCTATACCGCCCATCTGGGTCCTCAGCTCTGGTTTGGAAAAGGCCTTCCTTCAACCTAGAAAATATGTACAGTTGATAAATCCCCATAAGTCAACTTTAAATTAAACTAGTACTAACAAAATAAATCAATACTTATTATTCCCTGAGCATAGATGCAATGAGACACTATTACTTTTTTTTTTTTTCTTGAGACAAAGTCTCGCTCTGTCACCCAGGCCGGAGTGCAGTGGCCGGATCTTGGCTCACTGCAAGCTCCGCCTCCCAGATTCAGGCCATTCTTCCGCCTCAGCCTCCAGAGTAACCGGGATTACAGGCGTCCACCACCATGCCCGGCTAATTTTTTGTAGTTTTAGTAGAGAAGGGTTTCACCATGTTAGCCAGGGTGGTCTCGATCTCCTGACCTCATGATCCACCTGCCTCGGCCTCCCAAAGTGCTGGGGTTACAGGCGTGAGCCCAGCTGCAATGAGATACGATTTCTAAAACTAAGAAAAGATTCCTAGATCTTTTAAAATCCTATGAAAATTTTTACACAAAAATGTCCTCAAGACAATCAGAATGAATAGTTACGTTTAGGTCAGTCCATTCTGTGTCTCCTGATTTTCCCAGGAAACATCTCTCTATAAAGCACATCATCTGCTGACAGAGTGTCGATGACTCCCCGTCCTTTGCTGAGAGCTTCTTCAGAGCTTTCTGAGGATAATGTCTGCTTTATTCTCCAGAAACTGGAGACAGGAGAAATATTTTGTGGTTTTTCAACATTGTTCAGTCTGCAAGGCCAACCCATGGGCTGCAAGAGTTTTGGGCCAATTGAAATAGATATTTATTTGGAAGAACATCAGCCACGGGCTGCAAATGGACAACTATCATGGGCAAGCAAGGAGGAGAAAGGGGCAGAGTCACGGCAGGGCTCAAAGCAACAGCCAGAGTTACTTCCATCTCTCATGAGAGGCTTTCGGACTATTTCCTTACAAAGACCTAGAAGTGGCTCCTCTGAAACCATCAAACATTATATTTATATATAAATTTATATGTTTATATATATATATAATTCAGAGCCTCAACAGCAGACTAGGAAAAACAGAAGAGAGAATCTGTGAACCTGAAGATAGGTCTTTTGAATTGATTCATTCAGTAGAAAAGAAAAAAGAACTTATATAAAAAAAA
>NW_012120376.1:517427-554162 GCF_000951035.1 Colobus angolensis palliatus | reverse complement strand
TATACAAATTATATATATAAATTATTACAACAAGAGCTAGATACATATGGTGCGGGTATTTCATTTACTTTGTGTTAAAAACCTAACCACAAGCTGGTCATACATGTGTCGCCTTCAGCTTGGTATGTGTGATGCTGTGACTACAGGCCCGCTACCCCACTAACTCTGGGGACACTGCTTTCTCACTTCCATTCCAGACTTAGGTGAAGCCCTAATGTCTTCCATTGGGACCAAAGTGTGTGCCATTCCTCTCGCCTGAAAATCAAGAATCAAGAAAGGTCTTACCGAGTTCTCCTTCAGCTGCAGCCCTTCCCCATTGGGAAGGGAGGACCGTCTCTTGGATGAGTTCCTGTTTGGGGTTGAGGTCATAGCCCCTGCCTTCTTCTTCACAGTGAGCACCTCACAGCTAGCTTGGTCTTCATTGTGTGTGCTCTTCCCGGCATTGATAACCCTGGAGAAGAAGCCGGAAAAGCTGGTCAGATGGATAAAGCTGAGGGCACAGTCCCTTGTCAAGGGTCAGCCAAGACAGTCTCTACAACTGGCCCAGAACTACAGCCCTGCATAATGCAGAGAACATTATGGTCTTGGTATTTTATGTTCCCAAATAAATGAACAAATTTTAATGGCATTATGTTAGCACTCATTAAAATATTTACTAAAGAAGTTGTTTTGAGACCTGTTCACCGGCAGGTGTCTGATAGATGTGATCAACTACACTAATCCATTTTAGTCAAAACACATGAGGCAATCACTCTTTCAGGTTAAGGAGCCCAGATGTTTCGGCAATTACAATGAAGACAGATAATCTGGCTCAGGGAATTCTGTTTCACTTCTCCAAGTGATAAACAGCAAAACCACCATCAATCTTATCAAGGCACATGGCAGTAATTTACAGCATGTCGTAAAAATCCAAGAGAACAGAGAACCATATTTCACTACTGCCATACCCATTTCTGTTTTACACAAAGGCAAGCAAAGGAATCAAAGGTTTACTCTTTTAAAACTATTGTTAACTCTTTGTCTTTTTTCATGTAGAATAATACTCATCACACTGGGCAACAGGCACTCTGATTTGGACACCAAGACATAATAATAAGGCACGTTGACACTGCTTTGCTTGAATTACTAAATGTTTTCAGCATAGAAACGCTTCAGGAAAACATGCTGCATCATTCATGCACCTTTTTCTCTATCAGGTGACTATAGACTCAATCCTTGGGTTTCCGCACCGCTGTCTTCTTAAGTAATTAAGCAGCAGCTAAAACAGATTTCCTTAAAGACTTCTCCTTGATCTGCCACTGGCTGCGTTTCCTTTCTAAAGCTTCAACAGTGTCACAGTCCTGACAGAGTGAGTGTGGAGTTTATTGAACTCAGTAGCAAGGAAAGAAAGGTGTTTGTTTTTTCTTTTTAAGGTAAGCTAAATAAGAATTCACTCTATAAGTGTGGTGTGTACATTGCTCTATTAATTGAGTTGCACAGCCTCTTAACAGTTAAAATCATTATTTTCAAGTGGCTTTTTAAAAACCTTTTCATTCTACAATAATTATAGGCTCAGAGTAAATTGCAGAAATATACAGCGTCCCATGTATCTTTTGACAAATTCCCCAAACGGTAACATCTTATATAAGACAGTGCAATATCAAAACTGAGAAAATGACATTGATACAATACTCTCTCCCAGACTCCTGACCTTATTCAAATTTCAACAGTTCTTACATCAAATAGCTTTTAGTACTAAAAACGGTATCAATTTCCATAAGCCAACACACACATGCCACAACCAAATAGGAAATGGAAAGCAAATTGAGATTTGAGTGCCACAAGATCTAAGCGAGCGTGTTTCAAGCATGCTTCTGCCAAACTCTGGAACTCTATGGAGGTGTTTCAGACATTTTAACATTTTCTTTATTTTTAAAATGTATACACATTTTTAAAAAATGCAATAATTTAAAAGTTCATTTCCATCTGTACATGTGATCAAATAAATGCAAGTTGACATTTTCTGGGAGGCTTTAGCATATTAAGCCATCTATCTTTTCAATTGACCATATCATTGATTGGAAGGAGAATTATTTTTTTAATTACTATTTGCAATTACTCATCCAAAAGTTCTAACAAAAAGATCTTATCAGTCATCTATTTCCTCAACTTCAAATTTCTGTATTAATCAAAATTGCTTCACCGGTCCTATCAGGTTTACTATGAATTTCAACTTAATAATATTTTTATAAACAAAAGCCTACGTTTACTCATTTCACATATTACAGTGTTTCCCGAGATTTGTCTTTAAGTAGACTGTTGCTTACAAAGTTTGACAATTGTTGTTCTGGGGCTTGTGTAAGGAGGTGGGCATCCTTGCTGATCTGAGGTCAAATTGGCCTTGGGTGCTTATCATACACTCTCAGGGGCTGAGCAGTGGGGAAAGGGAGGATTCAATGTCTATTTTCTTGCCCCACCTTCACTGTCTCTCCTCTAAGGAAAGACATTTTCATATGGCTTAAGGATAAAATGTAAATATTTAAGGACACAATGAGGCTACCTGTGTGATGGTGATTAATTCTACCTTTACTGCCTGAGCTAAGTAACTTAACCCAAGCTCCACAGCCAGGAAGTGGCACAGATGGTGTTCAGAATGAGCCTATCTTGACCCCTAACCCAACCTCTTCCTATTGTGCCCTGGGGACATCAGTCTATGACAGGCTGAGCTGGACTGTGGGGAGGCATAGAGTAAACAAATCAGGCAAGGTCTGGTCCAGGCCTGAGAGGAAGGGGAATTCTTTCCCAGCATCTCTGGCTATTGGAGGAGTCTAGGAAAAAGGCCCAGGAAAGAGTAAAGTGGCTCAAATCTGCCTGTCCCTAGAGAAGCTAATGCTATCCAGGCTAAGTCACTAGGGGGCCTGCTGCTGAAGCTCATAGTATAGAACATGCATTCATCTGGAACATCCCTTTTACATCTCTCCTCAGAAAACCACACCAGGCAGAGGAAGGAGGTCCGAAATACCACCTGTCTCCTCTCAGTCACTGGTGGTGACTTCCCAAGCAACATGTTTGGGGTGGATTGTTTACTGGGTGATGTTATACCACCGTGGTGTCCCAAATGAGCACCTTCCCTGGGGAAAGCTCAAGTGGAGGTTCAGCTGGGAAAATCTGTTCATGACAACCATCCCTCCATACTGTCGTCCGTATAAGATCCTGGCTGCTATTTCCAGAACTTGGCATCACTCTGACCACTGGCACCTCATCCTGGGCTGTAGAAAGGTATTGTTTCCTTTTGGTTCTGTTTTTTGAACCAAAAAAGCATTGCTGATCTCCAATAGCTACGTGCCAGGCTGACTCATCCACCACTGCCGTTTCCAACAGACAACAAAGCTACTATAATTACATAAATCACGAATTCCTGTCCCCTTAACGTGCTTTGTCTCTCATCTTTCTCTCAGTGGTTACTAAACTCCAAAGTTGACCTAACTTCAGCAAAAGGTCTTAGAAACTTCATTGCATGCATATGAGAAATCAGTGACCTGGAAGACTGTGAATGGCGCAAGGTCACACAGCTAAATGTGAACGCACTTTTGAGTTCTGAGAGCTTTCTGCTTCAGCTCTCGGGTTTTATTTTCCTATTGTGCATCTATTCTTGTTGGTGCTTGGTTCAGAGGTCTGTCCTGCAATGACTCAAACCCAGAGAACTGTGAAAGAACAATTACTTGTGCCCTTACTTTGCCATTTCATGTTGAACGTAGCTTATGAATAGCACTAGTGAAGTATCAGTCTGAAATGTCAATCGAATGGGAAGATGGCAGTCCCAGCTCTGTAAGCCTGTTTTGTCAGAAACCTGATTACCATTCAGATGATAAAATACTAATTTAAATATTAAATTTTAAATATCAATTTAAAGTCACTGTTTCTTTGTTGTTGTTCAAAAAAACAAAAAACAAACAAACAAAACCCCACGACTCTTATTCCCTATTTTATATTATTTCAACTTTCCTACTTCACACAGCTTTAGTAGAAAGGCCTAATTCTTCTCAATCTCATTTGGCTCTAACAAGTTTGACCAGTACCAACTTAAATATTTTATTTTGCACTTCAAAGGTAAATGCTTTGTTTACTAAATGTAAACAAAATCTTTAATTTTATAAAAAGTAATTGAGAAAAACTTTGTTTCGCAAGCTGAGGAGCAGCATGCTGTTAACAGATTCAACAGTTTCCTTAAAGGCAAGCAGGTGGACCGGGGCACCACTCCCTTGCTGTATGCTCCGGCACAAAGTCTGTGCCACCTTGAGGTCAACAGGAAAGATGACTATACTATCTACATTGTTGGCCTAAACAATACTTGCCCATGATACTCATTTTGAAGGCTTTAAAAAAATGCTGGTGGACCATGAATCATCATACCTTCGGTCACATTATTTTCCAGTTTACAAAGAGGGAAAGTATTTTTCTGGAAATTAAACTGGAGGTAATAAGTCATGGTGGTTCTTAACAAAAACTATCTCCCTAGAATACAGCACAAAGCAGGTACCCAACAAATGTTTACTGAATGAGTGAATCTGACAGAAATCAACTCTGCTGCTTCCTAGATGTGGATAACAGTATCTCATATTTGTTGAGAACTATGTATGAGCCAGAGACTGCTGTTAGTATTTTGTAGAAAGTAATTAGCTCATTTCATCCTCTTGTCAACTCTATAAGGTATCTGCCACTGTTACTCCCTTTTTAAACGAAGTCACAGCTAGTGACTGGCAGAGTAGTTTGATCAAGTTACTTAACTTTGGCAAATTTCAGTTCCTTAGCTGTACTTCATGGATTAAATTCTATAACTTACTAAGATTTTGTGTGTGTGTGTGTGTGTGTGTGTGCGCGCGCACGCTGGGGAAAGGGGTTTTAGTCATCACAATGAAAGACATGGTTAATTTTGAAGTTAGGTTTAAATTCAAGTAGGAAAAATGTTATAAGTTGAAAGGGGAAGCAGAGCTACTGTCTCCTCAATATGGAAATTTTATACCCAGTTTATTCAATTCTTAGAAGAACAACAAGACACATCTGCTCTGGGAGAGACACGTGGCAAAGTTAAATTTATTTATGTACTGCTTTAACCTACCAGCCTACCTTCAATTGAACCAAAACCCCTAAAATTTTTCCCTTTGTAAAAATAGGTAAACACAGACCTTTACAAACTTGAAAGTAAAAAATCCTGTATGTGTATCAGATACACCTTGAAATTATAACTTAAATATCAGGCATAAACATGCACTGAGATCGTAACAATAGCAGAATCTACTTAAAAAGAGCAAACAATTCATTCTGTGTTACCATGATACACTTGGAATACTCATTTTTCTTCTATTTGTGAAATACTCTAGTCAATTTATTTTGTAATCATCACCACCTCAATTTCAGCAGAAAAGTCTTGCTTTTACATGTGACTGTTATAAACCTGACTTCAAGAACACTCATTGGATGACATGACACTTAGAAAGCATCCCTATCACTAAACACAGACAAAGTAAGTACCTCAAGTATTCGCATGTAGTGAGTCCTGTCACAAAGGCCACTGGCCCCAGAACCATTTTCAACAGATTTACAGAAGATAGCCGACCAACAAAGGACAGATTAGACATTTTTTGAAGGTTTCCCATGCGGCATGTATGGTGCTAAATACTTCACAGGTGGCAAAGTCATTCAACACCGACCCCCTCTCTCTCCCCACCATGAGTCACTCAGCATAGTGCAGAAGGCAGACACAGGGACCATGGCCGGAGAGACCTAATTCAAACTTGGTCTCTGTTCATTACTAGCTCTAGCTATGTATTCTTGAGCAAGGTACACTTTTCCCCTAAAATAAGAATAGTCACTTCCCATCAGAAAAGAGTTGTGAGAATTAAATGCTCTAGCATGAAAAATATTTGATGAGTGCCTGGTATATAGTAAGCACTCAAAATATGTTATTTAATAATAATACACCAAATGCAAAGCTAGCTGCCTCTTCTGTCAGGACCCAGGGATGTTATCCAGCCATGTCAGTTAGAGGAGAATCTCCTCTTTCCTCCCCCTTTCCATCAGCATCCCTCTGCCTCCCTCAGGAACACATGGCCAGACATCCAGAGCCTACGAGGACAAGGAATGAGACTTCCCAGAACAGGGACCTCCTTTGAGTCCTCTTCTCAAGCTACATGCTCTGTACACAGGCGAGTACCCACATGGTTCTGAATATGCTGCTTCCAGATTCCTGCCCAGGTCTGCCCACGCACATCAGCTCTGGGCCCTCAGGCTCCTGGACTCAGAAGCACAGTCTCAGGACCACAGAAAAAGGCCAAATAGAGAGTCCTGTTTTGTGGTTATTGTCTTGCTTTGCTTTCAAGGAAATATCAAGGCCTTGACAGTTTAGGCTAAAAAGTTTACATTAAGTGTTCATACTGGTTCATACAGTATTGACAAATGTTTAAGGAGAGGTGTCTCATGATGGCCATCAGGTGAAGTGAGATTTATATATAACTAGGAGGTAGACAGTAAAATACAGTGTGTATGTGTGTGTGTTGGGGGGAGGATGAATAACTTATGGAAGACCAAATAAAGCTATCAATTATGAAAATTCTCTTTTCCAGGTTACCTCTTGGGCAACGTCTCACTCATGTGGTCCTCTCAAGTGTTACTGGCCATGCAGATGGGCTGGAAAATAAGGACAACTTAATTCCTAGCTGCAGTAATAACCTCTCATTCTTGGGGTACTGAGAAACCACAGCTCTGACCAGGAACCTAAACATTTGATAACAGCCATCAGCAAATCCAGCTGGATGGCCAGTCAGAACATCCATCAAGAATAACAACTTCTCCCAGAGGGTTTCACCTGGCCCAGGTGGCAGGGGGACAGGAGATCATCTCAGCCTGCTCACAATCTGTGACCAGGGAGGAGGAAGGATGGTATAAAATGAATTTGCTGTGATGTTTGGCTTTCACATTTTTGAAGATGGCTAAGTAACATCTCATGACTTGTATGGTAGCGTGGCCGGGCAGTCTAAGTGCCATCTTGTGGAGGACGCCGCATGTAAAGGCAGAATAAACACAGGCTAGGAAGAGGTCCTTCTGTCTTAGACCTTCTGGCTCCCAGGCTCTGTCTGTGGCTAAGAGCAGTGACCAATGAGGGGCTGCAAACTGGGGTCTCAAGAGCCACATTCAGCCCACAGTCAGATTGGTATTTTAAAATTTTTGTCCACAAAGTGTTCATTAAAACATAAATTAGTTGCCAATATTTTAAAATTGGGATATTTACATTAAAATCTTAATTTTCCAATTTCTTTTGAAAATTAATACATCCAGCTACAGATGTCACATTCTTGAGTGACTATAATCAGCTGGACCTGAGGAGAGGCCGCCCCCTCCACAAGATAGGACATGTCCTTGCCAATTTACCTCAGATCTTACTCTGTCCACTTTTGTCATTGAAGTGACCAGCCTGGCCTCATGGGCATTTGAATCTGTAACCTTGCAATTAGATCTCTGTGACTTTATGAGTAAATAAAAAAAAAATAGATACATAGTATATGTTGATTACAATAATTTAAAAAATATTTATTGTATAATAATAGGGATAAGTCAAGATGGCAAGGAGATGGTCTCTACTCTCAAAAAGCCTATAGTCATTTATGTTAGTTTTAGTCCTTCTGGGTTTCTGACACAAAATACCACTCATGATTGTAATCCCAGCACTTTGGGAGGCCAAGGCAGGAGGATCATTTGAGGCCAGGAGTTCGAGACCAGTCTGGTCAACATGGTGAGATCCTGTTTCTACCAAAAAAAAAAAAAAAAACACCCAATGTGGTGGCATGTGCCTGTAGTCCCAGCTACTTGAGAGGCTGAGGTGAAAGGATTGCTTGAGCCCAGGAGAAATTGGAGGCTGCAGTGAACTATGATTGTACCACTGTACTCTAGTCTGGATGACAGAATGAGACCCTCTCTCTCTATATATATAGAGACACACACACACACACACACACACACACACCATAAACTGGGTGGGTTATAAATTTCTCACAGTTTTGGAGGCTGAGAAATCCAAGTTCAAGATATCAGCAAGTTTTTGTGTCTGGTGAGGACCCCCTTTCTGGTTCATAGATGGTTGTGTTCTCAATGTGATCTCACATGGCAGAAGAGACAAAGCAGTTCTCTGGGGCCTCTTTTCTAAAAGCACTAATCCCATTCATGAGGGCTCCATCCTCATGACATAATCAATTTACAAAGGCCCCACCTCCAAAAACCATCACACTGGGGGTGAGGATTTCAACATATGCATTGAGGATGGGAGATGCAAACATTTAGTCCATTGGCCCTTCTCACAAAAACTACAATTTGCTTGAATTGATGCCATACTCAAGGCCTATGTCTCAAGGGATCTGAGAACACAGAGGAGACAAGTCAACAAAAGAAAAGTCGGGGAAAGTATCACAGATGAAGAGGTATCTGAACTCAGTGTTATGGAATGAAGGAAATCAACACTCAGAGAAAAGGTAAGGAAAGGCTCTCCTAGCAGAGGAACAGCCTGTGAAAACAGAAGGTGTTGTGAAGTTTATAAAGAGGTGTAGGGTGTAACCTAACTAAGTATTGGCTTGGTGAGGGAGCTACATCAGAACTAGACCACAAAATTCTATAGGAGCTTTATTCTGTTCAGCTTATAACCAATGGAAGAAATCTAAGATTGTTTAAACTAGGGACTGATGTGATCACAGTTACTCTAGAAAAATAACACTTGTGGCTTAGTAGAAGATGGGCTCTAGAAGACAAATGACAAAGGAAGAACTCAGGGTCTCTTACAATAGTCCTAGTGACAAAGAGGTTGTGAACCAAACAATGGCTCTCAGGGGACGGGAAGAGAGGAGGCGAATGAACCGAGAAGCCCCATAAAACCTGTTGGACATGGGTTATAGAGAAGAGAGAAAAGAGGATGAATCCCATGTTTCCAAAATGGCAGAATGAGGTGCCACTGATAAATGAAGGGAGGTGAGAAGGTGAAACAAGTCTTGGTGGTGGGGAGTTCTGAGGGGTGAGATAATGCAATTGGTTTTAGGTCAATGAACAGAGAGTTCAAGGTACCAGAAATTTCAAAGTCAGTAGCTGCCAAGTTCAACTTAAACAGTGACTGGCAAACTATCGCCCATGGGCCAAAGCTGGACACTGTTTTTACACAGCCTGCAAGTTAAGAATGATTTTTATATTTTAAGTAGTTGGGAGGAAAAAAAAGAATATTTCATGTCAACATTATGTAAAATTCAAATTTCAGTGTCCATAAAGTTTTGCTGGAACACAGCCACATTCATTCATTTACATATTGTCTCTTGTGGTTTTCATACTATAATGGCAGAGTTATTAGTAGTTGCAACAGGGACTATCTGGCTCACAAAACCTAAATTATTTACTATTTGGGTCTTTACAGAAAATGTGTGCTGACCCTTGAACTTATTAGGTTGAAGTATCTGAAATTGTTTTTGCAGATCAAAAACAGTTGAATGCTGACGATTTCATGTGGTTACACGTAATACGTAAGTGAAGCAAAAGAGAGAGATACAGGGTAGGGGTAGAACTTAACATGCATTTTGGCATTATTAGTAACATTAGCTGTGGATACACTTTGCTCTACCATTTGGAGGCCATCAGTAACTTCTCTCCCCCTCACCAATATGATTAAATGAGAATGAAAAAACAAGCATAAAGATCAAAAGATAAAATGTTGCCTCATAGATTTCCCCACACAAATATCAGCGTTTTCTTCTTCACAGTGGTTGTTTAGAAATGAACATTTAACATAGTAAAAATGAAAATCAGAAAGTCATCTTTGTGTATTTCCTTTCAGTAATCCTCTGGGTCCCCTTGGCAAAACCATTAATACCACCAATGTCCAACTTCCTTATTTGAATAAGGAAGTCTGTGCTCTGTCAGATGCTGGAACAATTCCCGTACAAGGCCCCAGTGCTGCTCTGTTGGAGCCAAGTGAAATCAAAATAAAGGCCAATCCAAATAAGATTGAAGTGTTGAAGTTTTGCGTAACATAAAGCAGAAAAACGCTTTTTGCAGGTTTAGAACAATATCATTTGTATATAGCTATTTGCATCTGTTGGTGATTCAGGGAAAAAAAGCAAAGTACCGCTTTTCTAAAGATCAGATTTTGTTTTATTTACCAGCTATATCAGTACTATCAGCAATGTGAGAATTTTTTTTAAACAAAAAATTTTTTTGAAGTCTGTTTCAAATGTGTAATTTAAACAAAAAAAAATTTTTTTTTGAAAGTCAGTTTCAAATGCGTGATTTAAAAACCCAAACTTTAAAAAGCCTGAAACTAATAAAATATGAAACCAAAAGACAGAAGTATTCTAATCTCAACAACTTCAGATAAAACATATACATTTTTAATTGACAGATCCTCAAAAATCCCAGACACCACCTAGACTTTCTCCTTATTGCTGGATAAAGAAAGTACTGGACTATATAGGCCTCTGGTATTTTCCTTTTAAACCTTAAAGTAATACAAGAGAAATAAAGTTATACAGAAGGGGACTGTTATGTAGTAAGGAAGGTTTTAAGCCCTAACTTGGAAGTTATCTTTAGAAAGGTGCTATCCACCTTCACATAAGAGGCCACTCCACCTAAACATACAGTAGAGCAGGAAACATGAGAGGGACAGGTAGACAGGCTTTTCTCTGCTAGAAATTCGAGACGCAGTCTCGTATAGCTTTTAAGAGCAGAGAGACTCTGGAACCAGACTCCCTAGTTCTGAATCCTGGATCTGCAAGTAGGTAGCTGCACGACTTTTGGCAAGTTATTTCCCTGTGCCTCAGTTTCTCATAAGATGGGGATAATGAACAGTATTTTTCTCATATGGTAGCTGTCTGTTGTAAAAAAAGAAATGCTAAAAGTGTTTCATAGGCTGGGCACGGTGGCTCACGCTTGTAATTTCAGCACTTTGGGAGACTGAGGTAGGTGGATCGCTTGAGGTCAGGAGTTTGAGACTAGTCTGACCAACATGGCGAAACCTTGTTTCTACTAAAAATACTAAAATTAACCAGGCATGGCAGTGCGTGCCTGTAGTCCCAGCTACTTGGGAGGCTGAGGCACGAGAATTGCTTGAACCTGGGAGGTGGAGGTTGCAGTGAGATGGTGCCACTGTACTCCAGCCTGGGCAACAGAGCGAGAATCTGTCTCAAAAAAAAAACCAAAAAACAAACAAAAAAAAACCCCACAAGTGTTTTATACTTAACAACTTAATGCTTTTAACTGTAAACATGAGAAAGGTGTTGTTTTTATCCTTGTTTTATTGGCCCCATCAATGTCATATGCATAGTGATTTATGTAGGTAAAGGTCCTAGGCGAGACATTCTGATATTCTCTTATAGCAACTGAGGTTTTACATTATGTGCTGTGCTCACACATACGATAATCTGGCAAATAATTGCACAACAGACTATAAATAAAACACAGGTAACACAAGAAGGAATTGTGACATGTCACACGGTTTCAGCACTTCAATATATTTTTTTCAAGGCAAGCTTAGTATTACTGCAAATGTACATTAAAAGTGATAATTAATTTTCCCCTTGCTACTTCAGTCTTTACATTTTTTTTTGAAGTACTTTAAGTGAAAACAATCTGCTTTGAAAAATCTCTACCCTTGTGTTAATTAACCTGCAGAGAACGTTTGTTTCCAGATTAAAGACTGAACAATACATCAAGTAGCCCTTTGAAAACCAGTTGTTATCTGATCAAATATTTTTACCTTTGTCCCCAGACCCAGGGCAAAGCTCAGTCAACAATCCAAGTCTCCCTAATTTACAAGGGAAAGAACATGCTAATTTAGCCCTTGAGATCTCAGAATAACCAATCTGAGTTTCATTTTAGGCAAACTGATTTCTCTACCCTAAGAAAGCTAGAAAGTACAATAGGACTTTGCTATGGCCTTTGTCAACCTTAAATAATGAGATTCAGAAATTATGATTAAGCATCTAGTTTATTCCAGTGCAAGGCAAAGCTTAAGGATAGCCACCTGGGCAGCATACACTCCAAATGGATGGGGTTGGTGTTCCAAAGTGGGGAAGCTAAGGTTTCACTTATATAGGCAGAAACAGTTTTAGCAGGGTTCAGCACTTTCTGTACAAAGCCCGTATGTAACATTACAGTGATTTGCTTAGTATGGATTGCTACATTCCAAGGAAGATTGCTTTAGCATTCCTGAGAAGGAATAATGTTCTGAGGGGCAAGGGGGGTGTCTTATCTCTGATGCTGCTTCTTCATTGCTCATCATTTACAGGAAAAAGCAGACATTGCAACTGCATGCTACATGACTCAGGCTACATAGCCACATTCCTCTCAAGGCTCAGGATAACTTAAAGGTCCAACAGCTTTAAGTTTGGATTATTTAATTTCACATTTGAAGGAGACAAATGTGCTGAATGTAAGCTATTTTAAATTAGATGCTTAATATCATCCTTAAATAAAAAGGACAAGGTGGACTACCAATATATTTCAATTAGTCAAGGGTAGATGTGTTCCAAAATGTGTGTTTATTTCAGTTGTGTTCTTCCTATCTCAAATCACACAGCAGGAAGTAGGCACTTAATAAATGTTACTTGAATGAATAAACAAATGAACTCATTTTGCCATAACACCCCATGGGAGAGAGACTAGAATAATGAAGGTGTTTTAAGCCTGCCTACATATTTCTTCAAGCTTACAATATTTGGAGTTTCTCCTCATTTGATTTTTGCATTCAATAGAAAAAAATTAATTATAAGCACCTCTACTAGGAAATGAGCTTGGGAGTAGGATATGTTCAAGTGACCCCTAAACATTCTCCAGCAAAGAAGTGGCTGATAGATGTCAGAGCCTAGGGTACCTCTTCCTCCAAATTCCACTTCTGGCTTCTGCCTTACAAGTTCTCACCCTATTAACAGTTACAGCCGACCAAGAAGGCCCTGGATGGCCAGGATGGCTCTTTTTCAACATCAAAAGACTATTGCAAAGGAGGGGAAATTCCAAAGGTCTAAGCAGGACTTGGAAGTAGCAGACAGGCAATTCTCACACTATCAGTTTGAAGCTACCCAGCCACGCAATGAGTTACCTCAAAAAGTAGGAATTCCCTTCACTAGAAATGTCCAAAAGCTGGCTTATGACCTCCCAGGGATACTCTGAGGGTCTCTGCATGGAATGAGAAGTTCCTAAGGCTTCTTTTCCAACTGTTGAGTCTATACCTCCTCTTCTTGCCTCCATCTGTAGTTAATATAAAATCTATACTTCTTTCAGAGCTAAAATTAATTTACATGGAACATAGCTTTAGAAAAGCGGAGTGGTACTTCCTGCTGAGGTAATTCTCTGACACCTGGTAAACCACATTTGAGGTATGGCAAGTCTCCGTAAAAATGGAAATTTCATTGACTTGGCTTCCTATCCCCAACTAGACCTTTAATACGGGGTGTACAAGGGAACCTCAAGTGCTGCTGTTCCTTGGGGCTGCAAATGAGGCTTGCTGTTCTTCCTCCCCAGGCAACTTTCCCTGGGAGATCCTCTCTATTCCCAAGGCTTCATTTAAGATCCAAACACTAAGCACTGCCGAAATCATATCTACAGTACAGATCTCTGGGGTGCCTGGCCTGGGTTTCCAAATACCTTTAGAATATCTGCATTTGCATGTTGCACACATGCAAGCTGCCTAACCCTATACTTATTTCTCCTTCCTTCTGCCATCTCCTTCCTGTCTCAAATACGATGCTCCTTGTGGTGTTCTATGTCTTAGTGGACCAAGAATTCCAAGGAGCATCCTTGTCCTCCCAGCTTACTACTCTCCCTACATCTAGCTTCTCAGCTTGTGGGGCTAAGTCATAACTAGGACTTACATCCCCAATTCCCTGCCTTGTTCAGGCCCTCATCACATCCAGCAGGCACCAATATTTAAACCTCGTAACCTGTCGTCTCTTCTTAGTAAATCCTGCACAGCATGGCCGGACTGACCTTTCTCAACCGTGAACGTGGCCGTGTCTCTCCCACACTCAAACATCTCCAAATGGGCTCTGAAGATTTCAGGATAAAATTTAAACTTTTGGGCCAGGCACGGTGGCTTGTGCCTGTAATCCCAGCACTTTGGGAGGCCAAGGCAGGCAGATCATCTGAGGTCAGGAGTTCGAGACCAGTCTGACCAACATGGCAAAACCCTGTCTCTACTAAACAAAAATTAACTGGGCATGGTGGCAGGCACCTGTAGTCCCAGCTACTAAGGAGGCTGAGACAGGAGAATCTCTTGAACCCAGGAGGCGGAGGTTGCAGTGAGCCAAGATTGTTCCACTGCACTCCAGCCTGGGCGACAGAGCAAGATTCTGCCTCAAAAAAAAGTTTTCTTTAACTTTTTAGTTTACCACATTAGTGTCTTCCTGATGGGCCCCCTGCATATCCTCAGCTTCCCCCATCTGGTCTCCTCACATCCCCTCATCCTTAGCCATAACAAACAGCTTGTGGTTTACAAAAAGCACCCAGTTGCTACATACCACGATTCCTTCTCACATGCCTTTTCCACCCTCTGCAATGACCTAACCTCCTCTTGTCTGACAAACATCCCTTGTCCTTCAGCATTCAGTTTGTTAAGGCTGTTTTGCATGCACTTTATTGTCTTTTTTTTTTTGAGACGGAGTCTCACTCTGTCACCAGGCTGGAGTACAGTGGCGCGATCCTGGCTCACTGCAAGCTCCGCCTCCCAGGTTCACGCCATTCTCCTGCCTCAGCCTCCCGGGTAGCTGGGACTACAGGCACCCGCCACCACACCTGGCTGATTTTTTTGTATTTTTAGTAGAGATGGGGTTTCACTGTGTTAGCCAGGATAGTCTCGATCTCCTGACCTCGTGATCCGCCCACCTTGGCCTCCTGAAGTGCTGGAATTACAGGCGTGAGCCACCGCACTGGGCCTATTGTTCTTAAAGACTGCAGTGTAACCAGTAAGTAGCACAGTGCTGTTAGTATGGAAATCACCAGAAACTTGGATTGGTATACTAGCTCTGCCGCCAGCTAGTTATGTGTCTTGGGGAGGTTAATGGGCTACTGTGTGGACTAAGAGAATGCATAAATGTAAAGTGCGTACACCTGGCAGAGACATGCTTTTATCTGCCCAGACTCCCTTTCTCCTAGACATCATCTTCCCTTTCCACCCTCCTCCGTCCCATTCATATGGTTTTTCCATGGCCAGAGTTGACTGGTCTAGGGATGGCCACCTGATCTCTGAGTTGAGCCAATTAGGGCCCTTCTATGGAAAATAAAAGAAAGAAAAAGGCAGCAGAAGGCAAGAGGGGGAAGAGAGGGAGAGACAAAGAGGAGAAGAGTACATATTTGTGAGAAGAGTACATATTGGAAATAGAATCTCAACAGAGTCCCTAGTTCTAGGTGTTCCCAAGACCCATTTGTCTTTGGAATATCTGGGTAACCCCAATATCCTCTAGCAAATTCTCCTTGAATGGCTGTCAATTGCAAGCTAGAGTCTAACAACACCCAACTCGCAATACACCCTTACTATACTATTATTATTAAACTGTAAGTGCCTTGAAGGTAGGGGTAGAATCTTATTCAATTTTGTATCCTCAGAGATTAGCATAGTGCCTGATATACTGCAGGCAGTCAAATACCTACTAGATGAAAGGTTTGTTGACTTCAGGGGAGAAATTGTAATTCGGGGTTAAAATTTATATCACAAGCTCAAGGATCTTTACCTAATATCCTGTTCTAAGAGGTAAAAGACAACGAGAAGTAGCAAATTTTTGCTAGTTATGAACAGAGCAAGCCAGTGAAGTAAACATCTGACAGCCACTGGTCAGGCATATTTAATCCTCTGAATATCTTTGATTTATTATCAATTGAGTAAATCAAGGTTTATTTTAAGGATTCAAAAAAAAAAACTGTTAAACTTACATAGATAACTATTACTGAAGCTTACCAACAGTAGACAGTGAGCTGTTCAGAAATCTAGCAACTGAAAAAAAACAAATCATCATTCCCATGGCCTGGGATATGGAAGGACTCAGAAATTGTTGGAAATTCCACAGACTCAAAATGAGGTAACTGTTTACCTTCCTTACTGCATTTTAATCTAGAGATTAAAATAGATCTCATTGTTCCAGAATCCTGCCTATGGTAAGAAATGGGTTCTCAATGGCTGAGAATAAATTTTAATAGCGGAACCAGAAGCATAACAGGAAATCAGGAGGAAGAATTTTTCTTCATAAAAAGGACCATGAGGTTAATTTTCATTTCATTACATTTCAAACTGTATATTTTTGTATGCTGGTTGCAACATATCCTTTCTGTATTGACATGAAGCATAAATTAATCAGTAAATACATAAAATTCTTACATCCTACATTTTCAAAATAGTTCCTAACTCATTAATTTATTCCTAAAATAACTAAGGTGCAAAGATTCAAGAATAAGATGACTGATAAATTTGATATGTGAATTAACCAAATCCAACACCAAATCATGGTTAGATTCAGGCTTACCAGAAAATTTTATGAAACCACAACCTAATAAAACACAACACTAAATGACTACAAATGCAATCTAGGACACTTTCCATGGCAAGCTATATTTAGAATTCCAAGCTCTGTTGTGTAGAATGGTTCTCAGATTTTCATGTGCCTATGAGTCATCTGAAGGACTTCTTAAAACATCAGTTTTTGGGCCCCACTCTCAGAGATTCAAACTCAGTAGATCTAAGGTAGGATCTGAGAAAAGCTCCCAAGTGGCGGTGATACTTTGGGCTTACTGATGAGGACTGAGTTGCACTGGCCTAGATGAATCATGGTTGCTTTGATTTCAGCAAACACTGGAATTCCCCTGCATCCTCAGCCTCATTCCACTGAGCTAGAGAATTGTACGTGATATACCCTTAGTTTATAATCCACTGGTGGTGGCTGGAACTATCAGAGACAGAAGCTCAAGAGACTCCTAGAGATGGAAAGGGGATCCTAGTGAGGCACTGAATTATGGTAATAGGAACATAAACCTGGTGGGGTTGGGGGGCAGTCACTGGGAGTGGGGAAAGGGTGACTGGGGACTAGGATAATGGGGAATCCTAAAAGGTTGGGAAGAAAAATACTGGCAGGTCACTAGCTGCAGGGGAAGGGAGTGGGAATAGTGGTGAATGAGAGACTACCTCACATGGAATTCCTGTTAGGAAATGGTTGGGAATAGAAAAGAAATGGTAACAGAGGGTGGGAGAGGGCAGGGGACACACAGGAAGCTTGTTTCCCAAGGTGGAAGTGGCTGCCATACAAAGGGGTACAGGGCATCCGGATTGCTCAGCACATCCAACCTGGAAGGTGAATAACCATCTGGGACAACTCTTTTTATATCAAAGATAATGATACACTATCTAAATTATCAATTACAACACACTTTTACTAGAAAGAAAAAGGACTGAAATAACACTTGTAAATACTTGTGATTTAATTGTATATTGTCTCAGTTGAGCATCCCAACAACAAGATAGATAAGGAAGGTATTATCTGTCCCATTCTATAAAAATTGAATCCAGAAAGCTGACTAACTTGGGGTCAGATAGCTATTGGGTGGTAAAATCAGACTCATATCCCACCTGATTTCAAAGCCTATTCACCCACTATTCTATGCAGCAGAGAAAGGAAGCTGAGCAGCTCTCAGATCTAGAAGGAAAACCAAGGGTCCACTGGTATCATACAAGCCAAGTGTGAAGTTTCAAGAGGGAAAGGTGCCAGGTGCTAAGAAAAGTTCAAGTGCCCACTAGATAGGCAAAGAGGTTATCAGTGGCCATTGGTAAGGACTATAAAATTCAAAGTACTAAAATACTCTCCCCTCCCAGAGAAAGAAAAGTTTTAAGGTGATAAAATGTACTAAGTCTGAGACAGAGTGCATTCATTCCCAGGGAAGTATTTCACTTGTCTGCTTCCTTTCTATGAATAAGTTAAAAACCCGAAACAGCATCCATGCCTCTACACAAATTTTAGCTCCAATCCAAAGGGGACACTGTTAAACAACTGCTCTAAAATGCTGTCACAAGTTTCTAGAAATTATAAATAGCAATTTACAGAGTAATTAAATAACGATTTTTTACTTCATTTTTATTTTTTTGAGATAGGGTCTCAGTCTGCCACCCAGGCTGGAGTGCAGTGGTGTGATCATGGCTCACTGCAGCCTAAACCTCCCAGGCTCAAGTAATCCTCTTCCATCAGCCTCCAAGTAGCTGGGACTACCGATGTGCACCACCATGCCTGGCTAATTTTTTTTCTATGCTTTTTGTAGATACAGGACTTCACCGTGTTGTTCAGGCTGGTCTCAAACTCCTGGGCTCAAGCAATCCACCTGCCTCAGCCTCCCAAAGTGCTGGGACTACAGGTGTGAGCCACTGTGCCTGGGCAACGATTTTTTAAGTTAGCTCCAAATTCCATGGACATTTCAAAACTTTATATGTTTTTGTAGTTAAAGATTTACTGATAATTTAGTTTTGAACTTTCAAATTATTTTTTAAAAATAATTTTGACTCCTCAAAGTAAAAATTTTTAAAAGCACACCCAATAATTAAAAACTTAACTGCATAGCAAATTGGTAATCTAACAATACAAATTAGTAATCAAAAAATGCAAGTGCCTTTTAAACAACTATAGCACAAAAATCCAAAGAGGAAAAATGTAAAAAAAAAAGAAAAAAAAAAAACAAAATCCCAAAATGTCCTCGGCAGTTTTATTGTTAGTAGAAATATTGGTATTGACATTTTGAAACTATTTATATATGGATATATGAAGATATTTAAAAATATATATTATATAAAATATATATTCTAGTAACATATATATGTAAAATATATATTCTAGTAACATATATATGTAAAATATATATGTTTATTCATTTATTTTAGGGGAAAGCATGAAGAATGCAGTCCCCCACTACCACAAATTATGCAGTCAAGTTTCCCACTTTCGGGGAAATCACGGGTCAGCACATCCAGAGTGCAATGGATAAACCTCACCCTGGGAAAACCACCTTCGTGATCATGTTATCTTCCCTGCCAGGTAAGAATGGGATATAGAATAAATGTTATCTATTAAGACCTGGCAATAAATATAAATTAAATTGAAGAAAAATCTAGTAATGTTAAATTTGAGTTGGAGATATCAATATGAAGTCAACTGTTGAAATACATGTATTTTTTAATGCTGTCTACTCAAAGGGCCTGGAAACAAGGACAGCCTAGGACTGTGAGCATTCTAAACACCCAGACTTTGGTTTCCAAATACTACTGCCCACTGAAAGATACCAGCGTTTCTTGGCAAAATGGCTGGTTCCAGATATGAGACAGTAAAAGTATAAGGTGAGGCAGAGGCAGCTTGTAGGGCCAGAAAGCATAAAAGCACTCAAAGATAATTTGGCATTTCAGAAGGACCCAGAAGTATGTTTGAAGGGGTTATAACTGGTTAATTATGAGTTAATTAACATCAAAAGCAAACAAATGTTAACACAGAGAAAAAAAAACAACCCTAAATCTACAGTGGTAGTTAAAAGGAGAAATAAAACTAAATTTCTAGGGCTAGGCACAGTGGCTCATGCCTGTAATCCCAACACTTTGGGAGGCCAAGATGGGTGGATTGTCTGAGGTCAGGAGTTCAAGACAAGCCTGGCCAACATGGGGAAACCCTGTCTCTACTAAAAATACAAAAATGAGCTAGGCGTGGTGGCAGGCACTTGTAATCCCAGTCACTTGGGAGGCTGAGGCAGGAGAATTGCTTGAACCCGGGAGGCGAAGGCTACAGTGAGCTGAGATCGTGCCATTGCACTCCAGCCTGGACAACAAGAGTGAAACTCCATCTCAAAAAACAAACAAAAAAAACTAAATTGCTACAACTGGAGGTGACTATTATACTAGTTTCTTATTCTGAAAATTGATAATTAAAGGTGAGAAATTAAACATTGACCTATCTTGTTGAGAAAAAAACTAGTTTTTTCCCAGTTAATAAAGTACTGTGGACTGAATGTGTGTGTCTCTGCCAAAATTCATACATTGAAATCCTAACCCCTAATAGGATGCTGTTAAGAGATGGGGCTTTGGGGAGGTGATTGAGTCATGAAGGCAGAGCCCTCGTGAATGGGATTGGTGCCTTTGCAAGAGAAACCCCTGTGAGCTCTCTGGCTTTCTTTCCTACATGTGAGGCTACAACAAGGTGGCAGTCTATAACCAGGAAAATGGCCCTCACTGGAACCTGACCATGCTGGCACCCTGATCTCAGACTTCCAGCCTCCAGAACTGAAAAGTAAATTTGTTGTTTATAAACCACTCAGTCTGTGATACTTTGTTACAGGAGCCCAGACTAAGAAATAACAAAGATGCCATCAGAGAAATGCAAATCAAAACCACAATGAGATACCATCTCACACCAGTTAGAATGGCAATCATTAAAAAATCAGGAAACAACAGGTGTTGGAGAGGATGTGGAGAAATAGGAACACTTTTACATTGTTGGTGGGACTGTAAACTAGTTCAACCATTGTGGAAAACAGTGTGGCGATTCCTCAAGGATCTAGAACTAGAAATACCATTTGACCCAGCCATCCCATTACTGAGGATATACCCAAAGGATTATAAATCATGCTGCTATAAAGACACATGCACACGTATGTTTATTGTGGCACTATTCACAATAGCAAAGACTTGGAATCAACCCAAATGTCCATCTGTGACAGACTGGTTTAAGAAAATGTGGCACATATACACCATGGAATACTATGCAGCCATAAAAAAGGATGAGTTTGTGTCCTTTTCATTCTCAGCAAACTATCACAAGAACAGAAAACCAAATACCGCATGTTCTCACTCATAGGTGGGAACTGAACAATGAGATCGCTTGGACACAGGAAGGGGAACATCACACACTGGGTCCTATTGTGGGGAGGGAGAAGAGGGGAGGGATAACATTAGGAGATATACCTAATGTAAATGATGAGTTAATGGGTGCAGCACCAACACGGCACATATATACATACGTAACAAACCTGCACGTTGTGCACATGTACCCTAGAACTTAAAGTATAAAAAAAAAAAAAAGAAATGTTATTTTTTACAGAAAAATGCCATAATGTACATAGAGCAATTGATAATTGGAGAATAATCATTCTGCAATCCGCAATGACATAATTGGTTTGGGCAAAGATGCTAAATCTCTTAGATGAAAGATTATTGTCAAAAGAGTGGCTACATGGTGCCACCTCACAGATTGCTTGCTAATTTCATGGAGACAAGCATACCTTTAAAAGGGAAAGACATGGTGAAAGCAAGTGATCAAACATGCGTCCTGTGAGTGGGACGACCCGGCACTCCATGAGCGGGATATACCTCCTGATGTGACGCACCTTTAAATGCACAGCATCAGCTAGAAAGTATTCTTCCCAATCTAACTAAGCCTTAAGGCATAAATCCCAGTGTATGGGAAACAAAGGAGATAAAGAACTGGGCTAAACATCACAAGGAAACAACTAGAAAAAACTAAAACATTATGATAGTCTGTAGAAAACTAGTTTGGTTTCTTCAAAAGGTCAACTTTATAATAAAAAGGCCATAAAAAGACATTTCTGGGATTGGGTGGGGGGGAATGCAAATATGGACCATATGTCATGAATCAATGAGAAGTTTCTTGGGGGCAATAATGGTATGTGCTTCTGTAGGAGAAATGTGCTTGTTCTTAAGTGATTCAGAGTGAAATGTTTAAGGGTTAGATAATGTAGAAGGACTCAAAGGAAAAAAATGTATTTAGGGAGATAAAGCAAACTAGCGAAATGTTAATAACATGAATCTAGGTGAAAGATAGGTACACATTAAATTATTCTTTCAAAACTTCTACATGTTGGAAATGTTTAATAAAAGGTTGAGAGAAGAATCTACATCTTGCTTTAATCCTATGAGGAAATGAAAGTTTTTACAAAGGCATACAATAAAATGTTAAAACATATGTAAAATTCAAAATTATGGAAAAAAGGAATAAAAGAAAATATCAAGAATGGGAGGAGTTTCAATGCACATATACTAACCACAGTTCAGATACTCATTAAAAATTAAGCCTCAAATGTAGTTCTTAGTTTTCTGGCTGCCATAGCAGAACTGTGGCCACTGTCGCAAATTTCCGTCATCCAAAGGCCAAGATTGCTAGTTCTGTAGGGAAACTAGAGCTGGTTCAGAGGAAATGCTTCTTCCCATGGGTTTCCTAAGGGAAAAACTCATTGATAAAGGGAACAACATCCTCATCATCACCCCCACAATATACACAAGGGGAAGGGAGCCTTTTCCTTTCTATTGTCTGTCTTGCTATAGAAGATAAGGGGGTAGTTCCAAAGTCAAGTTCACTTAAAGCCCTGTTGGGAAGAGACGTAGGTAGGGATGAAGAATAAAGATAAAATTCACAGAGTACTAGAGAGATGGCCAAGCTGCACATCATTCAAAATAACTTCCATAGATGCCATCTGCTCCAAAACAATCTTTTAATAAAAAGCTGGGCAGCAGACCAAAAAAAAAGAGAAAAAAACAACAAAAACCATCATTTTCTGTTTGTTGCTCACATATGGAAATAAGATTGATTTGTGTATTGTTGAAAAGAGATCACCTTTTTCTTTAAAGCTGAGCAGCACATTTACTGTTGAACTCTGACAAGTATAAACAGTGTAGAACTTCTGGAAAAACTAGATAACTCAGGCAACTCTCACCGCAATGGATGGCCGCCCCACCTGCACATAGCTGGAGTTTTTCTTAAAAGTTACTCTGGTCTGCTGCAACTCAGGAATGATCTACAGTCTAGAAAATCTTAACATTTAATGCTGAAAAGTAACGCATCTGATACTTTGATCACTCTCCACAAGCTTTACCCTTTTACCTTATGTGCACACTACTTCTAATTATTTGGGGTAGTCACAGGGGTGGGGGTGGGCAGGAGTGACCTTGGCAAGTTACTCATAGCTCAGTTTTTCCACCTAAAAATGAGGATAATTTAGTATTTAACCTCTCAGGGTTATGAAGATCAAATGAGTTTTATAACAACCTGTGAAAGCCTGGTATACTGTAAAGCCTCAAAAATGTTATAGCACACTTATTTTTTAGGTAGATTCATATTCCTAAGTAATAGCCATGAAATCATGAGTATCACATCAAAGCTTTACTTTTCTCTAACAGACATTGAGAGAATGTGCCTCCTAAATCATTTTATAGCCCTCAGAAATAGGTAAATGTTTGTCACTCTCTTCTGGAAGGCAGAATAACACAAAAGCAATATTAAAAAAAGCATAAAAATAAAAAATTTAGAAGTATGTTTGTTTTGGGAAAAAAGAGGGAGGATAGACCAAAATTTTCTTCTAATGGTCAAGAGATATTTCCTACAACCCTGACCTTCACCCACGGTATAGGCTCAGCATAAGCTTCAGGGATTAGACATCTGTTAACTTACATCGTTTCCTCTAAACCAGTCACTTTCCAGAGTCAAACGTAGAAGGAGGGTCAGCAAAAACCACTGTGTTAGAATGCTCTTGAAAAATTTCCCCATGTGATAAAGAATATACTGATCCCAGTCAATAGTAGAATAATACGCTGAAAACTAGGGTGACTAGCAATCCCAGTTTACCAGGCACTATTCTGATTTTAGTGCTGAAAGTTCTCCCACCCTCTCGGTTCCCGGCAAACCACAATGTTGGTAACCCTCCTTAAAGCTCACTTGCTCTTTGTGTAAAACACTACTCCAAGCAACATAGACTAGAGACTTTTTAAGTTGGAAACTGACATAGGTATTAGACAGCACGACCAACAAACTACTGAATCTAAAGTTGAGGAAAGCAGAAAGGGGCAAACTATACTTCAGACGCACCCAGAACCCAGAAAGGATTATCTCTGAGGCAATGAGCAGAAACAGGCTGTCATGGCATAAAGTCCAAGAGTCAGAACAGATTTTGTACATTGTGGTGCCAAAAGTGCTAAGGTTTCAATTAGCAGTGAGAAAAGATGACTTCTTAGGACCCAACATCACTGGGCTAATGTGTCACATTTGGGGCCGATTCCTTGGATCCCCAGGATTTCGAGCTGTATGAATCCAGTCTTCCAGTTATCAGTAGACAGTTCAAGACTTTTCCATCTAAAGCACCTATGTTATTCCAGGTCTCTGGGCCTGTGAATGAACTGTCAAGTGAAAAGTCAACAACTGAGTCTGATTTTCGTGCTTCTTTGCATGTCTGGCAATTTTTAATTGGATTCCTGACATTGATTTCGAGCTTATTTGGTACTGGATATTTTTGTATACCCACAAATATTATTGAGCTGTGTTCTCAAACAAAGGGACATAGTTACTTTGAAAGAGTTTGATCCTTTCAGATTTTCCTTTTAAGATGTGTTATATGGGATGAGACTGTGTTAAGTCTACAGCTAATTATCCCCTACTATTTAAGGCAAGACCCCTCCTAATGTACTGTGAATGAGGTTTTCCCATTTGGTTGATGGAAGAGGCACTATTCTTGGCTCTGTGCAAGCACCGGGTACTGTTTCCCCTAATGCATTTGGATGGCTTCTTCTCCAGCTGGTTTCCTATGAATGTGCTGATCAGAACCTTGGTGAATACTTGAGGTAGACTCTCTCTGCAGATCTCCAGAACTCTCCCTCTGTACAACCATGTCTTCTCCAGGACACTGTTCTGTGAAATCTAGCCTTCTTAGTCTCCTCAGACTCTCAACTCTTCTTCAACTCAGAGGGTTTGCTTGGTTCTGCCTGGGTGGGGAACATCTCAAATGAGCATAAGTTAAAGAGGGGGCAATCTCTCAAAGTGGGGACAATCACAGGGCTCACCCCATTTGCTTCCCATCTTTCAGAGATTACTGTCTTTTGTTGCCTGATGCCCAGTGTCCCACAAACCATTATTTCATGTATTTAGTTTGCTGTCTCTTTTTTTATTGTGTCAGACGAGATGGTATATCCAATGTATTACTGTTACTTCATCTTGGTTGGATGCAGAAATATCCCAGGCTAATTTTCAAGCTAGATGAAGGATATTGAATGTTCCCAATACAATGAAATGATAAATGTTTGAGATGATATGGTAATTACCCTGATCTGATCACTGTATTATATGTATTGCAACATTATTATGTATCCCATAAATATGTATAACTATGTGTCAATTTTAAAAATTAAAAATTAAATGAGGGAATCTTTGTCAACATTTTAAAAATGAACTGATTCCAAACAGGATCTGACACTGTATCTAGTACTGCACTGAAAATTTTACGTTAGAGAGTGAAGCAGTATTTATAACAATGGATGGGATCTTGGGCTCTTGCGACCTTGTGGGTGATCACAAGAGCAGGAAAGATCCCTACAGCTTAACAGGGTACCACGCACTTGGCATTTCATCACAATAATCTATTTCACCTCCTAGTTATGCTAGGATCTTAATTTACCTAAGAATTGTCTTTTCTTAAATTGGGTAATACATAGGTCTAATGTGTATATGTGATCATTATAGCAGTTTATGAATCAGACTCAAAGGTGTGGAAGGATCTTCAGGAATCATATAATTCCCTACTGTCTTCACCTTCAGTGAAGGCCAGATTTCAGCGTGTGGGTGTGGTGGAGAAAGGCAGGATGTACCTTATTTACCACAGCATCCCTAGCACCCAGCAAAGGGCTGGCACAAAGACAGCCCTCAAATATTTTAACAAACAAACAAAGGAAGGAAGGAAGGATTGCTACTGTTTTGGCCAGTTAAATATGTAACATGAACTCCTTTCAGTGGTTCCAAGGCATCTTAAGTGAAACACATATACCCACTTTGTCCTCCTGGTTTGGTGAGAAGCAAAGGGAAGAAGAATGGTGGTTGTGATCAATGAGAACACAGATAACTCATTTTTGTAGCTGTCACCCAACTAATCCTAGTTTTAAAAAAATTTTATTTTACTTATTCACATAATAGATAAGATTATAAATCACTCCAAAGACATAACATCTTCTTATAAAACACCTTCACATGCTCTTTATAAGTCCAAATTGAAAGCTCTCTTTTAGTCTTCATGATGATGCCTCAGGAAAAGATTCAGCTGTTTTGGGTCTGGATTCAAGTCCACTACATGTCAAGTTTTTAAATTTTATTTAAGCCCTTCATGCTGAAGCTCAAATTCATGTTATCGCATTGCTGTCACCGAAGGTCCTACTCAACCTTCTCCTCTCCAAATTACACCATCCTTGCTTGCTCTTTATACTAGCCCCTCATACCTCTGAACTTTATATTAAACATTTATTTATATTGTGCACATGATATTTTATTGTATTTATTTAAAGGCACAATTAGTTTTCTTTGTGAGGGTTTCATAAGGGCACCTTGCATATATTTTTATATAATAGTTATTTAATTCATGTACCCTTATCTATTTGTCATGAGGCTTCAGACTTTTTATGGCTTCCCTTTGACCCATCTTTCAAAAGTAAGTCCTAGTACACATTTGCAATGGATCCCCAAATGGACCATTACCACTACCACCACCAACCCACCACCCCCCTACCTCTCCCCAGATAATCTCTCCATTGCTTTCACTTCCATTTGATTTCACATCTCTTTCAGTAGCTGCCACAGAGAGCCTTGTATTATAATTACATAATCAGGTATCTTTCTACCCATTAAATTGACAAGAATCCAGAATCAGAACTCAGTAGAATTCATCTTTGTGCTGCTTGCAGGATGTGGCCCAGAGATTGGAGTACAAATAATTATATTATGCTATTATTGATTACAGGCACCAATTGAGATTGGCGAAGCCTTTTCCTAGGCTTTCTAGACAGTTTAATAGGCTAATTTAGGTTCACTTTTTAGGCCTGGTAAGTGTAATTGCAAAGAGGAAATGCTTTTTTTCGTTGTTGTTGTTGTTGTTGTTTTCATAAATAACTCTACAAGTTTCCTAAAAGTTTGCTTTTCAGAAACCACTTGTAAGTATGCAATCTCTATCCCTGACTGTCCACGCCTCCACAGGGCAGAAATGTGTGTGTAAACTGCCATTCCTAGTGTCCCAGCAGGTCTCCCCAAGCTTTCAAAACTGTCCTTAAACTTTTTTAGTCAAATTTTACACTGTGTCTAACACTCAGTTGAAGGGAAAAGTGAAATGCTTGTCATCAAAATCTTCTTAAGGCTTTAAGCAAATAAGGAGATATGGGTAAACATGACTATTATTAAAGGTCAGTTTTATTCCTCAGCTGTAACACCTTTATAATTTCACTGCTTTGGTAAAATACAGGAGCTTTAAATACCTCTCACTCTCTGCCAGATAAAGAAGATGAACAGTCACGGGGGACAAAATTTTTTAATTCATAGAATTTTACGAAAATATAATCTAAACCCCACTTTAAAGATATTATTTCTTCCTTCATTCTAATTGTCACACATTAATTTCTCATTATTTGCCTCATACTATGTACAAACACAAATGAGCTAAAAAATCTGTAAAAATCAGAAGCTAAGTTAGTAGCAACAGGCTGACAATTACCATAATGGATATATATGAATTCCATAACCACATACACTGATCCAGCTTCAGTAACAGCAGCAAATGCTATCCCTGGAAAAGACAGGGGAGGGGTAGCTTAAGGAAGTTGCTGTATTAGGAAACAAGCCACTAGGAAGCACGCAATCTTCAATTCTAGTTCCTCATTAACATTCATCCAAGAAACAAGGGGGAAATAGTGTGTAAAAAGCAAGGTCAGATCTCAAAATAGGTGGATGTTACATTTTCACATCTAGCTATGGAATCAGTAATTTGTTCATTTTTGTGCCTTTTCTGGCTCCACAGGTAAAGCAAGATGCTTAAATGTCTATTTTCAAAATGAACCCTGCAGTGACTTGCATTTTAAACAGCATGGTGCATTATCTTTAATAATAGCACTGGCCACATTTTGGAGGAAGTTAACTGTCTCAGCAAATGACAGAAAATGATCCTTTCACATCTGCAGCTAGTAATCTAAGCTCTGAATAGTGATTCATTCACATCAGTCAGTCAAATAATGGCATAATTCCTCTTCCAAATTTATACTGCTTATTGTCTTATGGAACAATCACAAAATCTGAGGTTAGGAAGTAGATCACCTGAATGAAAAGAAACAAAGCTATCATCTGACACCAATGCTTGCCACCAGGCCCTTCACATCCCAAGGGACGAAGCCCCTGCATGGAAATAACCCAAGGAGGGGGCACATCCATTGTTGCTGTGGGGGCCACCTTCTGCCTAGCATTTCCTCAATAGGCTTCTCTTTCACTTCTTAAGTGACATTCAAGAGTTAGAAGCACAGAATTAAAAAGGAATATAGCACGTGCTAACAGAGAACATCATAAACCCAAGAGGCTGAAAGAAAAAGTATGCATGTGTCCTTGTCTTCTGGGGAGATTCTCATGTTGCTATGAAGAAATACCTGAGACCGGGTAATTTATTTAAAAAACAGGTTTAATTGACTCACAGTTCTGCATGGCTGGGAAGGCCTCAGGAAGCTTACAACTGAGGAAGGAGGAGAAGCAAACACATCCATTTTCATATGGCAGCGGGAAGGAGTGCAAAGCAAAGGGGGGAAAGTCCTTTGTAAAACCATTAGATCTCGTGAGAACTCACTATCATGAAAACAGCATGGGGGTAACCACCCCCACGATTCGATTGCCCTACCAGGTCCCTCTCATGACACATGGGGATTATAGGAACTACAATTCAAGATGAGATTTGGATGGGGACACAAGCAAACCACGTTAGAGGGGATGTTGAAAAGAATCGACAATCGAAACCTCTGAAAGGATACCTTTCAAGCCTAAAGATCTTAATATATATCCATAAAAAAAAAGTCAAGAAACAAAACAGGCAAAAAGCTCTATGTCACCTAAACTGATAATTATGGGAAAAGCAGAACTCAGACTTTGAAAATGATTTACATAAACTGTTTCATCTTGTAGATGAAGAAAATGAACTGTAGAAAATTCTTCAAGTTCTCCAAGGTCGATTTACATAAACTGTTTCATCTTGTAGATGAAGAAAATGAACTGTAGAAAATTCTTCAAGTTCTCCAAGGTCGATTTACATAAACTGTTTCATCTTGTAGATGAAGAAAATGAACTGTAGAAAATTCTTCAAGTTCTCCAAGGTCGTATGGTGATGACCCTGATTATGACGTACTGAATCCCTGATGCATCTCCTACAACTCGGTGTTGAAAGGCTCAGCATGCCTTGGTGCTCCTCCTTCCAAGCATAAAGATTAAATTTACAACATCACTATAACCTCTGCCTTCTAAAGAATCATATTCCAATATTTCCAGTATTCCCTGTTTCAATTTACAGCAGTTTGAATTGTTGCTATTAAGTTTCCTGGCCACAGAAATGATGGGGCTGTTGGATGAACGCGGCTTAACACTGACTGACTGGGTGTGGGAAAATGAAACTGCACCCTCTCTTATTTTGTGTTTTATCATTTACCCATCTCTTCCACATATATCATCTTCCTTAACACTCCAACAATCCTGTGTGGCAGGAAGAGCAGGCATTACACCTCCCTTCTTCTAGATAAGAAAACTGAGTCTCAGACCTGTCTAATTGCAATAAAATATAATACGAGTAAGATGATATTGGAAACTAAGACAGACAGTGAGATTTATTGAGACTAGCATCAACTTAAAAATTGAACTAGACTAGGTTAAAATCCCATTTGCTTCCTTACTAGCAAAATAAGCTATGGGCCTCATTTCTCTCCTCTGAATCGGAGCTACTATAACCACCTTCCTTCCAGGCATTTTTGAGGATTAGACGGAGATTCTGCAAAATGCCTGGCACAGCAGCAGTCTCTCAGCAAACGCCGGCTAGCATTAGGAAGCACTAAAATTAAACATTCCAACAAATCACAAGTTTCAAGTCCTGGAAACTGTAAGTAGATAATACTAACAGTTTCATTTAAACTACAGAATCTTCAGACATGGAGTTGACAACAGTTGATTAGCTTCAGTTGACATTCATAGCCATCCCCTTTTCTATTTGTTCAAGTATTTCTGGCTCTATTGACTTTCTATGACTTTTTGCAGGTTGCTTTCTCTTTGTCAGACACATTGCACACTTTGTATATTCAAATATATGTCTTATTCTCCATTTTACTCCCAGTAATAGATCGTTTAACTCCAGAAGAGAAACCATATGGTTATAGAGAAAGAGGCAGGTGAGGAAATGAACCCTCACCGCTAAGACTTCCTGGAAGGAATCAGTGAGTCTCATTCCCTTAAGCAGAGCACAGACCCAAACACTTCCTGGCCCAGAATGCTGTATCTAGGGCACCGTGGTGCTTGCAGCAAGCTGGAGAGCATGTGTCCCTTCTAAAGGGGCAGCTTGTATACAGCTCCAGCTGCCTGGGAATATGGCTCAGTGTTACCAAGTCTCCCAGCATTTCAATGAAAGCCAAGAATCTATATTACGAAAAATTTCTAGATTTTTGAAAATACAATGCGGGCCAAACAAAATAATGCTTATGTGCAAATCTGACCCATGGGTCACCAACATTTCCTGTGTTACCCTAAAGCTTTCTGAGATCTAATATACCAAATTGCAGAGAAACTCTGCTCTGGAGTTTTCTACCTGGAAAGTTGTGCAGAGAGCAAAGATCATGAGAGACCCAGAGAGTGGGCTGCTGACATCAAAAGGATGAAATCTTAAACAGAATCCATTGGAAAGTAGGAAGATGGAGAAGTCAGGGGTTAGGATATAAGATGGCTGCTGGCCCCAGGACAGGCAAGAGTTCTTATGGTCAGAAGATGACAGTAAGAGTGATTAGCTGGAAAACAAGGCCGTTGAGAGAGGTTTTTGCATGAAAAAACAGATATAAGGGCTTTTCACTACATATAAGGCTGTGATCTAAATAAACTTGAATGTCTGAGAGAGGCAAACTGACTTGAATACTTTTGAGCATCTATTGAGTCTTCAAGGCTTTCGGATGCATGAATGATATATGATCCTTAGGCCTCTTTCAAAGACTTTGTTTTGATGACATCACCCATGCCTCTTTGAATGTCATTTCTAGAGGGGTGAAATTGAAGGAAACTTGGAATAAAAACAAATGTAAAAGAATCTTTGTGAATTTGGTATACAGCTTTTACAGATATGTACAGACATCTATCTTCTCTGATGAAACAAACCTAGAAGTAGTAGAGAGTCAGCACTTTAATATCGTATTTAGAAATATATGACTCATGGCATAATCAACTTTAAAAAGTATGCTGAGAAAATCCATTAGTCAGAGATTCCAATCATTCTTTTATATATGAAAGGCAGAGATATAGTAAAACACCAATTTATCCTTTATCATTTAACAGACATCATTTCAATCTTTTTAAAATGCTTTGGTGAAAATTCAATACGTTTTTAAATGATGATTTTTGCTCTCCAAGGTAGAATAATATCAAACAATCCTAAGAACCACTCAAGTTTTAAATTTACAGAAATTACATTATACAACATTGATTCCCCTTACAGAGCTGTTTTTGTTTGTTTTTGTTTTTAGACAGAGGCTCACTCTGTCACCCAGGCTGGAATGCAGTGGCATGATCTCAGTTCACTGCAACCTCTGCCTCCTGGGCTCAAGTGATCCTTCCACCTCAGTCTCCAGTGGAGCTGGGACTGCAGATGTACGCCACTACACCTGGCTAATTTTTCTGATTTATTTATTTATTTATTTATTTATTTTTGTAGAGATGGGGGTCTCACCATATTGCCAAGGCTGGTCTCAAACTCCTGGGCTCAAGCAATCCTCCTGCTCTCACCTCCCAGTGTTGGGATTACATGCGTGAGCCACTGTGCCTGGCCCAGAGCTGTTTAAGTAAAAATTATTATAACTTTAACCACACCCCATTATTGACAAATGTAGACTTTATAGTCCAAATATTCCTATTCAGAGATACTCATTCAAAATGCAAAAGGGTGTCTAATACTATGGTTAAATTGTTGATCACTTGTATTCCATTTCCCACAAGTGAATTTTCAACAGACTCACTTTCACACTTAAGGTAATATACCATTAATGTTCCCCAAAAGAAAGCAAACATGTAGAAGCAATGCTGTCATTCTCTGTAAACGTAAGTTTGGAAAATTTTAAATTTGCTTGTTAAGTAAGAGTTAATCTGACTGTTACTATAGGCACTATAGGGTTGCTATTATCTTAAGCTATAGCATCAAGGTGGATGAAAAGGGAGAACTGAGATTTCAGGAAAAAAGTGGGTTTAATTTTAAAGCTGGAAAAGGGTTCAGGGATATTCTCTCATTTGACAGACATAGGAAACACAGTTACTAAATATGACTAAGACTGCTGCCCAATTTGTCGGCAGAATTCAGGTATCCTAACTTCATTCCCAATGCTTTTTCCATTGAGGCTCTTGATAAAAACTGGCAAAGCAATAAATCTAACCATGAGACATAAGGATCTTTTCTAGCTCCATTCATCCACATCATTGTTATTATCTCATTTTGCACATTCATCTGCAAGCACCAACACTTTAACTTTAGAGCAGTTGTTCTACTGCAGGGGACATTTGGCAATGTCTGAAGACAGTTTGGTTGCAGCAGCCAGGTGAGGGTGCTACTGGCATCTAATGGGCAGAGCCCAGGGATGCTGGCAAACATCCTGTAATGTGCAAGACAACCCTTGACAACAAAAATTAGCCCACCCAAAATGTCATTACTGCCAAGGATATAAAAGCCTGGTCTACAGGTAATGTAAGAAGGTGGGCGTTTCTTCTACAAAGCAAGTTTGCGGTAATAAAGTTGGGTATGGCATTACTGTTGAAGCATGGCACATAACTGGTAAGGTAAGAACTAATATTGGTTTAAAAAAAATCAGAAACAGGCATTATATTTAAAGAAGTATGATAACATGAACCTAGAGTGACTGGCCACTTAGCTGACATTCTCATGCCGCCAGAATTTGTGAACTGTGCAACGAGCACTTGCTAGTTTTGTCTGTTAGGTAGAATTTTAGCTTTGCAGGATTGCAGGATATTTACCATTGCTGTCAGTTTAGAACAACCAATTTACTTTTATGTTGCAGGAACAAAATACACATAGATATATGAAAACTTTTTTAATATTGAAATTCATGCAGGAAAATTAGATTTGGAAATCCAAACCTCTCTTTAACCCTTAACTGCTTTATCTTCCCACTGAGAACTTAAATCAAAGTAGTCTTTCTTAAAACTAGAATTATCACATAATAATAGTGGAACAGATTCATACATACAGGTACAATATGGGTAAAATGTTTTGAGAAACATGCTTTCAATGTGCAACTCAAGTAAGCTAAGCCTACAAGAAATGGCACAAATTTGAGTAAACTGTTTCCCTTGTATAACGTTTGAAAATAATTTTGAAGTCTAAAAGGCCTCAATAGACCATTTCAGGATTATTATTTTTTAAAGGTGAAGCTTTAAGATGATAAAATTTGAGCACTCACAATGAGAAAAATGCCCACTCCTCATTATGGCCAAATGAATGCTCTCTGGGCAGAGGGAAATAGCACTTGGCTGGCTGGCCAAATCCTGTGGATGATTATTTTTCCTTTTGTTCATTCTCTCCAATTAAGAGTGAAGACTACGTCTGTCACTAGGGAGGGATTCCAAAGAAGCCCCTCCTGAGAAGGTGCCCTTCCATTTTATGTAGTAGCCTGACAAGGATCTGGTCCAAGCTTTTCAAAAAGACGTCAGCAGATCTCCTCAGCTCCCCAGAATAACTGCTCTGTCCAAGCAGCTGGCTTCCAACCATCCCACAAACTGCCATCCAGAGACACATTTATTCATGTGGTTCCTTCCCTCCACCCCATCACCATCGCTGTCTGTAATGCCCTCCCCTCCTCTCTCTCTCTAGTCTCCACATGCCCTTCAGGGTTTAGCTCCTAGTTTGACCTCCCTACTCTCAAACCTTCCCACCACGAACTTCACCCTCACTTGAATTACAACTGCATTCTCTCTGGATCATTTTTTCTAGCCCTTTATCATTTTTTTAATCTCTTCTAGATTATTAAAGGCCTCACTTAACCTCTGTCTCCTGGGCTCAAGCTATTCTCATGCCTCAGCTTCCTGAGTAGCTGGGACTACAGGCATGCGCCACCATGTCCTGCTGATTTTTTATATTTCTAGTAGAAACGGGGTTTTGCCATGTTGTCCAGGCTGGTCTTGAACCCTGGGATCAAATGATCTACCTGCCTTGGCCTCCCACAGTGCTGGGATTACAGGTGTGAGCCACCATGCCTGTCCTAAAGGTCTTACTTCTAATAGGTTTCTCTTTCTAGGTAGAGAGAATATTAAAAAGTATATTTTTCGGACTCCCTATAAGTCCCAATTGAACCCCCAAATTATTCTTGACCAGTAGTAACCACTTAATGCACAAGTAGCCACAATGACTATTGGGTCCCAGCTTAGTTTATAAATTCCCTAAACTTCCAACTCAGCACAAGAGCTTTTCCTCAGCAGGCATTTATACAAGCCAACGTCTGCGGTGAACTCCAAGCATCCTCTTCCAAGCAGTCTAGTTATGTCAGATGTGGAGGGGGTGTCATTGGAGTATGGAACTGTTAATGGGGAAAGCCAAGAGACTTGTGTCAAGCTGTTTTTTAACTCTCTTCTTCCTGTGTCCTTTGATCTCAGCAGGGCTCCCCGACGCCGTCCTTCTGATGTCTTGCTATCCCACTGGGTTGTAAACAGCCTGCCCAATTCCTCTAGCACTAAGGTTTGGAGCACTGACTTTGGTACTTCCTGACATCTACACTTAGCCCCTCTGGTGGTTTTAAAGCTTGTTCACAAATTCCTTGGCACCCATCCCTTCAAAAGTGAAGCCTGATTCCCTCCCTCCTAAGTGTGGGCAAGACTTAATGACTTGCATCTAGTTTATAAAATATGGTGGCAGTAACAGTGTGTAAACAGGTAATAAAAGACATTAAGGCTTTCTCTTTGCTCTTTCTTTTAGATCATTCACCATGGGGAAGTCAGCTACTATGTCATGAGGGCACACGGCAAAGGACTGAGGTTTCCTATCGAAAACTAGCACTAACTGGCCAGCCACAGGAGTGAGCCACTTCAGATAGGATCCTCCATCACCAGTCAAGCCTTCAGATGCCTATGACTCCCGCTAATATCAGAATGGCAACCTTATGAGAGGCTGAGCCAGAAATACCCAGATAAGCCACTCCCAAATTCCTGACCCACAGAAACAGAGTGGCATCATAAATATTGTTTTTAGGCCACTGAGACTGGGATAACCTGTACAGCAATAGATAACTAGTACAGCACTCTTCCCCTTCTCCATTCTGTCACTTAGAACTAAGTCCATGATGCTCATCCCTAGGGATGAATTCCTTCAAGGCCAGTCTTAATCAGTATTTCTCTACCCTGCTCTCTTCCACCCTATACCCCATGCTTTCCCCTTCCTGCCTCAAGGTTTCACATACAGCAGGCATTCCACAAATGTTTATTCAAGAAATACCTCCAGTTCCAGCCTTTCCTGTGGCTCATTCACAACCCAGAAAAATGTACCAAAAAGCTGACTTGATCCTTGAATGCTTATAGAACTTAAGGCAGTGCATGGTAATTTGTAAACTGCCTCCTGATTATGAAGAGTTTATTATTAATACAGGATCTGGATTTGGAGCATTAAATTTGGCTGACACTTTCATCTTTCTGTGCTAATCTAATGCTAAGTCATAGCTTGGATGCCTTTATCTCCACAGTCCTCACTTCAGATAATCAGTCATTTACTTTATCAGTCATTTACTGCATATTAGAAGTGGTGAAAATTCTATTTGACACCAGAAAAATAGTCCTTCAAACTTCGTATCTTTAAACTTTCCCCTTTGATTGTTTTGCCCCTCTTACCTACTTTCCTTCTGAATTCACCTTCCTGCCTCCTCCCATAGACCCATATTAGTGCTAAATATAACAGCAGGGAAACAAAACAGGCTAGGATCTCATCATAGCTGATACAATGACTTTAAAGTAGCTTCCTCTCCTGGAAACCTCTTATGAGCACTTTTTTTTTTTGAGACGGAGTCTTGCTCTGCCACCCAGGCTGGAGTACAGTGGCGGGATTTCAGCTCACTGCAAGCTCCGCCTCCTGGGTTCATGCCATTCTCCTGCCTCAGTCTCCCAAATAGCTGGGACTACAGGTGTCTGCCACTGCGCCTGGCTAATTTTTTTTTGTATTATTAGTAGAAGCGGGGTTTCACTGTGTTAGCCAGGATGGTCTTGACTGATGAGTACACCTATTCAGCAAAGAAAGCAAATGTTCTTTCGGAATGTGCTTATGATACCCAGAAAACAGTGTTAGGAGCAAAACGCATTGCCTTTAATGGGCATCGCACCAGCTGGTATAAATGCCCACATTACCTTCCGGGGGCTTCCAGAGGGGTGGTTATGGTTTTCATTTTGTCACTATGGTCTCAGTGTCTCACCGCATCTAACAAGGTGTAATAGGACTGTGGGACTTCGACAAGGTTGAGAGCAGTGTAGGTTACCAAAGGGCTGCCAAATGCATGATGACTGCCCTCCTGCCCTGGCTTGGCCTAAACCTGCCGTGTGCTACCAAGGATTGAAAGCAGTTTTCTGGATTAAGAAAATGTGGCACATATACACCATGGAATACTATGCAGCCATAAAAAAGGATGAGTTTGCATCCTTTGTAGGGACATGGATGCAG
>NW_012120376.1:502757-516477 GCF_000951035.1 Colobus angolensis palliatus | reverse complement strand
AATAAATAATAATAATAATAATAATAATAATAAAGAGCAGCAGATCCCACCCTTGCCCCTCCCCCAGACAGATAAACCCATAGCTGGATTTTAAAAACTAGGTTGGCATCCACTGAATGCCATCTTATTGACCACTACTGAAACATTCACTGTTTCTGTAGCAACTAATTCTCAGCAGGAAATGAGCTTGAATTTTCATTTTTACTTTTAAGAGCTATTTACACTTACATCAAGAACATTACAATATCCTGTACAAATATGCACAGGAGAAGATGCACAACTTGAGCTACGGAAGTGCCAATGGGGAAAAGAACTGCTCCAGAGATGACAAAAAATCATGGCAGCAGCCACTGCCACATACGTGGGTGTGCACAATGGTGCAAACACTACACACAGGGCTGTTTGCGCATTGTCAGCTAACACCCTCAATCTCCAGTGAGTTCCTCAGGATACGCAATTTCTCACTTAAGGAAGCTGAGGTTCCCTGAGCCTGTAAAACTTGTCCAGAGTTACACAGCCCAAACTAGAAGAACCTGGATAAAAACCAGGTGTGAATGACTCCCAGGCCTGATCTGAACCACTCACGGTACCCAGTGTGTGCTGTACCCGCTACATGCTGCGAAGTACACACAGTCACACAGGTAACAACGTGACTGGTGCCTCTGGAGGTACACCTTGCTGTACATGATATCATACACCGATTCACCAATACCCTATATGTGGCTTTAGATATTCAGGACAAGGGTATAAAGGTACAATGCAATGAAAACAACCATCTTCCTGGAGTTTGTCTTATGGATTTGTTTTCACAGTATTTTCATTTTATCATTTATTCATGTATTACAAATAATGTTTTAGTACTCTTACTAAAGTCATTAAAATCTTTTACTTTCAAATGTTTTTATATCTGACAATTCATTCATGCCAAGATTTGTTCTAAATTCTTTACACATATTAATTCACTTAATCATCAGAATTCAAAGGGGCATGTAATATTAATGGTACCACTTTATAGATGTGCAAACTGAGGCACCTGCCCAAGGTCCTAGAGTAACAGAGGGGGGATTTGGATGCAGGCATTGTGACTCCAGAACCTATATATTACCCACTAGACACACTGCCTCTATGCTACATTCTCAGCTGGTTCCCTACATCCAAGCCTTGCTGTCCTTCAGAACCACTACCACATAAAAGATCTCTCTGTGGGTATTCTAACTTAAAACAGGAGCATGACAACATCTCATCTCCTGCTCAAAGTCCTTGCAATGACTTCTCAATGCACTTGGGATAAAATTCAAACTTCTGTAACTTGGCCTGAAACCCTGTATGAGCTAACCCCTGCCTCCATCACAGCCTCAAGAATGCTTCCTCTGAATCTACTCTCTGGTCTTTTTCTTCAAACACATCATAATATTTTTAACTTCAAGGCCTTCAACCATGCTGTACCATGTGTGTGAGTCACTCTTACCCCCAACTCTTCTCTCAGCTGACTTCTGTTCACTCTTTACGGGCTGTCTTACGGTGCCTCAGAAAGAGGCCTTCTCAATCCTTCATCTAGGAGCAGGACCATGTTTAGATGCCCCCAGTAACTCCTATCAAGAGACAGAAGTACTGCAGGGTTGACAGCAGCGTGAGAGTACAACAGTGGTGTTGTGAGGAAAGTAAGAAGTGCCCATGATTCTAGATGCTACATTACAGCCTGTGATGCTCAAGCAACCAAGATATAACACTAACCAGAAGAACAAGTTAGGTTGTGTTCTTGATTCTAATATCTAATTCTAATATTTCAATTCTCCTAAAATCAAAATGGATTTTACAAATGGCATAGATGGAATGTGATGGCATTTTTTTTCACTAAGATACTAACTTCTGGTATAGCTTAAAATCGATTGATGTCAGTAGGTGGTAGTCTACTCAGATGGTGTTAGGCACATTTTCTAGCTCGATCCCTTTGTAATGGATTTTATATTCTAAATGCATGATTTCTCTGTGTTGAAAGAATAATTACATTTGCATATGTTTTAGCAGTCACCATGCAAACATGGTAAGAGTGACTCTTGTGCTAGCAAATGTTGATCAAAATATACTACCCTTAGACCAATCAGGGTGTGTGGAAATTCTTTTCCCAAAAGATTTTACAAATCAACATATAATATTTACTGCATAAGTACTCTAACTGTAAATGAAATTATTCAACTAAAATGCATTTCCAGGAAATTTATGTATAAAGTATGTGCAAAGAAGGTACATTAGACAGTTAAATGCGTTCTTCCACAATTTTGAATTTAAACACTACTTTCTACATAGAAACCATAGACATTTTCAAAGCATGTTTATATATTTCATTATAATTTTCATTCAATACTTCCCCATAACAACTCTTTAAGATTGGCAAGAAAAATACTACTGTTTTTTTATTTCTATTTTATAACAAGGAAGCAAAACAAAACAAAAAAAACAAAAAACAGAGGTTAAATATGATTCGAAGGCCACAGACCTGGTTAGTGGTAGGGTTAGGACTCTATTTTGATATAACTTATCTGAGTTGGGTGTCTTCCTACTCTGTCATGTGGCCTCCACATGGAAATGGTAAAATAATTGGTAAGACTAAGCATTAGTACCTGTCTCACATCCCAAATGGGATCTTAGCACAGGATACTGCCTGGAATAACCCCACAGCTCTGTACATCCTGAACTACTCACATGCGCACCTTTTGTGCTGGCACCTGCTCTGTCCCCAAGCCTCTGTGCTGGCCTACTTCCAGATCCTTCAGTTCCTGTTATCTTCTGCTAGTCATGATCTGGAATATCACAGGGCAAAGCAATGACGTTAAAGACAAGAAGGCACTCTACCATGCGGCCCCTAGAATGTTCACCTACAAAATGACTCATTTAATCTTTACAATGTCTCCAAAGGCAAGTCAAGATAATTATCCCCCACTGAAGCAAAAGGCAACTGAAACACAGGGAGGTGAAAGTTACAAAGTTGCTGAATGGCAGGACAGAGCCCAGATCCATGTCACTACTGCAATGCCAGAGCAGGTTCCATTTTACCACATTTGGTGAGAGGACTCGCACTAACCCATTCACCTGTATATTCATTCAGCAAATATTTTATTATATATGATGCATCAGGCTGTGTAAAAGTTTGTGGGGGCTGGAATACATAAACATGGTCTTTAGCCCTATAAATTTGACAGTTCATGAGGACAAAGTTTAAGGAGATAATTACAAATTATGATAATTGCCTAAGTGAAAATAACAACTATTAAAGAACAACAAGGAGCCCTAACTTAGATGAGAATGTTAGATAGAACTTCTCTGAGGAGGTTACATTTAGGCTTAGGCATGCAGTCAACCAAGTGAGGAAGCAGAGGAGGGTCCTTGCAGGGGGAAATATATGCCAAGGCCCTAAGGCAAAAAAATCGCTTGTGCTAGGGCCAGAGGGACAGTGTGCTAGGAGATGCAGCTAAAGAGATATTCCACAGGCAGATCATGAGTCCCACCCTATACTGAAAAGAATGCTTTTATCCCAAAATGCAAGAAGCCACTGAAGAGTTTTCACAAGGGAATGTTATAATCTGACTTACATTCTTAAAAGTGCATTTCAGTCACTGTCTAGTCCAGAATATAAATTGGAGGGCGATAAGAATGACAAGTGAATGACCCTTAGACCATGACAGTGTCCCAGGCAAGGCTGGCACAGAAAAGTGGAAATATAAATGGATAGGAGTGACTTTCAAAGGAGAACAAAGCTTGGTTGCTAAATCCAAAGGATCCAGAGACTGTATCACGATCTGAGAGGCCCAGGATACACCTTTAACATCTTACCCTCGAACAAAATTTAAGAACAGGGCATACATCTAAAGTCAAGAGATGGTAAGTTTCTCCAGCTTGTTGTGGCAGCCAGCTACCTTTTTTTTTTTTTTTAATGGTTAGCTGTCTCTGTATTACTCTGAGCCAAATACAGAAGGCACTCCCCAAACACCACTGCAACGTTTCCAAGCTATTACCAAGAATTGGGACCTAAGAAACTAGGACACAGCTGAATCAAGATGCTGAGAACCATTTCCTAAGGTCAGAGACTATTCCCTGTTTAGGAAAGTCCAAGACCCAAAGTGATAAACATTCTCATCCACATAGGCACGATTTCAAATGTCTTTTTCTTTCAAAGGAAATTCGGATGACATTATCTTAAGAACAGCCCAGACGCGTTTATATAGCTTCTGTGCTTTATGTTAATGTAAGAATGAAAAATAAACTGTCTTGCCATTTTCAGTCTCAATACCAAATTGTGTAACACTGAACACTCACCCTTGGGTTTGTATAACATGAGAACTGAGGAGTGGAAGGGACACGCAGGAGTAGGAGAGAGTCGCAAAACTCACCCGCCAAATTGCAACTATTCTGATGCCTGTCTTCTCCCTGAGGGCACGTGTTCTCTTGGCCAAAGCAGAGTTCCAACAGGCACCGCCTCCAAGGCAGCAGATGGCCATTCAGTACCCAAGCATTGGTGGGACCCTCTTTGATATTTACACACGGATTCAAGACTGGGAGAAGTCTTATTGTTCCTTGCTTAGAGGGAACCATCTTGGGTCACACAACCAATGAGTGGTATAGCTTAGGTTGGAAGTTCTCAGGCAACAGGGACATGGTTCTGGGATATGAAATTCTAAAACAGGAGTGTTCATGAAGCTTAGAAGCTCTTACTAGGCAATCCCCCCAAAAATCCTAATCAGAAGAAACGTGAGTGTTGCTATGGAAACCAGTGAGCTTGCTCTGATCTTAAAAGGTCACACTAAACCTTAGGAAGGCAAATCGAAGGAAAAGTGTTTCAGGTGAATGTAAGAAAGAGGATGGCAAGGAAAGGTACATTCAGTCAGAAACCCAAAGGCAAGAATGAACTGAGGATTACAGAAATCATTCAGACAACAAAATTAGGCTTTAGGAATGGGCTCGTTAGTTAAAATACCATGAATATTTTTCTATATAGCAAATCAAGGATGGAGTATTTCTGGTGCTTGGGGTTAAGAAAACTTACATTCAGCTTCTTTAAAGAAAATTTTCTTTAGATAGAAAAGAAGAAATGAACATTGGTAGGGCAGAATGAAAGTCCAAAATGTATCAAAAGATTGTAAAAGAGCACTGGGCTGGTTGAAAATGGGTTCATGTCACCTGGCATGGTTTTATGCTTCTTTTCAACAACTTGGAAATTTTATTACTGATCCACTGTTGGTGAAATTTAAGGAAGGAATCAGGGAGAATTGGGCATCACTAAGGCCTTTGAAGGTTATCGTGATATTCTTATTGACTAGATGGGATATTGGGATTGAACAACTTGGAGAATTGTTCTAATAATGAGCACGTCCACAGCATACTAATGAAGACGGGGGCTGGCTCAAGCCTTGCCAAAGACCCCTTCACTCAGCTCTTGCCTGGCAGGCACAAGCTGCAACTTGAATGGTAACACAGAAGGCAAGATTTTCACATCTCCGGTTAGGAGGAAGCCCAGGGTGGTAGTGAACTTCCTGTCCAACCAAATCAGGATCTGACTATCTGTACATGCTGAAAAATTAAAATAAAGAGCAATAAAAGGCATGGATTTGAGATCTAAAAACAAAACGTACAAATACACGAAGGAGAGCAGAAACTTAGGAGATGCTAGTTAAACTATCAGAAAGACAAAACAAAACCACCTCTACAGGTGTCAGCAGACAAGTACGCTTAGTATGCTGTCACCCAAAGCTCTAGCAAACCTTAGGCTCCATTGACAGAAGCCTGATTTAGGAAGACGAAGGTGGAGATCCATAATTTTGCTCTATTCAAGGCAAATCAGGCCATTTGTTAATGATGCATTCAGTGCTTTATGCTACCCATTAAAGGAGTAGAGAAAAACTAACCTATGGAGGCAAGTAATCAAGATGGTAAAAAGACTTAAAACCGTGACACACAAGGATATTCAACTTAAAAGAAAACACAAGTGGGCAGGAGAGCTGTTTTGAAATTACATACAGTCAGATGGGAGAGGGTGTGTACAGTATCACACCTGTATGTCCACAGGAGGTAGAACTGGCCCCAAGAGTGGAAACCAGCTGAGCAAGGTGAAACGGGGTTGCCCCAAAGTCTGAGTTCACCATCAGTTGAGGCTTCCATTGGGGGCTGAGCGCCACTTCACAGAAATAATGTGGAAAAGACTGGTTGAATTTAGCCATTTTAGTAGTCCCTTACAAACCCAACATCCCGTTCAGTGATCAGTTTTCTCCATTGTACCCAGTTGCTGACGGTGTTGAAGCCAATGATGTAGCTGCCACATACTATTTTTTAAGCACACACCCACGTTATGGCTTTCCTTCAGCAAGCATTGGAACAGGCTCCAGTCGGCACTTATGCCCATCTTACGTACAAGTTTCAGTTCTTTCTGCCCCTACAAACACCCTGTTGCCCAATTTATTTCTTGCAGTCTCTAATCTCAGAAAAAAAAAAGTTATTGTGTTCCCTGACCTAGGGTATGCATATTTTGCTCTAATTAGAAATACAGTCTATGCTCAGTCTGAGATAGCCACTCTGGAGGCGTATTCTTGGCCAGATCTTTAAAAATCTTGGCAGTATCCTCCTCCCAGGACTTATACTGTGTGAGCAGCCTGCTATTATAGGCTGTTTTCATGGCTGTTGTGTCCGCAGATGCACCAGGCCCATCTGCAAAGGCTTCCTGGTATTGAACACAGACCAGGAGATACTATGAAGGCATGCTTCTGCAGTGAGGCACTAAGCACTTTCTGAAGAGACTGGGGGCCCCTCGCCTACGGAGCAGTCAGCTCTCGACTGAGCGCTCAACATCTGCTTCTAGTATCACTGCCCGAGCTCCTTCAAAAGTATTTTGTTCCAAGGTACCAGATGATAAGGTAATAGTAATTAGCATCGGTTGAGCTTACCAACTCTGCTGAACACTAGACGGACTCTCTCTCTTTCTCTGAATTCCCCTTGAAATATATATGATTTTCCCCATTTTGAGATGAAGTAAACCAAAAAAGTCATATAGCTGTTAAGGGGCCCAGCAGAAGTCCCTTCTCAGACCCCGGACTGCCTGCAATCTTAAAGCATTCTGTTCCACCTAACACAGCCACACTGGGTGAATGAATGATTCACATCCACATTTGCAGAGTGAAACCAGGAGAACACACAGGAATGATTCAGAGGTTTGCTGTATTAGATATTCAACTCCCTGTCAATTACTATTATTTTGTATTTGCAGGAAAGCTTGCCCAGATATTTTAAATAAAGAAGAAGAAAGAGGTAAGGCAGAAGCCCTCTTGTTTTGTTTTTGTTTTTTTTTTTTTTTTTGAGACGGGGTCTTGCTCTGCCATCCAGCCTGGAGTGTAGTGTAGTGGCGCCATTTCGGCTCACTGCAAGCTCCGCCTCCCCAGTTCTTGCCATTCTCCTGCCTCAGCCCCCTGAGTAGCTGAGACTACAGGTGTCCGCCACGACGCCAGGCTAATATTTTGTATTTTTAGTAAAGACTGGGTTTCACCGTGTTAGCCACGACGGTCTCAATCTCCTGACCTCGTGATCTGCCCGCCTCGGCCTCCCAAAGTGCTGGGATTACAAGCGTGAGCCACCGTGCCCAGCCTGAAGCCCTCTATTTTAATGTCTAATACTAAATTTTACTTTGTTCTCAATGCCTGTTTCTATTTTTAAAATGTTATCTATACTGAAAAGGAAACATGTTCTTCATCCCCGCTTTGATCCCCATCACGGTGTGGCACACGATGGAGATGGAAAGAATCTACCCAGGGCACTACCTGAGAAGAAAACCTCAGGAGGAAATAATGCACCATGGTTTGATTCCTCTCATAGAACAGCTGGTTTCAATTTGATACTGTTTTTTGCTAATTTTAGTTTTTACTCAAGACAGAAGTAGCTTTAACACTTGATGGTTTGGTTTTTAAACTGTGTTTTAAGGAACACTACCAGTCCTAAAAAGGGTCCCAGGGGAGGATGGTGGCTGGAGGGTGGGGGTTGGAGTTCAAAGATTTGGTTTCAAACAGTGGTTATGCTTAAAACAAACAAACAGAAAAAAGAGGCCAGGCACGGTGGCTCACGCCTGCAATCCCAGTACTCTGGGAGGCCGAGGCAGGTGGATCACCTGAGGTCAGGAGTTCGAGACCAGCCTGGCCAACATGGTGAAACCCCATCTCTACTAAAAATACAAAAATTGGCCAGATGTGGTGGCATGTGCCTGTAGTCCCAGCTACTCGGGAGGCTAAGGCAGGAGAATCGCTTGAACCCATGAGGCGGAGGTTGCAGTGAGCCAAGATCGTGCCATTGCACTCCAGCCTAGATGACAGAGCAAGACTCCATCTCAAAAAAAAAAAAAAAAAAAAAGAAAAGAACAGAAAAAGAAAAAAGAAAGAAAACCACTGCTTGACGGTATCTGTGAGATAAAAATATTTTCCCTTGTCCAGAGCACCTGCAAGTGGATTCTATTCTGTTGGAAGCTGATTTCGATGTTTAGAACAGAAGTCCATTTTCACCACATAGGCTTGGTCTAGTCAATTTGTACTAATGTCTTGCCGTCTAGGTGGGGGAGGGGGCAGGAGGTCCCAGTGAGTCACCATTTAGCAGGAAGTATTTCTTTTGCTATTTTCCTTCTATATTCTCCTCTGGAGGCTGTGGTGGATCTTCTCTCCTCCTCAAAATAGATATAAATGATATGAAATAAACCTGGTTGCACATTAGAATATTCAGTAGTGCTTCACGTATGTTTATTGCAGCACTATTCACAATAGCAAAGACTTGGAACCAATCCAAATATCCATCAAAAATAGACTGGATAAAGAAAATGTGGCACATATACACCATGGAATACTAGGCAGCCATAAAAAAGGACGAGTTCATGTCCTTTTTAGGGACATGGATGAAGCTGGAAACCATAATTCTCAGCAAAATAAGGAGAGAAAACCAAACACCGCATGTTCTCAGTCATAAGTGGGAGTTGAACAATGAGAACACAGGGACATAGGGAGGGGAATATCATACACTGGGGCCTGTTTGGGGATGGGAGGTTGGGGGAGGGATAGCGTTAGGAGAAATACCTAATGCAAATGACAAGTTAATGGGTGCAGCAAACCAACACAGCGCATGTATAACTATGTAACAAACTTGTACGTTGTGCACATGTACCCTAGAACTTAAAGTATAATAATAAAAAAAAATTTAAATTTAAAAAGGAATATTCTGTAGTGCTTAAAACTGGTATTGCTGGCCAGGCGCCACTGCACACTAATTAAACTGGAATCTCTGGGAAGTTGGGTTAGCTTTGGCATTTCTGAAATATGCCTCAGGTGATTGTGCTGGGCAGCTAGGGTAGACAGCCTGGATTAGACACTCTATTCTAAAGTCATTTATGCCACAGGCAAATGTCTACAGGTCTGCCAAACTTTTATTATTGAAGATCTTTATTTTTCAAAACCTACAAACTTTGAAAGTTGACCTTTGGAAAACGAATTTTACTCTGACTTAAGCATGCTTATTGAGAGGAAAGAGAAAAAAGTTGTTAAAATAGAACAGTTACACATGCATACACATGCATATGCACACAAACACTCACATAAAATACCTCTCTGATATAATTTAGATGTGATTTAGTAGAAAACAGACACCTTCCCAATCGAGAGCAGACTGGGTTGTGAAATACTGCTCTAACGAAGTCAAGGAATGAATTTGCAAAGATCAAGTTTGGCTAGGATGATTGCGGGGGCAGGGTATTAGGTCCCCTCTTCATTTGGCCAATTTCTACACAACTCAGAGATTGTAACTTCCATTATTTCTTTGTGAAACCTTTGCTGAGCCTGAAGACTAGATCGGGGGGCTTCCCCTGCTTGCCAGAACCCAGCAGGCACTTGAGTTTGCAACCCCCAGCCTGGAAGCTGCACCATAAAGGCACGCACGCTTACACACTTGAGGGTAGACAATCTGATTTCCCCCAGTGCATGCCGTGATCACCCTCCATCAGCACTCCCGATTCCATTCTCCTTGTGTCTTCCTCTGACTGGGAATCAGCTATAAAGTTGGCCTCATTTGCTCCTCCCCAGGCTGGGAAGAAAAAATTGTGCCATTCAGCAGACTTACGCCACCACTATTCTTTCACTTGTCCCGTGCTTAGCTCCACCTCAAAACATTTCTAAGAAGCTCAGCCTGTTTTTCTCTCTTCCTTCCTCAACCCCTTGTGTGTGAACATTCCCTTCTCCAGGTGCTTGCCCTGCTACCCCACATGATCTACCGAGTGGAGTCACCTGATTCTAACTACCATGCACATGTTGAGGAACCATTCTCTGTGTCTGCAGCCCAAACTCCTAATGAGCTCTTGGACCCACATTCGTGAGCAAGATACACAACGGTCCACAGGCACTTTAGAACTTCAGCAAGCCACAGAACTCATCAATTACTCCCCTCCACTCTCAAATGGTGTAACTCCAATCGCAGTGAATCTAACATAAGAAGGCACAAAGTTGCCCTAGTAAGAAAACTGGGAGTCATCTGTGATAGCTTTGTGGTGTCAATTTGGCCAGGCTAAACAATATCCCCAGAATTCCCTTTCTAGTATGTTTCTAGTTAGGGCAGGCCAACAAGGAAGACCTTCTCCTGAAAGTTAGCAGAAGGAAGGGAGGCATGGCCATCTGTAGCACCCACACTCACTCACTCAAATATACAATCCAACACAAATCTAGGTGCTGCTGTGAGGGGATTTTGCAGATGTAACTAAAGTCCCTAATCAGGTGACTTTAAAGGAGATTATCCTAAATGAGCTGATAATCAGTGGAAGGCAGAGAGGAGAGAGAGATACAAAGAGAAAAGGGAAAGAAGAGAGGAAGGGAGGGGGAAAAAGAAAAAGAAAGAGAAAGAATGTTGCAGGAGAAAGGGAGGAAAAGAATTGCTTCCTATCTGTGGGCAACAAGATTCAGTCTATGGGATTCCAAGTTGCCTAGCCAGTTCTCAGCTGCATAAGCCAGTTCCTTGCAGTGCATCCCTTTAATTCATACATATTTAGATACTCACCTACTTGCTTTGTAGCTACTTGTTCTGTTTCTCTGGTTGCACCCTGACAAACCCTGACATCAATGTTGCCTCTTCCCTCCTCACCTCAGTTCAAATCAAGTTGATTCCATCTCTTCAATAGTTCTCTGATTCAATCCCTCCTCTCCATAAACACGGTCAATGCCTTAGTTCCAGCTGCCATCGCTTGCTTGGCATAATGCAAAACTCACCTACACTGGTCTCCCTGCCTCTGGTTTCCCTCTTCACCAGTCCACCCTCCAGATCAGCCTTGTTCAATAGAAGCTTCTATGATGGACATACTCTAGATCTGTCCTGTCCAATATAGTAGCCACCAGCTACATATTTAACAGCACAATTCTAGACTACCGGGTTTTGTCCTAAAAAATCCAAGAAACATGCCAAATAATTCAGACATTTCTCAAAAACAAAGCATGTCAAATACTGGAAAATGTCCAACAATACTAATAAATAAAATGAAAGTAAATCTATACATATGCAAAAGATGGGGGAATATATTAAGCTATGGTGATAAACTCTGTGTATTGGAACTCTTCAACTCATCCAATAAACGATTGCTAAACACCTACACACTATGTGCCAGGCGCCCTGCTAGAGTCTGGAGATTGTAGACTGGACAGTCTCTGTTTTGCTACCCTACAGAGGCTTTACATACCAGATTAAGTAGTGACGCAAAGTCTATCCTGTGTGGTGAGAGGTATAACAGGTGCTAGAGCTGGGGAAGGCAGCCAAGGCTTTGCCCCAGGGCACTGACCTTAGGAGAACCCCAAAGTCAGATAACATGTAATTGTAACAACCACATATTTAAAGCCCCTCCAGTCTCAGATGCACCTCTAGCAGCTTCTAGGAATGGACAGAGCTAGAGACTTGGATCAGAGGCAGCCCAACAGTCCTTGGAAACAGGGGCAGAGTGGGGCTGTGCCAGTTGTATCCTTTTCGTTGCAAGGACAAAGCACCATTCTCTTTGCTAACCACATTCCAAAATGGTAAGCTAGGTCCTTCAGGGTCCTAAGGGAGCCAACAGAAGGGCAAACACAAACCCAGGTCAAGTATTTATTCTTTGTTGTTTTCTGTGCTTTCTGGTATTTTCATAATAGAAATATTGCTTTATTTCAGAAATGCAAGTCTGATGTCACTTCTGATTAAAAATTCCTTAGAAATACCGTGCAGTTTTCTGAACTGTCTCACATATACCCCCAGTGCGGTTTCACGCCTCAGTGCCTTTGCACGTGCAGTTGCTTCTGCTTGGCATGGCCACCCTCCACCCCCACCACCACTCCCCAGCCCCATCTGTTTGGCAAAGGCCTGTTCATCCTCTGAAACTCAGCCTAAATAGCTCTCCTGTGAAATTTTTCACTCCTCAGAAAGAATCACTGTAGTATATTTATTTATTTCTGTGAATAACCTCCACTAAAATTCTTGAGGTCAGAAACAGTTTTTACTAGCCTAGCACCCAGCCCTGAATCTGGTATTACAGAAGAAAGGAACTTCTCATACCACCCCTCTCCATCCTGCTCACTTCTGCCCACCTGAAGCTCTCCTCATCCAAGGGATGGGGAGAAGTTGCTAATCTGCTTCCTCTGAACACAGGACGATGACAGGCCACCATAACCAGCCATGGAGTAACAGGGTCTCATGAAGCAGGAACTCGGGACTCCCAACTGAACCAGTACTGCCTCCATCCATTACCCCTGGGCTCCATGGGTGGGTCAATGGACTTGGTGGCCTTTAATCTGAGTTAGGGTGCAGTACTAGATGCTTTTGAAGCTTTTCATGAAGTAGATTCTCAGTCCCAAGTTAGAAACCTCCCAGAATCTCAAAGCAGGGCATGAAGTACTAGCAGGGCACAATATAAACATTCCTGGCCTTTGGGTAAATTACATCAACATAGCACCCAAACCTGACCATTGATCTCTAACATGAACAATACGGCAAACCATGTTTGAAAAGACTAACCTGTTTATAGTAAGAACATACTAGAAGCAAGAAGGACTCGATTCTAATCGTGGAAAACTTGTGTACCATTAATAGTCTCTACTTTGTCACTTGTAAAATGAATGCACTGAGGATACAGTCAACTATCCTGATTATATGGCGTTTGAGTTTTCTAAAATACCTTGCCAGGACCCAAACCAACAATTCAAAGCTCAGGAATTAACGCCAGCAGGAGGCATTTCCTCACATAATTGCATCCTTCTCAGACAGCTGGATTCTGTGTCGTTAGAAGAAGAAAAAAGACAACAGAGTCTGAGGCCTATTTCTTAGATTCTCAGTATTCTGCTGCAGCTTCGCATGCATGTGACAAGTCACCTGGAGAGGCCCCTCTGACAGAGATGAGACCAGACAAAAGAACACCGAGTCCCAGAGGGAATCACACCAGATGCTATTAATGTGACCAAACTTGAACTCAAATGTTCAGATTACACTGCCTGGTGACCCCATCCCTGGCAAATCAGTGAGATGAAATCTCTTACAGATACTGAATTTGTACTAGTTGATTACTTATCATGAAATACCAAGTATAGGCCGGGCACAGTGACTCACGCCTGTAATCCCAGCACTTGGGAGGCTTTGGCGGACAGATCACCTGAGGTCAGGAGTTCGAGACCAGCCTGGCCAACATGGTGAAACCCTGTCTTTACAAAAG
>NW_012120376.1:460349-502487 GCF_000951035.1 Colobus angolensis palliatus | reverse complement strand
AGGGAGGGAGGGAGGGAAGGAAGGAAGGAAGGAAGGAAGGAAGGAAGGAAGGAAGGAAGGAAGGAAGGAAGGGACAGGTGTAATTTTGCCTTGATTTATTAAAAATAAGAGACCTATTAGGAATGGGTGGATCCTGGAACAGAAGACAAGACAGTGGAAAAGCTGGTTCTGAACTAAGCTCATACTTCAGTTAATAGTAGTAATATGGTATTGTGTATTGGTTTTCTACTGCTAGGTAACAATTTACCACAAACTTACAACATACGTTTATTATCTTGTAGTTTCTGTAGGTCAGAAATCTGGGCACGGTAGAGTTGAATCTCACAAAACTAAAATTAAGGTGTTGGCACGTCAAGGTTCTCATTTGGAGATTGAGATCCACTTTCAAGATCATTCTGGCTGCTGGCAGAACTCAGTTCCTCGCAGCTGCAGGATTGAGGGTGTATTAATCTATTTTCATGCTGCTGATAAGGACATACCCGAGACTGGGAAGAAAAAGAGGTTTAATTGGACTTACAGTTCCACATGGCTGGGGAGGCCTCAGAATCATAGCAGGAGGCGAAAGGCACTTCTTACATGGTGGCGGCAAAAGAATGGGGAAGAAGCAAAAGCAGAAACCCCTGAGAAACCCATCAGATCTCATGAGACTTATTCACTATCACGAGAATAGCACAGGCAAGACCAGCTCCCATGGTTCAGTGATCTCCCCCTGGGTCCCTCCCCAACACATAAGAATTCTAGGAGATATAATTCAAGTTGAGATTTGGGTAAGGACACAGCCAAACCATATCAGAGGGCCCTGTTTTCTTGCTGGCTATTGATCTCAGCTCCTAGAGGACACCTGGCTCCTTCCTTAGGCAGTTCACAACAGGGCTCCTGTTGCTAGGACAGCAAAAGAGGGTCGGCTGCTGCTTCTTGTCTGTCATAAGGGTTCACCTGATTAGCAGGCCCATCTGGGATAACCTCCCTTTTGAAAACTCAGAGTCTACTGATGAGAAACCTTAGTTACACCTGCAAAATCCCTTCTACCATGTAATGTACCACAATGACAGTGTGCTATTTCCCATTATATTCACAAGTCCTGCCCACACTCAAGGGGATTACACAGGGTATATACAATAAGGGGCTGGAATCTTGGGGGTCAACTTATAATTCTGCCTACCATTGGCACTAATTTCAATTTCTTCGTTTTGATCATTATACTATGTTTATGTAAGATGTTAACAACTGTGGAAACAGAAAAATACTGAATGATTTTTGTCACTTTTCTGTATCTCAAACTGAAAAATTTTAAAACATGGAATACTTATATGCTGTGGAATAACACAATAATTTGCAAATCTGTGCCACCGTATCTTCTGGCTTATGTTGAATTTGCCAGTTCATGAAATATCAGGTATAATTTCATCTGCTTATAGTAACCTCAGGGCTATAAAACTTCTCTACAGTCACACATCAAATCAAATTAGTGAGATAAGACTTAAGACTTACAGAACACCACAGTGCTATTGCTTTACCTTAAATAAAGGTGAATAGTCCAGAATTTAAGATAACCCTTACAAAAAGGCTATGTGAAAGGCTGTTATACATCTACAGTCAATATTTGTTTCAAGTATAAAGTTTCTCACCAGTGAACTGCCTTTGGTTAGTCCAGTTGCTTTTTAAATGTTTCATCACTATTGTCTTTGGGCCTTTATATCTCATATGGCTTCTGACACTCTACACCATGACTATCTTTAGTAAGCAAGCATCACATCATACCCACGTGCACACACAGTCTCTATATAACTTCTGACTACCAAATCGCTGTTAATTGGAGATAACCTCTGTTATAGGTGATTTACAAAACTCTATGTACTATGCTCTCAAAGAATAAGGTGTTAATCCAAGTTATTTTGTGTATTTTGGATGTGTACAATCTCATATAACTCGATTATTTGATTAAAGTTCTATGTTTGGGAAAAGTGTTGTATTTTTTTTCAACAATAATAGCAGAAACTGAACAGTAGCACTGAAAGCATCTAGTCACTCTATCGGGAATGTCTACACCTCCTCAGAGGAATATCTATGAACGCATAAGACCTTATTTTGTAAACTTGCTGGCTGCAAGATATTACCAGACATGTCAATCAATCAGAAGAAATTTAATTCACAAAACTTCTAAAATTTCACTCCAAAGTGTTTCATTATCAGAAGTGACAAATCAGATTAAGCAGCTCAACACAATTATTTCATCATAGGAATGTCTTTAAATAGTTGTCACATACAGAATATTTGGGATTTTTCAAATCTTTAAAAACTCCATTTATGCACACAAAGAGGCATGAGAAAGCCTGGTGAGGGCCGGAACTGCTGAAACAAAGGGTTTGCCATGGTGGTTTTAATTCAGTAAGGGATAGAATCATGTTGGCATTTCAAAAGCAAAAGGTTAACCCAGTGGTAGATAGGCTGGAGGGGAAAGTGATGGGAAGACCAGCCTGACTACCTAAAAGTGGCTATCTAAGCCAGAAATGAGGAAGCACTGCTGTACAGGGAGACAGGAAGTAAGACAGAGAACTGGCCTAAGAATGAATGAGGACTCCATTAAGAAGCTGTATACAAGGACTCCAGCCAGTAGACTGAATGTGGAGAATGAGGGAGGTGCCCTGTTTCTCACCCAACTGACACAGAGGGACAGCAGACATTTCCACAGACAGGCCAAGTGAGATGAAGGCAGAAAATACACTGGTAGCACAGGGTAACAGAAGCGGTCATAGAGTGGTATAGACTGTGTCCAATTAACCAAAGTGCAGCTTCCAAAAGTTCATGTATGAAACAAATCTTTATTAAACATCTACCATGTGTCAGTTACAGTATTAGACTTTGGAATACAAAGATATCTAAGATGTGGACCTTGCTGCTCCTTAGGCATCTAGCCAAGCTAATGACTGACATGTAAAACACGTTTTCATGTTCAAGTGACAATTGTCAATGTTTATTAAGCAGTCATTAATGACCGGGCATGATGCTAGGAACCTTAACTGCATGTATTTATTCACTTGACAAATATTTATTAAGCACCTATACTAAGTGCTAGGCTGTTTTATATTCTAAGAATATTATACTGAGTCAGACAGCCAAGGACCCTGCTCTCATGGTGCTTATTTTCTGGGAAACCAGACAATAAATAAGTAAATAATGAGCAAGGTGATTTCAAATAGTGGTATGCACAGGGAAGACAAGGAGGACTGCATTGGGGGGAAGGGTATACTTGTATTATATATAGGTGGTGGTCATGGAGGGCCATGAAGAGCACATCTGAACTCAGACCTGTAAGACAAGGAAGTACCCACTGGCAAAGGCAATGGCAGTGTTCCAGGCTGAGGGGAGAGCACCAGCAAAGGTCTGAAGTGGAGGCAAGTTTGCATGGTCAGAGAACAGAAACGAAGCCAGGGTGACTGGAACCTGTCTATGAGCAGGGTGGCACTGCTCCTCAAGGTGGGCAGGGACCTGGAAGCCACAGAAGGGCATTCATGCATGAGCGACATGATCTGACATTTTTAAAGATCATTCTGGGAGCGGAATGAAGAAAAGGTGGTATAAATGGATGCAGGAAAACCAGTTAGGAGTCCAGAAGAGGCTGTAGTGAAGATGGAGAGAAGAGGATGATTACTGGATACATTTCAGAGGTGGAGACAAAAGAACACGCTGATGGGGCAAAGAACAGAGCCTGAGTATTCACTTCATCAACTAGGTGGATGGTGGCGCCATTTACTGAAATTTATAAAATGGAGGGAGAGGCAGAAGTTACAGGAAAGGGAACAAAGGCATTGAAAATTCAGAACTCTGCCCATGCGGAAGAAGCCGAGGGGAGTCATCCAGTAGTTGTTTCAGTCAAGAGTCTGGAGCTCAGGGCTGGGGACACACATTTGGTCACCATCTACCTATGAATGGTATTTAGAGACCCTGGAATAAAAACGACTGGAACCGAGAAACAAGACCTGGTTGTTCAGACAAAGGAAGAGCCAGCAAAGGAAACTTCAGACACAGCATCCCAGGAAGGAAGAAGAAAACCAAGAAACTATCGTCAGAGATGCCAACATAAGAAAAGGGTGTTTCAAGGAGAAAGTGGGCCACGGAGCTATAATACTGCTAAATAAAGAATTGTGCAAGGAACCCCTGTATTTTGTAACATGGAAGTCGCTGGTGACATTGTAAAAAGCAGTTTCAAGGGCAAGTTAGGGAGGAAGTCTGAATAAGGGTGGGGAGAGGAGAGAATGGAATATAAAGTAAAACTAAGATATGCAAACAACTTTACAGGCATTTACCCAGATTATCCCGTTTGATTCCCACAATTAAGTCCATTTTACAATCGAGAGGACACTTGGCTAAAATCTTGTGAGTGATGCAAGGTGACGAAGTCAGAATTAGGAACCTCCAGAGAGATTCCAGAACTCACATTGTTTAACACTAATGTGGAACTTCAAAAAGTTGGGTGTGACATAAAGGAGGGTTTGTGGTAAACTATGCCCACGGTTGTCAATCTAAACTACCTAGAATCCCTAGCAATGACTCTTTAGAAACCATGGCCAAACTGTTTAGAAACCAGGCCCAAGAGTTAGCTGCCTGGTCACCTGCAGTCTTAACCCACTTCCATTCCATAGTCAGAATTTCAAAATCAAAATAAAAGGTTCTTGGAAGACCCAATATTGTCATGATATCAGATATTCCCAACTTCCCAACTTGATCTACATACTTAATGCAATTCCAATCAAAGTTGTTCTGTGGATACTGACAAACTGATCCTAAAGTTTAAATGGGAAGGCAAAAGACCCAGAATAGCCAATACAATACTGAAGGAAGAAGAACAAAGAGGGCTGATACTACCTGACTTCAAGACTTACAGCTGAGCACTGTGGTGTGTTTGCTGTAGTCCTAACTACTCATGAGGCTGAGGCGAGAGATTACTTGAGCCTAGGAGTTCAAGTTCATCCTGGGTAACATAGCAAGACCCTGTCTCTAAAAAAATTTAATATATATATATAATATATTTTATATATTTTATATATATATATATATAAAAGCAACGTAACATTACATTTATCAAGACGGTGTAGTGTTGGCAAATGAACAAATACCAGCAGACCAACAGACCAGAAGAGAGAGCCCAGAAATAGACCCACATAAATACAGTCAACTGATCTTTGACAAAGGAGCAAGAGCAATACAATGGAGCAAAGATAATCTTTTCAACAAACCATGCTGGAACAACTAGAAATTCACATACAATAAAATGACTCTAGACACAGATTTTACACATTTCACAAAAATTAATTTGAAATGAATTGCAAACCTAAATGTAAAACACAAAGCTATAAAACTTCTAGAAAATAATGTAGTAGAAAATCTATGTGGCCTTGAGTTTGGCAATGAGTTTTAAAATACAATGTCAAAGGTACGATCTCTGAAAGAAATGATTGATAAGCTAGACTTCATTAAAATTAAGATTTCTGCTCTGCAACAGACACTGTCAAGAAAACGGAGAGACAAACCACAGACTGGCAGAAAATATTTGCCAAAGACATATCTGGTAAAGGATTTTTATCCAAAACATACTAAGAACTCTTAAAACTCAACAATAAAAAACAGCCTGATTAGAAGATGAGTCAAAGACCTTATCAGGCATCTCACCAAAGATAAACAGAAGGCAAATAAGCATATTAACAAGTGTTCCAGGTTGGACATGCCAGTGGCTCATACCTGTAATCCCAGCACTTTGGGAGGCTGAGGTGGAAGGAGCGCTTGAGCCCAGGTATTCGAGACCAGCCTGGGAAACACAGGTGCAATCCCATCTTACAAACAAAAACTAGCCAGGTATGATTGTGCACACCTGTAGTCTCAGCTACTCAGGAGGCTGAAGTGGGAGGAATGCTTGAGCCTAGAAGGTCAAGACTGCAGTGAGCCATGGATCGTGCCAATTATGTGTGTGGGTTGAGTGAATATGGGAAATCTCTGTACTTTCTGCTCAATTTTGTTGTGAACCTAAATCTGTTATAAAAAATAAAGTCTACTTGAAAAATAAAAGCATTCCTGAACATTTACCATCTGTAGACATTGTTATGAAAGCAATAAGGATAAGTTTTAGCAGCCCCTGAAAAGTAAACAGCTATTAACAATGGAAAATATCACCTTACTTTGAAATCTTTCAATAAGTGATTAATGGAGTCAACACTTATTGATTGGGAATATATATAATATCATTTCATGTGTGTATATATATACACATACATACATATATATATATGTGTATATATATGAAACTGCAAGAAAACATGTCTGACACTTAACTCCTTTAAGACTTGGCTTGTTTGAAGGCCGGGCGTGGTGACTCATGCCTGTAATCCTAGCACTTTGGGAGACCAAGGCGGGCAGCTCACCTGAGGCAGGAGTTCAGGACCAGCCTGACTAACATGGTGAAATCCCATCTCTACTCAAAATACCAAAATTAGCCGGGCATGGTAGCGGGCGCCTGTAATCCCAGCTACTTTGGAGGCTGAGACAGGAGAATCACTTGAACCCAGGAGGTGGAGGTTGCAGTGAGCCAAGATCGTGCCATTGCACTCCAGTCTGGGCGACAGAGCAAAACTCTCAAAAAAAAAAAAAAAAAAAAAAGACTTGGCTGTTTGAATTCCAGAGCATATTTTTCCGTAAAAGTGATGTATCTTCATAATCTTGTTACACACTCTCTCTGGGAAAATGCATTCCATATATTAATGGAAATACTCATATCATACCTATATGGGAAACTCCATAAAAGCAGAAACCTAAGGATCAGTGCCTGGTGCATTTATCCAGTCTAAGATCAACCAGTAAGATGAACCATTAGTTTACAGACTGTTAAGAAAGCCAAGTAAACTGATACAATGCTTTCTTTTCATTTATAATTATTGAAGAAGCTCTTAGGTAATTAGATTTTTCCATGTATCAACCATGTACCTACATGAAAATTAAAATAAGTTGGCCAAGATTTTGCTAATACATCTTCACATGCCCAGTTTGACTCTTCTCAGTCATTTTAACTCAGATGCTAATGTCCATTTCTTCTATCATATGCTCCACTATTGTCTCCGGGACATTTTTCTAGCTGTCCTATACTCAATATGCCAATTTTGAGGCTGGTGCTTTTTTGTTCTTACCTAGTATCACAGCAGAGGGCCTTTGGGAAAACTAGGACTCATATCTTTGGTGACTAAAATTGCCACAAAGTTAGCAGTTGTCAAGTCTTGTCGACAGAATTACAAGTGGGTCACCATATTCTTCAATGAATATATTCTTTACTGTTCAGATACACATCTGTGAAAGTGATCAAGAACCTACATACTGGGGGAGTTATATGGGTGCTCTGGGACATCTTTTCGAGACTACTGAGTCATTTCTTCTTCAGTTTGGCTGAATGTGTGTGTGTGTGTGTGTGTGTGTGTGCAGGCGTGTGGATACATGATAACATCTTTGCATAAGAACTCTTAGGAATTGCTTGGCAGTTTATGATTAACTTATGGTTACAACTTTCAGCCACCACCAATTGTGTAAAGTATCACAGATGCTTTCACAGCCTCTGCTCATGCCTTTGATCTCTGTAGTAACTTTAACATTTCAAAAAAATTTACAGCCTTTTAAAGAACACTGAGTTTTTATCAGCATTTCCTATCTGTCTAAATTCAGCTTTTTTTCCCAGTTAAATCACTAGAAAATAAGTAGCTACAGCTCAAAGTCAGCAGGAAGTTTGATAAATGGATGTTCTACGCTTCAACAACAGACCTGTGCAACCTATGAATTGGACATGCCAGTCTCTTACTGCTTTGAAATTCCTTTCATCTCTTTGAAGAGATCTACCAATTTTTCCTGCTTTCAGTTGCATAATTTGTCACCTAGGAGGTAATACTTTTGCCATAACTCTGTAATACAGCTTCAGCCACTTCTCTTCTGCCTCAGGCCCTCCACAGTTCCTGGTTGCTTCTTTGCAAAAATAGCAACTGAGGTCATTCTTGTACAAAAATGTGCTTCACTAATTCCAAATTTACATCCTGTTGTTCTACTTCTATAACTTTCTACATATATAAATCTTTTTTTAAAATTTTGAGTCACAATTTAAAATTTTTGAAGATCTTTTATATGCAACTAAACTCAATATGTGCTTACCAACAGTATACATCAGCACAATTGTTACGTCCAAATTTGCACAAGCTCAAGTAATGACAATGACTTATCATTGCCATCTAGTCAATGGTGATAAGATGCTATCAGCAGTAAATACATCCTGATTTCAGAGAAATTAAAATGTAGGGGCAAATGTACATTTCAAAAGTAAGGCATAAGTGGATACTCCTTTAATTTATGTTAAAAAATCATTTCCAAAGATGGACATCAGAAATTCCTCCCGTCTCTGTATAGACTTGCCATTCCTCCCATCAAGAAACATAGTCCAGGTCCTTCACTTGTGACTTGATTTCACCAACAGAATGTGGCAGAAGTGAGATTCTGAGAATTTAAGCTAAAGTATTAAGAAGCTTGGGCTACAGTCTAGAGAAGGGGTTGGTGAACTACAGTCCAGTGGGTCAAATCTGGTCTGTTTTTATACTGCCTCTGAGCTAAGGATAGCTTTCATATTTTAAAAGAGTTTTAAAATAAGAAAATATGTGACAGATTGTTTGGGCCCCAAAGCTATGAGGCCTAACTGGCTGTATTCATTTGCTAGGGTTGCCTTAACAAAATACCACAGGCTTCAATAACATAAATTTGTACCTTCACAGTTCTGGAGGCTAAAAGTCCAACATCAAGATGTCAGCAGAGTTTATTTCCCCTGAGGCCTCTCTCCTTGAAGATGGTCTTCCCTGTCTGCATGTCTATGTACTAATCTCCTTTTCTTATAAGGATATCAGTCATATTGAGTCATATTGAATTAGGGCCCACTTGACCTCATTTAACCTTTTTTTTTTTCTGAGACAGGGCTTCACTCTGTTGCCCCAGCTAAAGTGCAATGACAAGATCATGGCTCACTGTAGCCTCTATTTCCTGGGCTCAAGCAATCCTGCCACTTCAGCCACCCAGGTAGTTGGGACTATAGATGCATGCCACCATGCCTGGTTAATATGTGTGTGTGTGTGGAGGGGAAGGTGGTTTCTTTTTTGGGGAAAGACAAGGTTTGCCATGTTGCCCAGGTTGGTCTTGAACTTCTGGCCTCAAGTGATCCACCAGCCTCAGCCTCCCAAAGTGCTAGGATTACAGGCATGAACCACTATGCCTGTCATTAACTTAATCTTAATTACCTCTTTAAAGGCCCTATCTCCAAATATACTCACATTCTGAGGTACTAGGGGTTAGGACTTCAACATATGAATTTTGGGGGAACACAATTCAGCCTTTAACACTGGTCTTTTTCAGAAAATGTTCCCAATCTCTGGGTCACACTACTGAATGAGAAGAGACCAGGTAGAGAGAGAGGCTCAGCCAGACATCAGCCATTCCAGCTCCGTGCTAGCTAGACATGTGAATAAAGCCCCCTTGGATGGTCCAGCCACAGCCAAGCTCCCAGCTAAATTCAGATACCTAAGTGACTCCTGACAATACAATGTAGAGCAGAGACAAGCCATCTCATTGAACCCCACCAAAACTGCAGGCTCATGATCAAATAAATGGTTGTGTTAAAGTCACTAAGTTGGGGGTGTTTTAAACTCAGCAATAAATGATGGGAATAGCTTCTATGGCAGAGGCCCCAGGATAGGAGCTCTCATGCATGGAACCAAAAGGGAGAAAGGCTTTTTGTAGGGGTGACAGCAAAGGAAGAGTTGGGATAAAAGGTAAAGGCGGCCGGGCGCGGTGGCTCAAGCCTGTAATCCCAGCACTTTGGGAGGCCGAGACGGGCGGATCACGAAGTCAGGAGATCGAGACCATCCTGGCTAACACGGTGAAACCCCGTCTCTACTAAAAAATACAAAAATCTAGCCGGGCGAGGTGGCGGGTGCCTGTAGTCCCAGCTACTCCGGAGGCTGAGGCAGGAGAATGGCATAAACCCGGGAGGCGGAGCTTGCAGTGAGCTGAGATCCGGCCACTGCACTCCAGCCCCGGCAACAGAGCGAGACTCCGTCTCAAAAAAAAAAAAAAAAAAAAAAAAAAAAAGGTAAAGGCAAGAATATACAGTAGCCAAGACCCAATAAGGTATTTAGATGATAACGTTGCTCCTTGTGTTAACGAGGAAATCGCCTAGTATGTATATTGAAAGTAGGGTTGTATCAGAGAGTAGGTGGCTGCAATGAAAAGGACAAAAGCCCCAAAACAAATCCCAGGAAACATACAGGTTCTGCCTCAAATTAGCTTTGGTAAGATACTTAGACTCTTGGATGTTCTGTGTCCTCATCTTTAAAACAGGGACAATAAAACCTCCCAGATTTAAAAGTATCAGACATGAAAGTATGAAGTCCTTAGCATAGCACTGGACAAATGGTAGGCATACCACCTTGTCTGTGTTCCAGTCTTTCCAAAAGATGTAATGCCTACCCTATCTGAAAGGCTTATTCATAAGCTCAAATTTGCTAGGCACTATGGCTCATGCCTTTAATTTCCACGTGTTGGGAGGCCAAAGAGGAAGGATCAATGGAGCCCAGAAGTTCAAATTCAATAAAACACACAAAAATGGTTTGGAAGGTATTAAGCCCTACCAAATAATATGATTGCAATATATAAAAATTCAATTTTTATTGTTGGGGGCTGCATAGCAACTTTGTGAAACTTAAGTATATCTGCATCATTGTTTTTATATTGTTACTATTAAAGTTATCAGCATTAGTTACTTATTCCAGTTACTCATCTCCATCTTCAGAAGGGAAGGTCAGCACAGTAGCTAAAGAAGGAAAATGAAGATAGGAGGAATCCATAACTCCATTCTTTTTTGTGTGTGTTACAGCAACACCCCCATCTATTTAGCGGGGCATCCCCAGTGCAGTTCCACTATGCATCCTCTTTGTCACCAGCAGGACTTAGCACTGGGCTTGGTATACAAGAGATACTGAATATTTACTGAATATAGAAGAGAGGACAAGCCAATAGTCTCAGAGAGAATTAAGGAGATACCCCCTTTAATGTGATTTTTACATGCAACTCATGGAGGTAGTGGTTCATTTTGGAAAGATGACTCTAAATGGACACGTTCAATGACAATCACTGCCCAAACTGATAAGTGCCTATGTTTGAAGCCCAGGGCACAGGGTAGTCGTTCTCAAAGTGTAGTGCTCAGAACAGCAGCAGCAGCAGCACCTGGGACTCATTAGAAAGCAAATTCTAGTGCCCTACTGCTATGGTTTGGATACGGTTTATTTGTTTGACCCCGCCAAGTCTCATATTGAAATCTGATCCCCAGTGTTGAAGGTGGGGCATGGTGGGAGGTGTTTGGGCCATGGGAGCAGATCCCTCACAAATAGATTGGTGGAATTCTCAAGGGAGTGAGTGACTTCTCTTCATTCCCGCAATAACTGGTTGTTGAAGAGCCTGGGGCCTCCTCTGCACTTGCACTCACTCACTGTCTCCTTCTCATGCCATCTGATCTGTGCACATGCAGGCTCCCCTTTGCCTTCCACCATGAGTGGAAGCAACCTGAGGCCCTCACCAGAAGTGGAGTGGGTGCTGGAGCCATGCTTCTTGTATAGCCTGCAGAACCATGAGACAACTAAACCTCCTTTATAAATTACCCAGCCTCAGGTATTCCTTTACAGCAACATAAACAGACTAAGAGACCCACCCAGAACTACCAAGCAAATAATAGTTTAATAAGCCCTATAGGTGATTCTGACACACGTTAGACAATCAGTAGCCTAGGGAAATGCACTTCTATTATCAGCTACATTTGATAACAAAATGTCCATTCCCTTTGTGTTTCACCAGCTAGCTCATTCAGATAATGTGAATACCGGCTAATTACTGCAATGATGTTTGCTTCCAAGCATTAAAAAAATTGCCAGTGTTATAGGCAAGGGCTTCATGACTAAAACACCAAAAGCAATGGCAACAAAAGCCAACATAGACAAATGGGATCTAATTAAACTAAAGAGCTTCTGCACAGCAAAAGAAACTACCATCAGAGTGAATAGACAACCTACAGAATGGGAGAAAATTTTTACCATCTACCCATCTGACAAAGGGCTAATATCCAGAGCCTACAAAGAACTTAAATTTACAAGAAAAAATTAAACAACCCCATCAAAAAGTGGGCGAAGGATATGAACAGACACTTCTCAAAAGAAGACATTTATGCAGCCAACAGACACATGAAAAAATGCTCATCACCAGCCATCAGAGAAATGCAAATCCAAACCACAATGAGATACCATCTCACACCAGTTAGAATGGAGATCATTAAAAAGTCAGGAAACAACAGGTGCTGGAGAGGATGTGGAGAAATAGGAACGTTTTTACACTGTTGGTGGGACTGTAAACTAGTTCAACCATTGTAGAAGAGAGTGTGGTGATTCCTCAATGATCTAGAACTAGAAATACCATTTGACCCAGCCATCCCATTACTTGGTATATACCCAAAGGATTATAAATCATGCTGCTATAAAGACACATGCACACGTATGTTTACTGCGGTACTATTCACAATAGCAAAGACTTGGAACTAACCTAAATGTCCATCAATGATAGACTGGATTAAGAAAATGTGGCACATATACACCATGGAATACTATGCAGCCATAAAAAAGGATGAGTTCATGTCCTTTGTAGGGACATGGATGAAGCTGGAAACCATCATTCTGAGCAAACTATCACAAGGACAGAAAACCAAACACCACACGTTCTCACTCATAGGTGGGAACTGAACAATGAGATCACTTGGACACAGGGTGGGGAACACCCACATGGGACCTGTCGTAGGGTGGGGGGAGGGGGGAGGGGTAGCATTAGGAGAAATACCTAAGGTAAATGACGAGTTCATGGGTGCAGCATCCCTACATGGCCCATGTATACATATGTAACAAACCTGCACGTTGTACACATGTACCCTAGAACTTAAAGTATAATAATAAAAAAGTTACCAGTGTTTTTTTCCTACTCCCTTGTGCCTTCCCCCATTATAAAAATCAAATCAAATAAAACCACAGCCCTTTGCAATTCACGCCACGTACACTAATAACAGCCTCAGGCAAGCAGTATCTGTGGGACTCATTTAAATTTTATTTTTATGGAAGAATAAAGGAAAATTCAATACCAAATCTTTAAGACACACCACTTAATGATTTTGGTGGACAGTCTGACATAGACAGTTATTGGAGCTTTGAATTAAGACAATACAATGTCTAAAATGACCTATCAAACAGTGTCCATACCCTGTAAGAACCTTGCCCAGACTTCAGCCCCTGATGAAGCATGTATGGGTATACCTTGTGTGTGCCAGCCCCAATAACTGGAATGGTGTGGGATCCCAGTGAAGGACACCCAGCCTTGGCAGGGCAATCTACCTACGACTTTGTGGCTTGGCTGAAGGATTTCAGCTGGGTCAAGCAGATGATGTCTTGCAAGACTCTAAACCAAGAAATACCGGAGGAGGGTTTTGCCAACTAGCTGTGGGAACTAAACCAAGAGAGCAGTGAATTCTCAGGGAGCACCATGAGAAACCATGATGGGCTACTGCCAAACTGAAGTGATGTGGGGATCAGAAGGTGTAATGGAGTGGGGAAAAGCCAGTCCATCACAAGTGGACAATAGTGCAGAGATGCAGAAAGAAACAGAGCCTATTACCAGCAGGAAGGACTGGACAAAGAAACTGACCCTTAGCCTAAAGTAGCCAGGGTACCAGCTGTAGAGTCCAGCCCAGCTCAGCCTGGGGAACGCAGTCACTATAGATCCTCTCTTTCTGCTGCCACCCACACCTCATAAAGGAGTTAAACTATAGTGCATAATCATCCTTAAATGGTAGCAATAAACACTTCTGCATTTCCTTGTCAATGGATGCATAATAGATGCAAAATACTTCCAAGGTTAATTATACGAAGTATTGTAGATTTCTAAAGTGGGAGTGAACTCTGCTTTTTCTTTTAAAATGATCCAACTGTTTACCAAGGCAATATTTTTTAAGTTAATTAAGTACGGAGCAGAAAGTCCTCCAAGCAGACAGTTTTAATTAATTCTTAATTATGAATGCCCACGTATGTCCTCCAAGTGGCCAAAAATGTTCAGTGTGGGGAGACAAAGGAAAAAAGGCACTGAAAAGAAAACAGATACCACTCCTGGTTTTGATACTTTTTAGGTTAAATTTACCAAATGTTATAAACAGCTTTAGAAATACTTACCTTTAGGGTGGTTTTCAAAACAGTGCAAACATACACAAATCACAACACACTTCTTAATTTGTTCCTCTTTGTTGTTACGTGTTGCTAAGAGACAGGCTTCTTCAGGGCTAAAATACGCAGATTTTTTCCAAATTTAGAAAATAGGCATACTTGCAAAGAAGCCTCAAAAAGGCAGCCCGTTAGAGGTAGAAATTTCTTTGGTAATTACCAACCCACATTTCTCCAAACAACTTCCTGAAACATATTACTGAATGCCTGCGTGACTCATGGAAACTTCAAAATTGATCATCTCTGGCTCTGTGGCAATCTGCTTTCTTAATTTACACACATTAAAGTTTGTGTACCCCTCTACTCCTTACTGAAGGGAAACAGGAAAGTCAACCTTCCATTGAAAGAGAGGCAGCCATCCATTGGGTTTAGACACTGGGAATGCCACTGAAAGGCTCGTGTACATCAAGATTTCTCATGAGTGGTTAGGGGATGTTGATCACCCTTAGGAATAAACTGTAATCAAAGATCAGTATGTGAAGCCAAGAACAATAACATATATTAACAGTAATATATGCTATTATAGTCATATTCTTGTTCCTTAATTTAGAAATTAGGGTATACAGTATGTTATTAAACAGATATATCATAGCATAATGGTATTACAAAAAACTACTTTTTCCCTTAAAACTTCTAGGTGCACTTATGTATGTATTTTTTTATTAGCTATCTGACAGCTTGGGGAAAGAAACAAAAAGGCAATAGGTGCCCATGACAACTGGTGATCAAAAAGGCCAACACAAGCTGGGCGTGGTGGCTTACACCTGTAATACCAGATACTTGGGAGGCTAAGGCGGGAGGATCACTTGAGGCCAGGAGTTTGAGATCAGCCTAGACAACATAGAGAGACCCCATCCCTAAAAACATAAAAAAATTTTAAAAATTTAAACTCAATATAACTGAAACTAGATTGTAAATCAATGAGGAAATGGCTAAGTTTACAAAAGTCTGACTGACAAACCTCAGAGACACACCCCTCTCTTTAAAAAGGACACACTTTGACATTTTAAAATATCTATGTGCATAGTTATTAAAGAGCTTTTATATGGGCCCCATAACTGACAGTAGAGAACCAGAGGGACAGGCCAGCCTCGCTGAGACAGATACACAGCCTTTATTTGTTTGCAAAGAAACACAACTGCATTGGGAGTTATACCTGATATAAATGACGAATTGATGGGTGCTGATGAGTTGATGGGTGCAGCACACCAACATGGCACAAGTATACATATGTAACAAACCTGCATGTTATGCACATGTACCCTAGAACTTAAAGTATAATAATAAAATAAAAAAATAAATAAAAATAAAAAAAAACACAACTGAACTCAACTATAAAGACAACAAAGCTCAAACAGCCTCAGTCCTCACTAGGGTTTCATGCCAGCCCAACCCCATACATTTGTAAGGCATTACAGTAACTTTGGAGAGTAGGACTCAAGTGGTCTAGGCTTGCAACAGACAATGTTTATGTTCACTCCAAATTTATATGCTGAAATCCTAACTTCCAATGCAATGGTATTATGAAGGTGAGGTGAGGGTGGTGCCCTCACAAATGGGATTAGTGCCCTCATAAAAGAGCCCCTAGAGAGCTCCCTCACCCTCTTTCAGTCATGTAGGACACAATGGGAAGTCTGCAGTTTACAACCTAGGAGAAGGCCCATGGCAGCACCCTGATCACAGACTGCCGCCAATTCTCCAATGAGAAATTTCTGTTGTTTATAAGCACCCAGTCTGTGGTATTTTGTTATACCAGCTCGAATGGACTAACACAGAGCTGTAGTCTCAGTTCTGCCACTCAGGTAAGCCATTTAGTTTCTCTGAATACTGACTTCCTCATCTGGATAAGAAGGAAAGGACTACGTGGAAAGGAATGGGGGTAGAGGAGGTACTAACGTCTTCTGAGCATCTCCTACAGGCCAACACTGTCCTTATATCATCTAACCTGATCCTCATACTAGTTCCTGATTTTACAAAAAGGGAACCCAGGCCAGGGGAGGAAACTGCTCAGTGTCACAGGGGACACAGTACAGATAGGGCTTAAGCCCTGGTCTCTGGTTTCAAGGCATCACTACCCAATTGCTACACTGACCTTACACATTCTATTTCCAGAGTTCAAGGACTAATTTGAGCATGCCTTTCTCAATGGCCCTACATATTTCTATTTCCATGTGCTGTGATATAATTTCCAAGTCACATCTGAGATCTTACCCTCTCTAAACTCTCTGGCCTTTCTCCCTTACTGCCATCACCACTTAAACCCAGACAAGCTCTGGGAACAGAGAACTTGGAGAGTCATCCGCCTCTATTTCCATGTAACCAGATACATTTTTACATCATGTAGTTTGCTCAGAACACAGCAGAGATTCTAGTCCTGCAAGTTTGGTGCCTTCTAATCACAGCAAAGAGCATTCTGTTGCACAATGAATATTAGTATTCACTGATACCACATGTTCCCAGTGGGCAGCAGCCAATCTCCACTTTTTCAAAACCCTTGGGAGGTGAACTTACAATTACAATGAAGAAATGACAATTATCAGCAACCAAATCCAATTAATTCTCGTATTTCTGTTTTTAAGTTTCTTGGAGGAAAAGATCGAATATCATTAATAATGGAACTTACTGTCTAGTTTCATAAAAAGTTTGCCACTTCACAGATGAAATCTGAGGCAAGCCAAAGAGAAATGTTGGCAGTTTGTGCCTTCAGGCAACAGAGGCCTTTTGGGTAAAATTATGTTTTTGCGCTGAGGGGGACTGCCAATAGTACTTGCTCTAAAATTATATACATCTTTATAGAAATTGCCTCTACAAAAGTGCAACCATATTAATACATATACACTTGCTGTTAAGGCTATCAAGTTAAATTTAAGAAGCAGAGCTATTCTCTAAGTGGGACACATTCTTAACATTCCTGACAGGTAAAGAAAATCCTTCCTATACATCATAGCCTATTAATGACTATTAAAATGCTTTTAGGTACCATGGTAGGAAGTCCCTGACAGGTATCTTTGAGCAGAAAGAGCCTCTGCTCCAGGCATCCCTGGGGATCCTGAATGACATTTGTCCTTGAACCTGCAGGAGGCAAGTGCGAGAAGGACTTGGTTTCAAATGAAGGCAAGGAGGGCAAGTTCTACCAGCTACTAATTCTGATATTAGCTTCTAAGATTAGAATAAAATGGGATAATAAAACAGAAAACAAATATGAAATAATCTATCAGTAACATGGTTTGCCTACTTTAAAGGTCTCCTCTAAAACCGATTCAGAGGGATAACTAACCAATATATGAAACACTTTAAAATAAAAGCTTTTTGGCCAGGCACGGTGGCCCACGCCTGTAATCCCAGCACTTTGGGATGCTGAGGTGGGCGGATCATGAGGTCAGGAGTTCGAGACCAGCCTGGCCAACATGGCGAAACCCTGTCTCTACTAAAAATACAAAAATTAGCCGGGCGTGGTGATGGGCACCTGTCATCCCAGCTACTTGGGAAGCTGAGGCAGGAGAATCATTTGAACCCAGGAGGCAGAGGTTGCAGTGAGCTGAGATTGTACCATTGCACTCCAGCCTGGGTGACAGAGCAAGGCTCTGACTCAAAAAAAAAAAAAAAAAAAAAAAAAAAAAAAAAATTAAATTAAATAAAAATAAAAGCTTTTAAAAAAATTTAGGATTTTTAAAACAGTTTACAAAGTTGAGATACTTTAGCACTGTTTGTGACTGCCCAACACCAGAACATTTTCCAGACAAAGCTCTGGACCCCAGGCCTCAGCCCTCTTCAGCACAGACTGATAGGGCTCTCATGGAGTCCCCTCGCCCCTGGGGGTAGCCTACCTGGGTCAAAATCCTGACTCTTCCCCTTGTTGGCTGAGACCTTGGACAAGTCTTTTAACCTCTAAGGGTCCATTCTTCTTCTACATGGTAGCAATCCTGACTTTGAATTACTTTAAGGATTAATTAAAATAATATATGCATAACCCTTAGCCCAATGCCTGGCACAGGGCTCAATAACAGGTTGAGGCTCTCGTGACTGTAATAATTATGAGTAGTACTAAGGATGATAGTGGAAATAGTTGCAGTGAGGCCCTACTCTAGAGAGAGGGCCCACTTGTGATTTGAAACATCCAGCCACAGTTTAGACAATCATACAGGCCTATCTCCTATGGCAAATGGAATACTGCCCCATCAAATGGGTTGAACTCACATCACTAGACTAAGTATTTGATGATTGCTTTTTTACGAGGTACTTAGGTAATACCCAAATTGCTGGTTTTCAGAGGACACAATTATATTGCCCAACATGGACAACTCACTATGTAAGATGAGTTGCTGCCCCCTCCTGAGACACATGGACAGAAAAGATAATACACTAGCAAGAGTCCATCTTTATGGCCATTGCATTCAGACATTACCAAATTCCAAGTTTTTCCCATTTGAAGTAGCTGGTGCAGTTCATTTCTTTAGACATGCCTCCATCCACATCAAGTCTGAAAGCTTCTTTAATGCTTTTAAGATTAAGATAAAACAGCTGGTGAAGGGGTGGAAGCATGTCAGTGGCAAAAACTCTAAAAGGAGAACACAGAGCTTGGCTAAAGACAAAGCAACAGGAAGTCAAGCACATGCATGGTCCAGAAATACCCTGAAATGTTATTTCAAGACTTCCACCCTTGATGAATCTCATCCTCCATATTTTAATGCTTTTGTGATATTTGAAGGAAGGGACAGGAAAATAACAATGATGAATAAACTTAATTCTGGTTAAGTAACAACTAGGCCTGAGGGCGAGGTGTGCCTTATCCACTGAGCACAAGAACTCTGTGATTTTAGATACAGTCAAACAGAAAATGATGGAAAATATCCACCCACCCCCAAATTTTCTACCAATGAAATTCCTTCAATGGTAGAAAACATAAGACACAAATAATCAACTTTACTTAAGACTTGCAAACCTTATATGTACTAAGTAACCAATACTGTGTCTAGTTGTCATGGGGCAGGGGAGTGGGGTGCAGGGTCTAAAAGAATTGAACATTTCAATAAATGTTATTCAATAACTAGGTTATATATGAACATTCAGTCAAAATATATTTGTAAGGGAGCCTTCAGTTTCCAGAAGAGAACTAAGAAATAGAAAGGCAGCTGTAAAATTTGGTGTACACTGATGTTCATATTTAATTAATGGGTAATACATTTCTGAAAGGGTCTATTTATTTTTTTGGAGTCATCCTGTAGTAGCAAATCTTAGTGATTGATGAAACCTCATACTATAAAAAGAACAGGATAGAGAAATATAATACAAAGTTGAAATAGCTAAGGCTGTTCATATTGCCTTCACTTCAAAGGAATTACATTCACTGTTGGTATTTCTTGTAGGGAACTGAGATACCATTGAAAAAGCCTTCAAAAAGGCTACATTTACATTAAACATTAAAACAGAAGAGTGATCTAGTAACAAAAAGGCCCACCAAGAGAGCTGTGGGGTACAAAATTAGTTCTTTGTAAATATTTTTCTTTTTTTTTTTTTTTCTTTGAGAAAGAGTCTCACTCTGTTGCCCAGGCTGGAGTGCAGTGGCATGATCTTGGCTCACTGCAACCTCCACCTCCCAGGCTCAAGCAATCCTCCCACCTCGGCCTCTGAGTAGCAGGGACCATAGGCACACATCACGATGCTCAGCTAATTTTATTTTGTGTAGAGATGGGCTTTCTCCATATTGCCCAGGCTGACCTCGAACTCTCTGTAAATACTTCTTATAGACCAATGAACACAATGCCATATTTTCTTACAATGCTGCACCCGACGGCTTCATGGGCCCTTCTAAGAAAGGAAGAAATTGACCAGTAGACAGAACTGTGCCATATGTTTCGTCATGAGATATGGGCAAAAGGATTGCTGTCAGATGCCAGGCAACAAAAGTAAAGGCAGGAGGAATTTCCACCCTTGAAGTGAAATAAAGACATTTTAAAGCTACAGAGGTTGGTGTGAGCTATTCAGGGGTCACCAGGACCAGCAGCATGTGGACTGTGTCACAGTTAAGTCTGCAATGTCTTCCCCCCCTCATAGTATATAAAATAGTAACATGCCCAAAATCAATCTTAGTGTATTAAATATTAATTTCTTAGAAAAAATCAATGCAAACCTATAAGCTTTAAAGGCCTTTTTTTTTTTCAGCTCTGACCTAGATGTAGCCTAACAGCCATGGCAGCCTTTTCCCAAGCCAGCAGCACTCACTCCTAATAACAGGGTTAGTGGCTAAGAGGGGGCTTGAGAGCCAGTCCCTCTAGGTTCAAATTCCAGCTCTGCCACTTACTCATGGTGTGATCCTAGACAAGCTACTTCTCTCTCCTGGGCTTCAATTTCTTCATCTGTGACAATGATAACAGTACCTATCTCATAGGGTTGTTACAACAATTAAACGAGACAGTATTGGCAGAGAGCTCAGAGCAGTATCTCACATAGTGAACATCATGTCAGTACTTGTTAAATAAAACTAGCACCTAGATTTTGGTGTCAAACTGTTCTCCAGAGAAAGAAGCCAGGGCTTCTTAGAGGGTAATTCCATATCTTGGGGCAGGGAAGGTTAAGGATCGACAAGGCTCAACGTGTGGCTAGTAGAAAGGTAGAAGACGTTCATGGAGCTCAGGGGTAGTGATGAAAAGACAAATCACTGGCCAAGATGGGACAACGTGGGCATCAAAAATACTAAGGCAATCTAAATGTGAAAGGCATGATTTCATGATATCCCACACGTGAAAAAGTTAATATAAAGCACATGAGGTGTTATCAAGCAAAAGAAAGGAGGGGAGTATCCATTCCACTTTATTTTAATAAATGGAAGAGTGCTAGGTGTTTTGTTTCTTCTATTAAATATTTATCTATTTAAGTAGAGAAGAGTGAACACTGGGAACTTAGTAATACTAGTTCTCGGTAAGACAGACAGTAGACCAATAACAGGAAGGCTTTAACATACTTAAAAACCAGGGGGAAAGAAAATCGAAATGTGTCAAGATGACGAATTCTCTAAACGTTTTAAGAGGTGCATTAACTGCAGACTTCATCCCTCATATCCTAGGAGATAATACCCCTTACGTGTCTTACTAATGGAGATAGTAATAGATCATATGGTAGCTTCTAATGATGCAAAGAACCAAGCAAAGATTAGGAGGGCAGGGCAATGGACTATGAGATGCCAGCCAAGCAAAACTTGGAAAAGAAAACATTCTGGGAGAAGCACCATGCTGCAAAAAATCTAGAACTTGTGTGGAAAGTGTAACTCCGAAACCTTATTGATGTAACAAATGGTGGACACATATAAAATGGAGCCTAGCCAGATGCCCAGTGGCTTGGATTTGATGAAGCCAAGGATGGCAAAAAATAACTAGATCAGTGGTCAGCTGGTCAGACTATCTTTCTGGCTCTAATAAAGTGTCTGTAATTGTGGAAATGTACTAGTACTATGTTACTGTAGAAAAGTCTCAAAATGCACATTGCTCTAACACTGGACACTACCAAAATATATGTTGCTACAAAGTTAGGAAAGTAAACAGACAAATTTAAGACCAACAAATGAACCATGACGGCATTAGTATTTTACAACAGCTTTAAGTATGTTATATGTTTCATAATCACTGGATCTTTGTGTGCTGTTTCCAGTGTTAGGAGGCTTAAAATAATCATCATTGCAGTTTAAGTTGTTAAAAGAGTTCAATCAGTAATCCATGTGCAAACAGATTTCAGAAACTGATTTTCAAAGCTTGGTTTTAGATACAAATTTAATAGTTTGAGCACTAAATTACATACAATAGCAGGTGCTTCTCTCCATGAACAAAAACCCCTAGAACATTAAAGAATACATAAAGTGGGTCACCAACAGGATGTCCAGAGGAGTAAACTGTATGTCTCCACATGAAAGACTATTCAGAAGCACGGTTATCCACTTCTTCCATCATAATGACCCTAAGGGAAACAAAAGGTAGAGGCAACAACAGAAGAAGATATGAGATAGAAATGCTACACAGTTGATAAGAGTTCTTCCATATTAAAAGCAGGACAGGGGGTTAATGGGAAATGAACTACAATAGAACCTGGCTTCAGTTTGTTGGATAAATGCAATCAGACATGTATAGCATAACAACACGTTCCTTCTGTTATAGCTTTGAAATAAAATGAATCTGAAATGATGAAGAATACAAATTTGTCTAGAACAATTAAATACAATGGTGAAGTTTCAGATGTGGAGAGGGGTGAAAGTGGAACTGAGAAATGCTCTCAAGAGTCCACTGACCCATTTCCTCTAGAGGAGCTAAACCAAACAAGATCGATCACCTCCAAATCTTTGGGTTTATCCCTGGCAACTACTCTCCTTGCAAATTTAATGCTTTTCTTTTTGAAAGGCTGATATTATTCTTTTTACAATTCTTTCTCCCTGTTCTTCCCACCCCCCATCTAAGACATGCAATCTAAATGCTCACTCATGGGAGAAAGGTAACAAAGCAAATGGCATTCATTGAGCACCAGCATGTGACAGGCACTGCAGATGGAGATTTCCGTGATCATTACATTTCATCATCATGAATCTTGGGAGCTGGATATTATTACCCTAGTTTTAGTAATGGAGAAACTGGAGTTCTGCAGGAGTGAGCAAATTGTGCAAGGACATCAGAGCAGTTTGAGTGTTCAGACCTGTGTTCACGTCTGCCACCAAACCCAGCATGCTCTTCCGCTGTCCCATGCTGCCTTTGGGTTCTCTGCCCAACTCTTTTTACTGGGACTGCCTGTCAGCAGTTCTTCCTCAAATGAATTGCCAAGTCAAAAACCTCAGCTCTGAAACTCAGTTCCCAAAAAAGCAACATAAAAATGTTCTAGTCTAAGTCTCCTTTGTTTATCCAGTAAGTACTTGTTACACAGAGGGCTGTATCATTCCAGCCTGAATCTCAATAGTGCTCTGTATGACCTGGAGAATTTAAATGTGTACCTGCACCAAAAAGAGGAACTCATCCTAAGTTTTCTACCAGTCACACACATGTGACAAGTTCTCCATACCAGGCTGCACTTCAGTTTCAGGTCTGGAAAAAGGCGCCTAACAACCAATGCAGCTCCCAGAGGCTGACAGAGTAGCCCCTCTCCCCTTCATGGCTGTCCTTATAATGCTCCCTCTACATTCAGAACAGAGTGTAAAGGCTTTAAAACCAGCCTCTTAAGCTATCAGGGCAACATCAATTAAGATCATTTTTAAAAGCTCAAAGCAGAAAAGAAATTAACATTCCATTTATTTTAAAATGCAGTACACAAGATTCAAAAGTATTAAGGACGAGTAGAGGACAACCTCCTTATTGACTTTTACAATCAAAATCATGCATGCATGACAGGTCATTAGAAGTTGAGTTTTGCTTATTTTTATTTTATTTTTAAAATCCTACCCAAGAAAAGCATACTTTTACTAACCAAAAGTTATTTACTATCTGCACTCTGAATATTATGCAAGTGGAGAAAACCAACCAAGAATGCCACATATGGTTGGGTAGAAGTCCATGGCACAAATATGCCGGCTGAGGGGCCAAAGCATGGTTTGTATCATAGTTGGGGCTGCAACCACTTGAAGGAATGGACTCCTCTTAAGTGCCAAGTCTATGCTAGGGCAGGGAATAGATGGGTAAACAAAAGAGATGCAGACCATACCCCAAAGGAGCCTCCGGTAGAGTGGGTAAACATTAAACAAATAATTACAAATAACTATGGGCCATGTTTTCTCAACTCTAAGAAAAACATTTTCCCTTATCTATTTAATCCTCACATGCACCTAATCAGTTATGACTAATCCCTGGCTTATGGATGAGAAAACTGGCATTAACTCTCTGCTTGAAGGGGTGGATTTGGGATTGGAACTTCGGCCAGTGGACTCTGGAGACCATTCATTTAAGGACAACACTACACCACTTCCCACCAGTTCCCCACCCCACCCTATCCCCTGGGCTTCTTAACTATTAGAAAATGGAACCACTATTCATCCAGTTTCTCAGGCTGAAAATCCAGAATTATCTTTGGCTCCTCTTTTTCTCACTCAGTTCACCAGTTAATCCTGTCATCTTTCCTTTCAAACTATATCCAGAATCCCACTGCATTTTATTCCTTCCAGTACTATCATCCTGGCCCAAACTGACATCATCTTGTACCTGGAGTAATGTAAAAGCTTTCAACTGCTCTTCCTGCTTTTGCCCCTCTTAGCTACAATTTACCTCCCACATGGTGGCCAAAGCCATCCTTCTAAAACAATTTCCCATGTTCCTCTGCTCAAAACCTCCCATTGACCTTCTATCTCGGCAGTCACTGGCCTCAGCCATCTGACCTCCTCTGGACCCACATTTCCCATCTCCCTCTCCCTTCTCCCCAGCCACCCTCACCTCCCTGCTGGTCCTCAAACACAACAAGCATATCCCAATCTTGGCGTCTTTGCACATCTGATTTCTGCTGCCAGCACACTCTTAAGCCCCCATCTGTTGATGTATGCCACTCTCTGATTTCACTCAGGTCAACAACTAACCTCTCTAGAGGGCTCTTGTCTGACACTCTCTGTGAAGGAGCATGGCCCTCTTTTTTGTCTGTCTCCTTCTTCAGACTCTTCTCCGCACTTACAGGTAGCTGTCATCACACTACATATTTATTTGCAAATTATCTGCTTCACCCACTAGAATAGAGGCTCTCTGTGGGCAGAGACTGCTTTGCTTACCGTTTCCCAGCATTTAAAACACCACCTTCGCACGTGGCAGTGAACAAAAGAATGAGTCTTAAAAGTATTATTAAAGCAAGTCAGTAGTGTGTATTGTAATGGATACCATTGTGGAACTGAAGAATGACATAATTATAATACTAACTATTGTGATGAAGATTATGGAGGTTTTAATAACATTAATTGCAGAGAGGTGGTAATGTATCCTGGGGTTCAGAAATGGCCTCCTCAAGGAAGGGCTGTTGAAGTTGAAACCTGAGGCTAAGCAGGAGTTAACCAGGTAGAGTGGTGGGGAGGCCATTCTCCACAGATGAACCAGTATGCACGAAAAGCCTGGAGTGGAGAAGAAACATGACAACAGATTGGAGAAAATGCAGAAGAATGAGTGTGGATGGAGCACAGGAGAGAGGGGAGGATGGAAGGGAATTGGAAAGAGACAAGACCATATACTAGGTGCTGTGGGTCACATTCTCAAATTGTGATTAAGTGAGTACAATGGGATGCTTATGTCTATTTATATTAATCCATTTAAGATGTGCCTATTCGTATTCTTTTGTAGTTCAGGAAAAGTTTGAATAAGCTGAAGATTATCAGTCCCTCAAGAGAACTTTTCAGTCACAACCAGGGGCAGATATTGGCAGGAGGGCATTCAAATAGAGAAAGATACTAATTCTTTGGACATTTTCTCTATTTCTTTTTTTTTATGAAGCAATATATTTAGGTCATTTATATAAAAATAATTCAGCATATTGGATTCAGAAATCTGATGCCTGTGATAACAATTTTTAGAGAAAATTCCTTTCAAGTCTATATCCTTTTGACTTATGGTACTTTATCCAGGCTAACACACCATGATTGAGAGGATTATCTGATGAAGGAAGGGCTTAGCAGTTGCTTAGAGATATCTCTTGATAAGAAAACTGGTCACCACCTCCTGCCTCTCCTATGCATGAGCAACTGTCATCTCCCTCCCTTGTTTTATCTGAAGAATCAGACCAAGTCATTGGAGCACCAGCCAGCAAATCTGAGGTGTACAAAGCAGCTGCTGGCAAGGAAGCTTACTCTAGTTCAGAATACAAAGCACTCACAGGTGAAATGGTAATAATGAAAGGTTTAAATAAAGATTCATGATAAAAACTAAAAAAATTATGTAAATATTTGAGTACCTACAATGTGGTGGGCTCCCCAAACTGGGGACAAAAACAAGAGAATGTGGGACAGGAAATCTCCAGTGGCCATGAAATCTCACCACCACTACCTACTTCCCAAGGACTAGAAAGCAGATCAGCTAAAAACCTGAAAAGCTGGAAGTAATACAAATTACTGGTATTCTTCAGGGGGTCTAATGATATCTATATCAGATATGTGGTCCCTACACAGCACTCCAAAGTCTGAGGAGGGCTAGTAAAAATTGAGTAGAGTGGCACTGTGATCATCAGAAAGATATTTTCCCCAACAATATGACAAGATCTGAAATTGCACGAGTTTGTCAAATTTTTAAACCCTACGATGTAAAAGTCCTCCTTAACATCCCAAAAGGCAATTTTTACTTTAACAAATTTTTAAATTAAAGGTAGTGCTCAAAACCATTAATTATTTTTTCTTGCATATCAGATTTCCAAGAAATGTGTTTGTTATCTTGTACAATTCATTTACTGACCTTAATTACCTAAATGTACAAGTCAGCATTACCTGATGAGTCCGTTTGGAGATCTTACAGTGTGTGAGGGCACCCATGCTCCAGTCTCCAGCTCTTCTTGAGTCTCGTCTTTCAACCCCAGCATTTACTTATTTCTGAGTCTTTGCACATCAGTTTCTACTTTCAGAGAATAGGTTGGCTGATTCCTGCTAACCACTCATCCTTCAGGTCTTAGCTTTGCTTGTGCACTCTGCAAGGACAGGCACCACACTTTCCCTCTACTGCATCCCCAGCATCAGCCCCATCACCTGTCACAAAGTAGGTTAGATGTCTAACAAATCTTGTTTGAAGAAATGAACCACTGTTATCTCCCCAGGACAACTTCCCCCAAACCAGAACTCAGGTTAGGTAGCCCTCTCATCTTGTCCCTCACACATGTGTACTCCAATGTACACATTACATTGTGTGTACCTTATTGCCTGATCCTTAGGTTGCTTATCTCCTTTGCTAGATTTAATTCTCAAAGCCTCAGGTCTTGTCTTGGTTCTTGTTAAATCCCAGAGTCTTCCACAACAGTTGGCAACATTTACTGATATTCGTTATTAAATCTTTGAGGAACTCATCTGTTTCCCCCTTTCAATCAAAAAAGAAAAAGATAGCATCCATTTCACAATTCTCTTAACAGCCTACAACGCAACAAAGTGGTGATTATATGAAAGGACTCTAATTAGAAATTCAGGTAACATAGTGAAAAACTACTTATGAAGCTAACAACATTCATTTAGCAGAAAAAATTATTTCTTCACAGTCCCAACTTACTGCCCAGGACAGTAAAATCTAGAACTACCCTCATTCCCCAAACAACCATTAACTTTACTTTTCTAAGTACTGATAAAACTTGCAGCCTACATTATGGTGGCAGTAACAGAGGTTTATTTCTCATTCACTCTATGCATCCATTTCAGTTTGGCTCCTCTCAGGGAGGACCGGGCTTCCACAATCTGGAGGGTCACCCCTTGCTGAGGCAGAAGGAATAGGAGGCAAAGAGCGGTGTGCCCAGGAGGAGGAGACTTGAAATTGAGAATTGGTGAGCAGCATCTTAATGGCCATCATACGAGATTTGGCAGAAATGTACACAATGTGCAAGAGTACTTAACTTTCTACTATGATATCCCAGAAGGTAACTCTGAATCAATATACGGACTCCATCTTTTTTACGCTTTTGCAAAGCTAATGAGACAAACTCAGGTATTAACTCACTACAGGGCAATTAACCAAAAAAAGAATCCACCACAATCTAATTGGACAAATGAACATGTCCATACCCCCAGAGTACCTACAAGAGAACTCTATAAGAGAATTTTATTAACAGACTGACTTAGCTCTAGAAACTAAAAGCAGATTTGTTCCCCAGCTGTTCCTACATATTGACACAGTGAAGCCTCAGCATTATCCAACTGCTTCCACCTGACACTGTCAAAAACCATTAGTTTGTAGATGATACATGGGCACTGAGTATCCACCATGCCCTTTACAACTACTCTAATTTATACTCACATTTTGAACAAATACAAATGCAGGCTCATGCAAAGCATGTGGTATGGGCAGGCAGAGTGAAGGAATGGTCACAGCAGAGGGGACCCCGTGGAGAGCTTAAGGGAGAAGCAAGGCTACAGGTAAATTCAAGTTCCAAAGAAAGTGATATGGACAAAATTGTTAATGAAGATGGGGAAGAAAGGGAGGAAAAGTTCTGGAAAACTTGGGGAACATTAGTATTTAAGGGACATTTGAGAAGAAAAGGGAATATAGTGAGAAAACTAGAAAAAGAACCTGAAGCAGTCTCCAGAAGTTACGGGATAAAAGACTTTATGGACTAGAGAGTGAGCAGCGACAATTACTGTTGCAGTGAGGATGTGGAAGATGCGCACATTTTCACAGTGACCATTTGCACCTGGAAAGTCACTGCCGGTGAGAGTTTTCCTAAGTAGCACTGAAGTGGAAGCAATGCATGGAGGGCACCCTGCAGTTTCCCAGGCGCATCCTACTCTGCCCTTCCATGTACCCACACTCGCTTTCCTCTCCAGCCTTCCACTGTCTGTCTGGCTGCTTTATGGTTCATCTCCTGGTTCATGGACTGGGAAGCCTTCCTACAGTGGCTTATTCGGCTGGATGGGACTCCTGCTAGACAACTTCAGGGAAAGAGGTTTGTCTTGTCTTTGTGTACTTGGCACCCAGACAAGTTTTTGACAAAGTAAGCATTCAATATACTGGTTTTTGTTGTTTTTGTTTTGGTGAGACAGAGCTTCACTCAGTTGTCCAGGCTGGCATGCAGTGGTGCAATCTCGGCTCACTGCAACCTCCGCCCCCCAGGTTCAAGCGATTCTCCTGCTGCCTCAGCCTCCTGAGTAGCTGGGATTATATGCATGCACCACCATGCCTGGCTAATTTTGTATTTTTAGGAGAGATGGGATTTTACCATGTTGGCCAGGCTGGTCTTGAACTTCTGACCTCAAGTGACCCACTAGCCTCAGTCTCCCAAAGTGCTGGGATTACAGGCATGAGCCACCATGCCTGGCCCAATATACATTTCTATAAGGGAGGAAATAAAGGAGTGCTGTCGTTTGGTTTGTCCCCACCAAGTCTCATGTTGAAATCTGATCCCCAGCGTTGAAATTGGAGACTAGTGGGAGGTGTTTTGGTCACGGGGTCAAATCTCTCAAGAATGGCTTTGTGCATCTTCATGGCAATGAGTGAGTTCTGGCTCTATTAGTTCCTGAGAGCTGGTTGGTAAAAGGAGCTTGGCACCTCCTTTCCTCTCTTGCCATGTGACCTCTGCACATGCTGGCTGTCCTTTGCCTTCAGCCATGAGTGGAAGCAGCCTGAGACCTTCACCTGATGCCCAATCTTCCAGCCAGGAGCATCGTGAGCCAAATAAATCTTTTTTGTTTATAAATTACCTAGCCTTTGCTATTCCTTTACAGCAACATAAGCTAAGACAAGGAGGGGAAGATTTTCTTAAAAAGGGAGCAATAGTACACCCAGTAACTTGAAGGGGTGATGCAGCCTGGAAGAGGAAGTGCGTTGTTTTACCCAATAGCAATGACTTGGCACATCTGTGGGAGAGGGAAGGTGATGGAGGAGAAAAGGCACAGGACGCTAGGACAACAAATGAAAGAAATGGAAGACACAATGTGCTGTGTGGAGTGTTAACATTTAGCCTTCTCCATTATCATTCAAGAGGAAGACAATACTGGAAGGTCTTCCAATGACAATTATAGGCATCAACCTAGAAGTGACACTTCATTTATGCTCAGAATATACTGGCCAGAACTAGTCACATGGACTCATCTACCTACAAAGGGAGCAGAGAGGTGTAAGCCTCCCATGTGCCCCCACAGAGAAAGAAGGGTGTGCACTAGATGTCACTAACATATCTCTTCATTATTCCCAAACAGTCCTGCAATCTATTAGATTTACATCTGGAAAGCCTCCAACAATGCCTCTTCTCCATCTCACCATTGTACCTCACCCTTCATCTGTTTCACTCCCATATCTGCTACTTTTCCCAAACATAAACTTCATGTCATTCCCAGTAATTGCTTACTAAAGCAAATTCTTTGTGGCTGCTCACTGCTTATGATGTAAATAAAGTTCCTTATGATAACATACAAGGGCCTTCACAATCTCATGCAAACCTACCTTTTCAGCCCTGTCCCTGCCTCTATGCAGTTTTTGTTTTTTGTTGGTGTTAAGAGTTGGTGCCTTCTGGACTCTTACTTTGATGATTTTTAACTGCAATCAGTTAGAAATCTCAGGACAAAAGAAACTTGGCTTAGGGTTTCAGTGGCTCTTTATTTCTTGGCATATGCGATGAATGCCCGCAGCCCTCTGCCTCACTTGGGACCTTCAGGAGTTCTGCTGTCTGCTCCAGCACTGGCTCTGTTCCCTGCATGGTTCAATCAGGAATGGTTGGAGGGCTCTGGGCACAGCTGTAGCAGAGTTTTTGCAGGAAATCTCCAGGTGATCAAACCAGCAAGTGAGGGATTATTACCTTTACTGTAGCAAAAATTGTGGTCGTTAGTGAATTCACCTGGGACCTCCATCCATGACAAATCCCAGCAGGTTTTACCTGAGAAGGAAAGTCCCTCCCACTTCCCCTTCGATCCTGGGTACATAGCATACAGGTGTACCCAAGAGCAGCCCAGCAAGAGTCCTAAATACAGAGGCAACATTCAGACGTGATTCCGTCTATCATCTTGAAGGGAAGCACCAATCCCACAGAGAGGTTCCAGAGGACATGCCTGGCAGACCTAAAGAGCAGTCAAATGTTACCAGCACCCACTCTTTCCGTAAGAAGTGAGAATCATTCTATGCCTAGTGTCAGGTGGTTCAGGCTCCACAAATACCCTGTCAGGGATTTTGACAGGCCTACAAATAGTCACAAAAGATTTTTCTAATTCCCAGAAATTGCCGCTTTCATACCGCCATGACCTTCCTCATGCTGCTGTCTCCCTCACGTGCCTCCTCTACACAACACTGTTCCTCCAGGGTTCGAACAGTCAGCTTTGCTCACCTCTTCCCATTTTCTCCAGACTTAGAATTAACCAGCCTGTGCCCATTTGCTGGGTTCCCATCACATTTGATCAACTCCTTCATCACTGTAGCTTATTATATTACAGTTATACACACAGTATCTCCCCTGCTAACTTGTGAACCCCTTGAAAATAGAAAATATATTTTTTAACCTTGAGAGCTTTCCTTACACTCCATGAGGAGGTTTAATAAATGTTAGCTGACTGAAAACTGAGTTCATTTAATGGTTTTCTGTCAACCTAGCTGAGTCTTAAGTTTTATTTGTAATTAATATGGCTTGCTAAATATGGGCATTGTTGATCATACGTTATTTTCTTTAATAAACAATTTTAACTATCAAACCATTTAATAACATAACACAATCTAAACATCTTCTGTTTTGGTATCTGTCTCATAATACAGTCTGAAAAGTGTGAATGTTAAGTAGAGATGGTTCATCTTTAAGTCTATAAGTACCTAACCAGTGATATTTACTGAATAGAATAAACTGTTTAGATTCCTAACAGAGCTGCAAAACTGGTTTTACTGATGAGGTAAATCACTGCTTTGAGATATAGTAAAAATAAATATATCTCAGGAAAAGATATGTATTTAAGTGCAAACACCAAGAGTATTTTTTCTGTGTGTGAGAAAAAAATTACTTGAGCATACTGTTTTAAATGAATTGTACTTAAATCAGAAGAACTCTAGTATATAAATGAATGCTGAAGCAGTTCTGGTATAAATGGAGTTACTGAAAAGTAATAAATCAATCCTTGAAGAATATTCAAAAGCACATTAGGGAGGAAGCTGATGTAGGCAGAGGCGCCCCCCCCCCCCCCCCCCCGTCATTCATCCTTAGCCACTTAACCCTGATGACCTTCAAGGCGCTATTGATGCTAGCTGTCGGTCGCTTAACATCTGAAATGAACAGACCACTAGTTACCCTCTACTTAAAAAAAAAAAAAAAAAAGAGCATGTGAAAGTTCAACTTCCAAAGAACCAATACTGATTAACAGTACCATTCTGAACATTATGAAAATGTCTTGCACTGACATAGATCACAAAGCAAGCTTCCTGGTGCTTTTAAAATATAATTTGACTTATGCGAATTTTCAAAACCAAACCTCAAGCAAGCCTCTGCGTCCTTTACTCAGGTCAGAGATGCTGAGAGCAGTACAGTGACACGTGGCTGCAGGGCCATATATAAGTACAAGGTATTGATTAAAATTACATCAAGTGCAGCTGCTTTCTGCGGCAATTTAACTGCCAAAGTGGGAGAACATTAGCTCTGTGCCAAGTGGCAGCACAATCCTGACAGCCACATAGATGTCCTCAGGTCACCCACCTACAGACAACTTGAGGCTAAATTGAAAGACTGAATTCAGATCTAGTTGTGATCTTCATTCTTTTTTTTCCTGGAAAGATCAGTAAGAGCTTTCAATTTTACATTTTTTTCAACTTTTAGTAGACCCTAATTCGATATCTACACACCTTACAAATTATAATTTGGCTGTAACAGAACCATGTCTCAAAATAGACATTCCAAAGTGGAAGGAAAAGCTTGCCATTACCACCATGATTTTGTTTGCTTCACTGATAAGATTTTGAAGCACATCCCCCTTCCAGGCAAATACTTCAAGTCATCCTTTCTGGACAGCAGACTAACATATCACATCACTTTAAAAGAATTAGGGGGGAAAAGCCTAAAAATTTAGTCTCTTTTTATTCAGGATAGGCTACTGAAGTTTATTTTTATTTTTTGATTTTTTTCTGGAGACAATATTATATACCTGTGCTTGGTGCTCACTCTTCATGCTGTAAAGGGTGGGGTGAGCAGGACACTATCCTTTAAGCAAGGGGATTAGTTTCCACTATACCATACTTGGTTTTTCATGCTGTTAGATTTAGACATTTGTTTCATAGAATCAAATGTAACAAGATTTTCAATTCACTTCCACTTTTTGTTAAAATGCATATTCAGAGATTTTATTTAAGATAAAGCAGACAAGGCAGAAGAAAAAGTGTTAATTTTTAGTGAAGTATATACAAATATCCCACTTAAAAGTCAGTAGAAATTAAGAAGAACCCAACTTTTGTGATGACACTTACTCCCACAGCACTGTACAGCTGGGAAGGGCTAAGTCAATGACCTAACTTTATGAATATGCAAACTGAGGATTAAAAAAGTGAGGCTGCTTGCTGAAGCCACAGACTGGCTAGGGAAAGAGCCAAGACTACCACAAGCTGCCCCTTCAAGTTATTGATCATGGTGCCACCCAGCACCATGCTACTCCTCTGTCATGCTATGCATGGGTTCTCAACTTTTCATTAATTTATTTTCCCAAGAAGAGTGTGAGCCTCCCAAGGTTAAAACCTCTGTATCTTTTGCCTCTTAAGGCATGTGAAGCACACAGTGAATGCATGATGATACCAAAAAGGGGGCAATTTAAACCTAAATATTAAAGTGAAGCCATAATGCTTTTTAATCAGTATGTCCAGCTCACCAAAACACTACTTTGATAAAGTACATTAACGTATACAGCTAATGCTTCCCCAGACAATTTTCAATCTAAACATTGATCTTTTCTAACTATTAAACAATGTCACAAGAAATATTGGGAAAGTCCCTTTTAAGTATTTTTTCCCAGAAAAATGTCACTTTTCAAATTATAGCTTAGCAAAGCTTTGTCTACAAGGAGGTTCATCCCAGGACCGTTTTCAATAGTAAAAACTTGGCTAACATCAAGGAAAAAAATGTGTGTTACAACCATAAATAGAATACAATGTAGCTATTAAAAATGAGAGAGTAAAATACTTGTTTACATGGGAAGATAGTGACTCCATTTGAAGTGAAAAAACTAACCAGTATGTAGAATTATCCCAGTTTGAAAGTAGATCTGTACTAACAGATGCACACAAATTATCAATTGAAGCTAATTACAGGTGATAGAATATATGGATAGTTTATGTTCTAAGTTCCTGACTAACCAATGCCTTCCTCCACTTTGGCAGGTTAGTAAACATTTCAAGATAATTTTAAGTTCTTCTCATCCACAGTCAGTGGAGATAGAAATTTGTGCAACAGAAATTTTTGCCGAAGGGTCAAACTCTGCTAGAAAAATAATATTCTCAGCACGAGTTTAATTAAACTTGCAGCTGACATGCATTGTGCCTCTCGGGCAACCTGTAGCACTTTGGAAGGCAACAAAATAAAACTATTAAAAGACAGTTTTTCAACAAGAAACAGGACATCAGGGACGTTAAAATAATGTTCCTGAGGAAGGTGCTACACATCTGAAACCCAACCAAAATGATCTTGACACTCATCTGAGCATAGCTTGCTGGTAACTCAGGTGATACAAAATCTAAACCTGTGGGCAGAGAGTCCCATTTGTGGTCTAGGTTCTTTGAAGACCTGGGAAGGTAGCAACAGGAGATCTAATCTGTTTTAAATATTGGGGGTTGGCGGCAGGGGGGTAGCTAACAACAAACATTGTGGGCAAGAAGTACTCAAGATTCACAAAGGTTAATTCCTTTGCTTTTGGCTGAAATGTTATCAGTTCAATATGATTTTTCACTATACCTTCGTGCTGATTAGGAGATACGATGCATCCGGTTACATTTTTTTAATAGGAGTAACTTAATGCTTATTTAATACAGCTTGCTGGACAAAATTTTTCACAAGGAATCCATCCAAGAAAAAAATAATAATTAAAGGGCTCGTGATGTTGAGAAGGTTGGGAACCAGGACTTGAGGAATTTACAGCACAAGTCCTCATGGAGCCCAGAACCAGAGACGAATCACATCGGGTGGTCCCTCTGAGGATGGCAAGGCAGGTGGCAGGGCTTCAGGTGGTGTGCAAGGGGCAAAAGGTTAGCGTGGCCAGGTAGTCTCTGTCAGCACTAAACTGATGACAGGGAAATGGAGAGAAGAGGACAGGCAGGACTTCAAGTATGGGCCCATGTGATACCCAGCTGAACACCAAGATTTAAAAAAAAAATACATAAATAAACACCAGCTGCTGTAGTCAGAGCTGCCAATTCTTCTCTTCTTCCCATTTGCTGCTGCACTGAGTCACCAGCCCAGTTCTGGACACCTGGTTCTAACAACAGAGCAGCATGGTCCTCTGTGGCATAGCCTCATTGTTAATAATCACAGGGAAAGATGCCAAGAGGGCATCTAATCTCACTCTTTGGCTCCACTCAAACCATACCTTATGGGGAAACACTGTCCTAAAAGGCCGATAAAATTACTGTTTGTCCCAAATGTATCTTTTAGAGTCCATCCTCATAGGTTACTTATTTACAACAAAATATTATAGCTATTTCCTCTTTTATATTACAAAAAATCCTCTTTTTAAAATTGCTTTTTGTTGAGACAGGGTCTCACTCTGTCACCGAAGCTGGAGTGTGGTAGCATGATCACAGCTCACTGCTGCCTTGACCTGCCTGGTTCAGGTGATCCTCCCACCTCAGCCTCCCAAGTAGCTGGGACCACAGGTGCACACCACCACACCTGACTGTTTGTTTGTTTGTTTGTTTTGGTGGAGACTGGGTCTTGCTATGTTGCTCAGGCTGGTCTTGAACTCCTAATCTCAAGCGATCTACCTGCATTGGCCTCTCTAAGTGCTGGGATTATAGGCATGAGTCATGGCACCCGGCATCAGAAAAAAAAAAAAGAAGTAAAAACTCTTAATAGTCCCTTCTTTATTATTATCAGTTTGGTTTTCCATTCCTGCTTTCACTGACACCGTTATGGGCTGTTCACAGTCACTGTACCTTACAATTTGCTTCCTACTGAACATTTACACTCCATCTTTTATTTTTACCGGCTGTGTGTAACATAATCAACAATCACCTTTTCAAAAAGGCATATAGTGACTATTAGTACACCACAGCAGACCACTTAAATATAGAAACTCAATAATCTATAGCATTTTATTTATTTATTTATTTAGACAGAATCTCACTCTATTGCCCAGGCTGGGGTGAAGTAGAGTGATCCCAGCTCACTGCAGCCTCTACCTCCCAGGTTCAAGTAATTCTCCTGCCTCAGCCTCCCGAGTAGTTGGGATTACAGGCACCTGCTACTACACCTGGCTAGTTTTTGTATTTTTGGTAGAGATGGGGTTTTGCCATGTTGGCCAGGCTGGTCTCAAACTCCTGACCTCAGGTGATCCACCCGCCTCAGCCTCCCAAAGTGCTAGGATTACCGGCGTGAGTCACCACGCCCATTCATATTTTTATTTAAAAAAAAAAAATCAGTTTATCACAAGATTTTTTTCCTTCCTATACTTATATTTAAAAGAGCACAGGTAAAGACACACCATTTTTTAATAGCTTAAATGTGTATTTATCAACTTCCTGAAAGTACAGTAGAGCACACAAGCCACTTTGGTCCTCTCAGCTGGCCAAGTAATTGGTCTGTCTGCCCAGATCCCTGGGATGATTAATTACACCATGCATTCAGCAAGGCTCCATTAGGCCTGGCTTCTGCAAGCCAGCAATGTAGATGCACACACTCAAGATGGCCGCCCCAAGAGACCACGCTGCCAAAGACGAAGATATGAATGCTACACTGAATGCTGTCACACTTGTTGGCCCCTAAGTTCACTAACTTGAAACATTTCCATTAAAACTTGACTCTGAAGCAAACTTGGCCACTCACAATCCCAGCTACCTGGAGGCTCAGGTGGGAAGATCACTTGAACCCATAGGGTGATATGATTGTGCCTGTGAACAGCTACTGCACTCCAGCCAGGGTAACACAGTGAGACGCCATCTCTAAAACAAACAAGCAAACAAAAATCTTGACTCTGCTTAAGTAAAACTTAGGTAACAAACCTCCCAAATTAAATTTTAAAGGGGACTCACATAAAACCTCACTTACGATTTGAGTCCCATTACTCAGAATTCCTGAGTACATTTCCTTACTTCTAAGTAGCTACTGATGTTAAAACACATGCTGTATTTATTAACTTTAGAAAAAAGAAACATCACTACATAAAATGTACAGATTGGTTTTTAAGACATACAGGCTTTCCAAAAACATTAAAATATTTTAAAATAGCAGTGTAGTCCAAAAATATAGTAATTTCGACAAGGTTTTGACTGTTATACTTAGGAATGCACTTATAGCAAGGAAGTATAATTTTAAGAGACTACTATATTCAATAGAACTATTTTAAAGTACTGTTAAATGTATCCTTTTATGCAAAACTTGATGTGCCAACATGCCTTTATTCAATATAAAGCCTCTTGAAAATTAGTTTCCTTTGAGTAATAAAATGCATTTAATTCACTTATGTGGCATTTTGTTTATGGGGATAGGATGTCTTTTTTTTTTTTTTTTTTAATAATTTCACACAATGAATGGTCAGGTTTAATGATTCAGTGATGGTCACCAGGGTCATGGGACAGCCTGCAATTCTAAAGTAACTTGATTTCTCTCTGTGGTTCATTTTCTTCTTTTATTGAACATAGATAACAGATGCTTACCTTTAAGCATTACAGACCAGGGCCTTAATAATCATCCAGAGCTATAGAGATGGAAGTTGGTCTTCCCTTATTCTTTCTCCTAAATATGACAGCATAAAGTCCACAGAAAGAAAATACAGCTAGGCAGTTAAATTTTACAGCCGCTTAGAGAAAACTAAGTCAGAAATACTATAACAAAGGAAGCACTATGGATTCATGTTTCAGAGGACCCAGCTGATCTGACCACACCAAAAAAGAGCGGCTGAGCAGGTACTCTGCTTTCACTAGGCTATCTAGTGGACAATCGCTACTTCAGACGTATGGAAAACACAGTGATGTCCTGATTCATCATGAGCACTTTTCAGGTAACACATTCTGAAGTCTTTGTTGACGAGTACTCTTCAGGGAGCATTCCTGCCTGGCCACCAGCTGAAAAGAGGAGTGATTCAAGTTTTTGGCAGATTTCCTAATTTAATTAAATGGGAGCATAGCAAAGAGATACTTTTAAATTTGACCCCATGTGAAGCTCAACTATGTGGATGCTAAGTTATGGGAAGCTTATCAACTGAGCATTTGCAGGGGCCACTGTTATAAAACTGAAGTCTCAGGTGGGCCCTTCCATGCACAAGGACGCAATTGCTGCTATTTTTCTCAACTGAGGATGTCAAAGTCACTCAAACTTATTTTTTTATTTTCTATGGAAAAGAACTTAAAAGCATAAATTAAGTCCACTGCACTAAAAAAAAACAAGCTTAGCAATAACTCAAGAATGGACTGATGGACAGATAAATGGGTACACAGACAGGCAAATGATAAAGCAAATCTAACAAAATGTGAATTACAGAAGCTAGATGGCGGGTATATGCGTGTTAAGTCTACAATGGTTTCGACTTTTCTGCAATTTTGAAAATTTTCTTTTTTTCTTTTTTTTTCTTTAACAAGATGGAGTCTTGCTCTCGTTCCCCAGGCTGGAGTGCAATGGTGCGATCTCGGCTCACTGCAACTTCTGCCTCCCAGTTTCAAGCGATTCTCCTGCCTCAGCCTCCTGAGTAGCTGGGATTACAGGTGTATACCACCAAGTCCGGCTAATTTTTGTATTTTAAGTAGTGATGAGGTTTCACCACGTTGGCCAGGCTGGTCTCGAGCTCCTGACTTCAGGTGACTCGCCCACCTCGGCCTCCCAAAGTGCTAGTATTACAGGCGTGAGTCACTGCGCCCAGCCGAAAATTTTCATAGTAAAACGCTGGGGGAAAAAATAATTCCGAGTTATAATCACAATAAAGGAGGCAGCAGGCCCCACTGTGAAAAACCTCAGCCCTGGGGGCAAACACTTGGTTCCTGGCCTAACTCCAGGAACTCACAGAGTTTAGAACTGGAAAGGGCATTGGCAATCCTCTAGGGCAGGTAAAATACATGGTTTTATGAGTCCATGAAAATTTAGAAAAATAGAAACAATATCATACCTTTTTCATAAAACTAAAAGTATTTGATTTAAAAACTGTTGTTTTGCTGAGGTTATATGCCTCTATGATTCTGGTTTTAAAAACCCTTTATTTCATGAAACACTGGTGATGGTAGATGACAGATTTGATTATGTCCACGCTTGGCAAAATAAAAAGTTAATAACCTCATGTCAGTCTTCTCAATATTTTTGAAATGATAAAAGGTTACAAAATAAAAATTCTGAGAACTACCAATGCAGTTCAATGACCCCATTTTGTAAGAAGAAACTGAGGCCCAGAGTGGGATTAAGTGGGGCAGTAACCAGCTCGACAACTGTAGGCAGTTCACCAACTCAAAGGGTCAAAAAGGTGACTCACTTAATCACAGCTGGGATGCCTATTCAAGGAACAAATCCCAGGTTACACATACAGGGACGGAAGCCCCTTGTAAGAATCACCCACATGGCTGACTTTTCAGTGCTGCCATTGGTCTTCTGAACATAATCTCTGTCAGCTCAGCATTTAGAGTGAATTTCTTACAGAAATCAGTTTCTGAATTTTGATGTTAGTCCTTCAATCATGCTTGCACAAACATAGGTAAACAGTGACAAAATACAAGCACATAAGGAGATGCGAATTTACTACATTCGAGACTATCATCCACTGGTCTTATTTTTTCTAAGCTTTTCTCATAGCCAAATTGCCGGCACAGAATTTTATGTAGAATATTCTGAAAAAACAGAATACATTTTCTTTGTAAGCTAATATTCAGGGAAACCCGAGATGACATTTGATAACAATACAAGCAGCAGACTACAAAACGTGAGATTTCAACTGGTTCAAGAAATGCAATTAGCCGGGTGTGGTGGCTCACACCTGCACTCCCAGTGATTTGGGAGGCAAAGGCAGGTGGATCGCTTGAACCCAGGAGTTCAAGACCAGCCTAGCCAACATGTCAAAACCCCATCTCTACCAAAAATACAAAAAATTAGTCAGGTGTGGTGGTATGTGCCTGTGGCCACAGCTACTAGGGAGGCAGAGGCACAGGAATTGCTTGAACCCAGGAGGCAGAGGCTGCATTGAACCTGGATCACACCACTGTACTCCAGCCTGGGTGACAGAGCAAGATTCAGACTCTGTCTCAAAGAAAGGAAATGCACTCAATAAACCTGCATTTAAACTACAAAAATAATATAAATAGATGAATATCAAATTAAAACCATGTCTAATAAAGGGAAAAAGGTAAATATCTTAGACTAATTTAAAAGGGGGAAACTATAGAAGTTGAACTTTTGTTTTACAAAATAAACACCCATCCACTAAATATGTCTGTCATTACCCTACCTGCGTAGACAAATGAGATGAGGAAAAGAAATAAAAATAACAGTGAGCAGGTGGGGTGCAGTGACTCACGCCTGCAATCCCAGCATTTTGGGAGGCCAAGGTGGGTGGATTTCTTGAGGCCAGGAGTTCAAGACCAGTCTGGGCAACATGAGGAAACTCATCCCTACTAAAAATACAAAAATGAGCCAGGTATGGTGCAACGTGCCTGTAGTCATAGCTACTCAGGAGCCTGAGACATGAGAATTGCTGGAACTGGGGAGGCAGGTGTTGTAGTGAGCCAAGATTGTGCCACTGCACTCCAACCTGGGCGACAGAGAGAGACTATCTCAAAAAACAAACAAACAAATAAAAATGAACAGAGTTCTGGTGTGTCATACTAGCCAGGTTTATATCCCTGTGGCCAAAGAGCTACATCATTTTATATTAATATGTAATACTCATTTATTGGTACAAACCTTCAAGCCATATTTAGTTCCAAAGCTGGCCTGAGTCTTTATCCCTTCTATGGCATTTTTGGGACAGTTTTGAATTCCTAGCCTAGACAGCTCCCCAAGGGCTGCAAGGCAGGGCAGCAGGCACATTCAGACACAAACACTATTTGCCTGTTGACACATTTGTCTATTTGGTCATTTCATCTGTCTTCTAATACGTGCCTGAAAAAAAGAAGGTACTCAAATATCTGTTGACTAAGTTACCTATAGTAGTAGAATCTTCTAAGCTATCTGCCCAGCCCTAACTACCACCACCTCCCTGTTTAAAGAACTGCCCATTCTCAGGGGTGGGTCCTGGCAGCCGTATTTATGATCACCTATGTCAAAGGTGGACATCTGAGACAAACTGAACCAATTGGAGTCTCTCTCCCAAAAATTCAAAATTGGAATTGAGGCCACAGTTGATGTGGTCTGATTGCTTGTTGGTGGCATGGAGAAGTCACCTGTGCCCTGGTGAAAGACTGAAAGAATGGCCACTTTGTTGCTGGATAACTTTCTAGCTCAGGGTGCCAGTCCCTTGTAAAATCCAAGTTATTCCTATACTTGGGTTCTATAAGACAGTTGGTATCTAATTACCATTTCTTTCCCCGCCCCCCACCCCCCAAAGTTAGCTCAAAGGCATTTCTATGACTTGCAACTAAGGACAGTAAGTAGCTAAAAGGAGTAGGATGGTTATTCTAGTACTTTACATGTTCTAAGCCTGATATGAAAGAGAAGCCATAGAGGAGATTAGGTATGACCACCCAAATATTAAATCTTGCATTGCAAAGAAAAAAAAATGAAGTTAAAAAATGAACATGTTAGAATATATATTACAACATGATAGGTCAAGGGTGAATAGCCTTAAAATATAAAGAGCACTTATAAATATGAAACATTATTTCAACAGAAAAATGAATATAAACAGGAAAATCATAAAAAGATCTCTAAATGGGTTGGGTGCAGTGACTCATTGCTGTAATCCCAGCACTTTGGGAGGCTGAGGTGTGCGGATCATCTGAGGTCAGGAGTTTGAGACCAGCCTGACCAACATGGAGAAACCCCATCTCTACTAAAAATACAAAATTAGCTGGGCATGGTGGCGCAT
>NW_012120376.1:452277-460299 GCF_000951035.1 Colobus angolensis palliatus | reverse complement strand
CCAGCCTGACCAACATGGAGAAACCCCATCTCTACTAAAAATACAAAATTAGCTGGGCATGGTGGCGCATGCCTGTAATCCCAGCTACTCAGGAGGCGGAGGCAGGAATGGCTTGAACCCAGGAGGCAGAGGTTGCAGTGAGCCAGTGAGCCAAGATCACGCCGTTGCACTCCAGCCTGGGGGACAGAGCAAGACTCTGTCTCAAAAAAAAAAAAAAAGATATTTACATGGCTAATAAATATCTGTGACATATAAGTACATACATCTGTTTATTCATCTTCTTCAATAATCAAACACAGATTACAATGAAATATGTTTCATCTATCAGATCATTGGCAAATATTAAAGGCTTAATACTAAAGTGGTAGATACTGCTGGCTGCAGTGTGAGTTGATACAATGAATCTGATATGTATTACAGTTGTGAATGTGCGTAGCTTCTAACCAAGCTTTCCATGTCTAGAAATTAATCATAAGGAAACAACTGGATGAGCTGAAAAAAACACATGAAGATATTCACTAAAAGCCTAAAAGTAAATCTAAATGTTCAATGGGAGATTCATGAATGAGAAGCCCTTCAGTGGAATATTAGGCAGTTGACATAATAAGAATATATGTTGGAGGCTGGGTGTGGTAGCTCACACCTGTCATCCTGCAGTTTGGGAGGCTGAGGCAGGTGGATCACCTGAGGTCAGGAGTTTGAGACCAGTGTGGCCAACACGATGAAACCCCATCTCTACTAAAAATACAAAAAATTACCTGGGTGTGGTCATGGGCACCTGTAATCCCAGCTTCTCGGGAGGCTGAGGCAGGAGAATCACTTGAACCCAGGAGGCGGAGGTTGCAGTAAGCCGAGATCACACCACTGCACTCCAGCCTGGGCAACAAGAGTGAAACTCCATCTCAAAAAAAAGAAAAGAAGAGAAAAAAGAATATATGTTGGAGAGGGGTCCATTGTATATTCTTAAGTGAAGGAGACATGTTAAAAGACATGTAAACATATGATCAGCTTTTATTTTTTAAAAAACATCTATATAAGAAATCAGAGAGACCTAATCTAAAATATAAACAGTGGCTAATGAATTATCAAACATTTTTCACTCTGTTTTTCATACCTTTTACTGGTCTATATTATCTGAATTCCCTATAATGAGTACCTTATGGTTAAAAATGTTTTAAGTATTTCATTAGACACAGTGAAAACCCACCAAAGGTAGGAGTTTCACAGAACTGGATATGAATCCAAGATCTGCCACTTAAAAAGCTTTGTTACTTTGAACAAATTACTTACCTACATTGCATTCATCTCATTAAATCCTTACACGTAAAGTGCTTAGTACAGAACCTACACACAGGACTAGCTCAACAAATGACTATCGCATTTAGCAATTTTCAATGCCTCTAATAAAGTACAAACAGGGATGATCCCATCACTATGTGGTATATGGGAGATGGGCCAAACAAATCAAATGCTATACCATTCTTAAGCTAATAATTTGCAAAGTATCTACTGTAGTACCAAACTGGAAAGCTAGTGAAAACCACTTATCTGAAAAATCAGCATGGGAAAGGCTCCTCAACTCTTTGCCATAACATTATGTTGTATAATTAGGTTCAATCCTGCTTCTTTTGCACCATAATTAAGGGCATCTGCTCTCCTTACATGGTCAGTAGGAAACACAGTCAATTACGGAAAGTCACAGAAGTAATGCAGATAAATCAGAATGAAAATCATGGTTAAATAACTGCAGTACCATCTACTCTCTTCCTGTTCTCCCCCATCTGCAAGGATGACAAAGATTCTCTCTTCCACCAAACTTTAGTCAGGCCTCTCTTCCCTACTAGGCCACAACATTGGCCCCAGTCCTGTTCCTAAAGCAAGAATCCTGTTAAGTCAGGTTAGCAAGAATCCCCCAAACTTGATATCTGCTCAAGTTCCTCATTTCCCACCTTTGATGTATAAGTCTTTGGTCTGCTTTCAGCAAGAATCCTGCTAGGTCAGTTTAGTTTGGTTTAATGTCCCTGCTGAGTAACTTTCCATTCCACTGACCCCTCACACTCTGTTCTTTGCCTACAAGTACCAGCTGTCAATGCTGTATTGAGCTGGGTTGTTTTCCTATATTGTAACAGACTTGAGTGTAGTCTTCCCTAGCACTGTAACAAGTGTCAGAATAATTTTTTTTCTCTAACAGCAGGTAAGGTCTTGGGCCTTCAGGTACAAAGCTAATCACAAGCTGGTTGGAAAAAACAAGTTTGCTTCCCTAATGTGACTTAAAGGCTCCAAATACTGAGATTCAAAATTACCCAGAAGCATTAAGACATTAAAATCAAAACAAAACCCCTGGTGCTGGTCCCTTTGAACTTTAATGGTCAATTTCATTTTAATTTAATTTCAAAGGAAGTACAAAAGGGGGAAGGTTATGCTATAACATTTTCTTGAGGATTATGACTATGTCTCATTATATTATGAACCCAGCATGGGACCAGTGCTGGACACACAGTAGGACTGCAATGATTTCATCAATTGACAGAAATAATGGAAGCAGATGAATGATTATTTCCTGAAAAATGATAGCATAAATTCAAGGGGGCAAGCTAATTAATCCTCCCTTTAAATTAGGCAAATCACAGAGCTATAAATGCACCAGAGTTTATTTCTACCAAACACTGAGAATTAAAAATAACTTTCTTGAACATTAATGTATTTTTAGAAAACAATTCCAGTATGCAGTTTTAAATTTTCAACTAGTACTGCCGTAACCTTGATTAAAAGCACTGGATAGTGGGCGCATATCAGAGATGTGGATGTCTACCTAAGCTGGGACTGAAACATATAGTAAACACCCCCCTGCATGGTTAAACTCTTTGCCTGAAGCATCACCAGTCCTTGAAAGAAGCTGATGCATTTCCCAAAGAAAAGAGACATCCCCAGGAGCTCCACCTAAGGGGGATGATTTCTTTATAAATGTTATATCTGAAATATGAAGAAACGCTTAGCTGTCTGCTCTAAAATAGGAAATTAATACCTTTTGCAAGTCACCAGAAAGGTAGCTGAAATAGCTCAGGCTACTCTGGACTTCTAACTCATCTGCAAATACCCTCACCCACTTCTTTTTATCCTTACACAAGAGTAGAGAACCTCAAGTTTCTTCAGTTGCAAAAGTCAAACAGGAAGTTTCCAAGCAGGAGTTCTGCAAAGAGGTATCAGTAAGAGGGGCAGGTATGCCAGGAAAGGTTAGAAGGGAAAAAGAAAGGCCAGGGGATTTCTGACCTTCGGGACAAGAAAGAAATAGTGGACTTTGTGTCATCACCACCACCCAGCCAACTAATACCATTTATTGGTAATAAGCAATTAGTGCCAATGACCCGAGGAGACAGACAGCCTGCAGAGTCCAAAACAAATCCAAATACTTGTAGGCTGTTGGCTGGATTTAAATAAGGTTATTTCATCAAAAATTTCGTAATTTTCAACTCTGTGAGACATACACTTGTATGATATACATTTAACAGATGCTCTCAAAGTGGCTTTTTGTTTGTACTTATGTCCAGGGGTACTTTCATAAGAAATAGGAAAAAAATAATAATTATAGTTATAGCTATAACCTAAGTAAAACTAGCTATACTTATGTATTCTTTCTATACAAGTAAAGAAACGTATGACTGATAAAAACCTGAATATGATGCATTAACATACAGAATACTCTTGCTCAAAACCACAGCACATTCTTTGGTATTCCTTACGGCTGTAGTTTCAGGCACAAATTCCATGTCTGCTGGCATCTCTCAAACCAACTGTTCATCAACAGGATAAAAACTGGGCAAACAGGTAAAAAAAGAAAAAAAGCCAAAATGAGTTCCTAACCCATTACAAAAATGAACCAACCTCCACTTGGGTGGTATTTAAGAGAAAGGAAGTAGCTGCCCCATGGTCTCTGGGTCAGACTGTTGCTCCCCAAGGGCTTTATCAAATGAGCAGACCAAACAGGCTCAGTCACTGATTTCAAAGCCAAACTTAAAACTTGCTAATGCATGTTTTTAGAAAGATTTTAGCTTAGTGGATGTTATCTATAACTACAATGCTTTACAGAGCTTTACAACCTTGCAAATACCTCTTTGCCAAGTGGCTAACTTTTCAGCTATAATGGGAAGCTTTTCAAGATCTGGGAAATTCCATCTAGGACAATGCCAATGAATACTGAAATGAACAAGCATCTTCAGTTTCTGCAACCTCAAATCTAGCAGGGATTGCTTACGGCTAATTCTCTAGTTCTATAACCTATAGAGTCTCTCTTCTTGAAAGGGATTAACAGTAAGTGGCAAAAGATTAGACCATTTCTTCTTAATTTTTCTACCATCTCAAAGGGTCAGTCATCAACATTAACTCATTGACCAAAAGATGTCAATTTTTCCTCCCAAAGAAGGCTTGGAACGTGACTCACCTTCTAGAGAGATAAACAGATCACTTCTGATTCAGGATTACCTCCTTAGTGCAGTTCTTATCACCACAATTTGAGCAATATTCCTACCTATTCAACCCCTCTCGGGTACCTTCTAGAACAAAGAGAAGACAATTTTCTTCTGCCAGTAAATCCTGTAGGAAAGGGTAGCATTACTGGTGGCAGCTTCTAATCACAGCCACAGTCCCTACTTGTCTTTCTCCTTTCTTCCCTATTTCAGCCATTTTGATCATTCAGGATGCATTTTTGCAGGAAGATAAACAGTTCAAGATATAAGGAAGTGGTGCAGTATAACATCTGACAGGGATAAAGGTGAGGAGAGATGGTCAAGACTTTAGTGGCTATTCCTGGGTACAGATGAATACATCATAATTTAATCCACTGTAGAGAATGAGTTTGGTGTTGTGAGCTCTGGAGTCAGACTGCCTGGGTTCACACAAAGGCTTGACCCTGGGCAAGTTGCTTAATCACTCAGTGCCTCTGTATTCTCAACTATAATATGGAAATGATAGTGCCTACTTCATTGGGCTTTTGTGAACATCAGATAATATAAAAGAGTATTAGCACTAAAGAGTAAGCATTAACTATGTTAGCTATTACTAATAGTATATATTTAAGAAGAATGAGGTAATTCTGTGTTTACTTGTGAATACTGTCAATGACACAGTGTTTTGTGAAAATGCTACAGACTAATATGCTTACTTAGTATGAGTCTATTTTGAGGAAAAAAACCCAAAAAAACCATATGATATGTATTTATGAGGGCATCCAAAGAAGTCTGAAAGTCAAATATCACCCAAACACTGAACCCTCATTACTCCTAGGGAGTAAGCCAGGGCTGGGGAAGAGGGTTTTTTTTTTTTTTTTTTTTAATGGGTCTTTGCTTGAATTATCCCACATGTATTGCTTTTGCCGCTAACTTTAAAATTTGTAACATTTTACAGTGGCCTTCCTAGCCTTCAAGTTGAATATCTCTCATGATTTATTCTAGGAAAAAGATAAACTCTTTAGGAATAAGGAAATGGAGGTCCAGAGAGGATGGGGGGAGCCCTTTAAGCACTCTCTCCTGCGTGTCTCATTGCATCCTGTGCCTACCATAGACATGCAAACATTCTGCAATTCGTTCTTTCCTTTCCCTCATGCTTATCTGAGGCTTTCCGTTTACTGTCCAAACGGCATCCACCTTCAGTGTTTCAGTATCTTCTTTCCTATCTCTCACAACTTTCTCACCATTGCCTGTTTTTCCTTCCCTCCTTGACAGGCGCCCTCACCCTGGGAAACTCACTGGAGTGGGGACAGATCTCGGGCGTTTGGCAGGCACAAAGACCCCCACCTACACAATTACAGGAGGGGGTATACCTCCAAGTTGCTTTCTGTCTCGTAAAGGGTCCAAATGGGCTTTTTATTTTTATTTTTATTTTTGAGACCGGGTTTCGCTCTTGTTGCCCAGGCTGGAGTGCAATGACGTGATCTTGGCTCACTGCCATCTCTGCCTCCGGCGTTCAAGCGATTCTCCCGTCTCAGCCTCCCGAGTAGCTGGGATTACGGGCATGCGCCACCACGCCCAACTAATTTTTGTAGTTTAAGTAGAGACAGGGTTTCTCCGTTATTCAAGCTGGTCTCGAACTCCCGGCCTCAGGTGATCCGCCCGCCTCAGCCTCTCAAAGTGCTGGGATTACAGGAGTGAACCACTACGCCCGGCCCAAATGGGCTTTTAAATAACGTTTTTATTTCTGTTAAGAAACAGTGTTTGGTATGTTTGGCAGGCACTTTTTTCTCCTTTAGGTCTTTCCTTACACAGGTGTTTATTTTTGCTTTGGCTTTCTCTTGGAAGTTACAATGCTATTTTGTACCTTCGCCACCCACAACGTTCTCTTCCATGCTCATCTTTTATGAAGTGTTAATTTTTACTGTCTGAGCTCCCATCAAGCGCATTTCTGCCTCCTCACTTTCACACTCCAATCGTCTAGCCCCATTTATACGTTTTCCATTTCAGCCCATGGAGAAACGCGTTTATAGGATGATGAGAGAAGGAAAGGAGAATCAGAGATAATAAGCAGAGTAGATTCCAAGCAGTCTCTCCCACCGGAATCCTCAGCGTCGGGAACCAAGCCTGCTCCGGGGTATCCGGGCCACCAGAACAGGGTCAGCATCAAGGCGCCCAGGCGTTGGAAGAGCTGATTGGTTCCCGGACGAACCAATCAACCAGCGAGGCCGTGCACGGATAGAGGTGGGTCAAAATTACCGAGGGGATGGGGTTAAAGGAAAAGGCGCAGGTGTGCCAGGCACCAGGTTTTACGTGCACTTTTGCACCCCCTGGTTCATTAATAACCCCGAATTCTATTCTAAATGTGTCCTAGTTTTCCCGTTTCCTACAACTGAGGTAGTAGACAGAAGGGAAAACGTTACTTATCTTACCATTCATAAGATGGTTATTAATAGTTAATGGAAAAGTGGCCATGGAGCTGGGGGAAGGGCAATAAAATCCTCCACCTCTCCTTTCCCGGTTCCACTCCGGATCGTCAACCTGACTCAGTCGGTTCCTGAAATAGCTGATCAGTCAAACGCAAGCTTAATCACCAAAGCGGATTACCAAAATGTTATATTAGACAGTTGGAATAAGTTTCCCCCTCCCCAAGGGCTGAGGGAAATAGTACTGGCATTTACCGAACGCGCAGCATTTTACTACCTGCTAAAGGAGAAGCGAAGGAACTCGCGAGCTGAAAGTGAGAAACTGAGACCTGAAATGTACAACCACGCACTCAGACACGGCCACCTCCCGGAATCGGACACAAGCTCCCAGGCGCAGTGACATCTCCTCCAAGCCTCCACCCCACAAACTCTGCATCACGCGGGGACGCCAACTATATTTTGGGAGGGTGGGGGTACAGATAGCAGATTTTCCTCATGTGTTTCAAACTTCAGCAGAGCTTTTCTGCCCTTTTTTTCCCCCAAGTGACAGAGACCTCGGATTCACAGACCTGTCTCACCTTAGCTTTCCCACGGTCCAGCGCTACCACCCACCCCTCCACCACCCATACCGGGGCTGGAGACGCCGCGTCCTTGGGTTGGGGGAAGAGGGAGTGGGGAGAAGAGGGAAATGGCCAGTGTAAGTAAAGAGCTCCCCGCCGAGGCCTGGACGCCGGCAGCTAGTGGAGAGCCCTGAGGCCGAGAAGCAGGGAGAGAAGAGGGCTGGAACCGTGCGGGGAAGGGCCGCGAGGAGAGCAGGGGCGCCGCCGGTGTCGCTGCACTCACTCTGCGTAGCCAGTGGCCCAGGGCAGCCGCCGAGTCTCCTTGAGGATGAGGATGGGGCGGGCGATGTGATCGGCGCTGCACTCCACCTCGTCCTGAGACAGCCCCAGGAACTCTGGCCGCCCGTAGGGGAAACGCAGGGGCAGGTCCGAGCCTCCGCAGCCGCCGCCGCCGCCGCCGTGCTCGGAACCTGAGCTGCCAGCCATGATGCCGCCCATGAAATTGGCCACGGCAGATTTCACTCGAGTGAGCATATTACTCCGGCGCCCGACTGCAGCGGTGCGAGCAGGAGGCGGCGGGGGCCGGGCGAGGCG
>NW_012120376.1:439289-452002 GCF_000951035.1 Colobus angolensis palliatus | reverse complement strand
GGCTCCGGCGTGCGCGGAACTGAGCCCACCCGGCGAGCCCGTGGAGCCGCCGCGGCTGCTGCCACGGCTACCGCTGCCGAGTCATGTGATAATCAGGCTGCAAGGGCTCAGGCTGCTGCGGTGGCCGTTGGTTAGCCCCTCCCCTGCCGGCCCGAGCGAGACTCGCACCGGGATCGTGACCTCCTGGGGGAGGGGGAGACCGGCTGGGTCTGTACCTGCCGGAGGGAATGGGGGCGCTGTGAGCTGGAGGCGGTACAGGTGTCAGGGGCTGTCACGTGGAGCCCAGCAGCCGGGAAAAGCGTTGAAGAATTCACTCCTGAGGAATGCTGCCTTCACCCTCCAGAAAAGAAACTTTGGGAGCAGGAGGGGAAAGGGGAGACAGGTGCAATCAGGGTGGGAAGCTTTTAAGTCCTGCGGTGGAAACCAGCAGTCACTGGGTGTAAGAGACTTTCCAGGGCTTAAAAATAAACAAGCCTATAAGGATTGCATGAGGATTATTAAAAGTTTTCCCTAAGTATTTGTCGATTTACTTTTCTTTTTATTACCACTGTATGCATCACTATCTATGAAGCAAATCTTATTTCGAACCCAGAATAAGCTTAATATACAAGAAAAAAGATCTCTTGAGAAATCAGACGCTGGTCTGAGGGCAGTGGTATTTACAACTAATTGATCACAGCCAGTTACAGATTTCTTTGTTCCTTCTCCACACCCGCTGCTTCACTTGACTAGCCTAAAAGAAAAAGAAGCAGGGACTGTTAGTACTTAATTGTTAAATAAATTTATACAAGCATTTTCCTCCAACGTAGCAACAAAGATATCTTTTCAAAGTTACCTTGTTTACTATCTAGACAAATAAATGCATTTTCCTCCGACAAAGAAACAAGTATCTTTTCAAAGCTTACCTTGTTTACTATCTAGACACTTAAATGCAGTCGTATTTGAATTTTCTTAATTCAGGACATTGTTGCAAAATTATCTAAGGGCACTTATAAAACGAAAGAAGCTTAAGTAGAACACAGCAACTCAAATGCTAAAGTAAAAATGAATAAATACAATGAAGAAACATTTTTGGTGATCGTATGTTAAAATAGAAAACGCGTCTTAAAAACTGAATACTTCATCAAGGCTAACATTTCTTAAATATTGGCTTTTTGGAGGAAGGGCAACTTTGCAATAGGGCATGTATCCTGTTCATGTTTACCTATTTAATTTGCCAGAATTCGTTGTTACTTATGCAGTTATGCACCAAACAGCTTGCTCTGAGTTCACCAGGGAATGCAGGCCCTCGTTCTTCTCAGTCAGTGTTTGGGAAGGAGAGTGGCCCAGGTGTTAGAGGAGAAAACAATTCTTTGAAGAGGAATTGTGAGTCAAGGAGTACTTGCTGTTAGGTGAGGCCTGGATAAGCCTCACAGATATCTTTTCTTGAGTATGTATAATATTCTTTTTAAAAGACATTTTCCCGTTTGACTTTTTCATGTCTAGATATTCTAATTTACTAGATACCAAATAATTATGTAAAAGATGGCAGTATTTTAAGCTTTCAGTGAAATACCACTCCTATCAATGAAGTTTTTAAATCATTTTTTACACAGCATAAATGTAATTTTATCTTAGCCCCTTTTCTTCTTCTTATTTGGTGCAGTCTTTTCAATGATGCAAGATATGTCTTCTTAACCTTTGCTTGGTTAAACTGCAAACTCCTGAATGGGAAATCTCTGATTATATGGGTGGTGGTGAAACACTGAACATATCACCTTCTCTGGTATCCATTGAGTCTAATACAAGCTTATAATCATCTTTTTTAGAAAACTTTTGTTGTAGAACAACTACCTTTATCATTGTCTCTCAGATATTACAGCAAGTAAACATTTTTTTAGTTGATTTTTTTTTTTGTTTTGTTTTTTTGAGATGAAGTTTCTCTCTTATCACCCAGGCTGGAGTGCAGTGGCGGGATCTTGGCTTACTGCAACCTCTGCCTCCCGAGTTCAAGCGATTCTCCTGCCTCAGCCTCCCTAGTAGCTGGGGTTATAGGAGTCAGACACTAGGCGCAGCTAATTTTTTGTATTTTTAGTAGAGATGGGGTTTCTCCATGTTGGCCAGGCTGGTCTTGAACTGCTGACCTCGTGATCCGCCCACCTCAGCCTCCCAAAGTGCAGGGATTACAGGCGTGAGCCACCTGCGCCCGGCCATTTTAGTTGCATTTAACATGGTCTTCTGTTCATTTCACTTTACGGGAAAGCTTTAGTATTTATTTGAAATAGGAATTTAAAATTTTTCTTGTCTGATTTATTTTCAATTTAAACATGGTAACAGTTCCTGGTAAATAATTAATATATAAAATTCAAATATACAGAACTGTAAATAAAAACGTAAAAGACTCCAAAATAATTCCCCAGGGGATAACTACTGTTAATTAGTATTTTTGGTAGGCTTCTAAAATTTTTCTCAAATAGGGTATTTAGCAAGATTAAATTTGGTAACATTAGCAAGATTTGTGAACTAGTGTTCTGTAAGAAGTTATTCTACTGTTTTTCCACAACCTAATTATTACCTGTAATGAGAAAGTGTTGGTATGTCATTAGCTTTGCTAGCAAACTTTGCCCTGATAACGGTAGAAAAACAGAAATTCTATACCTGTTCTGTTTCAAATATTTCTACAGTAAAAGATGGAAATGAAATTTCTGATTAAAATGGGGGTGGTCATCCCTCTTGGAGGGACCCCTAAAAATATATGCTTTTCACACCTATTGTACTCATAGGTTCTGAGAGTATTTGTGTTACTAAATTCAAATGGGGCATTGATCAGGTACTGAGAGACCCTCAGTGTGTTTGTTAGACATCAATAGATATCCTTCAGTTTCTCTTGCGTTTTTTTTTTTTTTCTCTTGGAAAATGTGGGTTTGAAGACTTATTCATTTAGGAGATAGACACATAGACCTTATATTTAGATGCTCTGTATATCAACATAATCTCATTTCTAGGTCTATAATGCTATAGTTTTGACTATTAAATAACACTATGCCATTAGTAAGACTTTAAAAAAGTGGGCCGGGCATGGTGGCTCACACCTGTAATCCCAGCACTTTGGGAGGCCGAGATGGGCGGATCCCCAGGTCAGGAGATCGAGACTATCCTGGCTAACATGGTGAAACCCCATCTCTACTAAAAATACAAACAATTAGCCAGGCATGGTGGCAGGCGCCTGTAGTCCCAGCTACTCGGGAGACTGAGGCAGGAGAATGGCGTGACCCCGGGAGGCGAAGCTTGCAGTGAGTCGAGATCACGCCAGTGCACTCCGGCAGGGGTGACACAGCAAGACTCCATCTCAAAAAAAAAAAAAAGAGGAGCCAGGGGGTTTGGGGCGGGGGGTAGCGGTGACAGGGCACGGTGGCTCACGCCTGTAATCCCAGCACTTTGGGAGGCCGAGGTGAGAGGTGGGCGGATTATTTGAGGTCAGGAGTTCGACCAGCCTAACCAACATGGGTGAAACCCCCTCTATACTAAAAATACAAAAAAATTAGCCAGGTGTGGTGGCGGGCACCTGTAGTCCCAGCTACTCGGGAGGCTGAGACAGGAGAATCACTTGAACCCGGGAGGCAGAGCTTGCAGTGAGCCGAGATGGCACCACTGCACTCCAGCCTCGGCAGCAGAGACTATGTCTCAAAAAAAAAAAAAAAAAAAAAAGGGAAGCAGCAGCTCTGGATAATTTCTTCAGTCAAAACATCCGATATCCTCTCAAAATGTTTATTAATTTTAAAAGGTGAAACAATAAATTACAGTGAAAAAACTTGGCAGAAATCACCTTAATCGAATGACCAAGTTTAACATCACTAGTCATTAAGTACCCCCTGACATGGGTCTTCTTCCCCCAAATCCTAGACCTCTGTATGCTCATGGGAAAATATAGGTGACACCCAAACTGAAGATGTTCTAGAAAGTACCTGACCAGATACCAGATGTGGTCAGAAGTGTCAAGGTCCCAAAAGGCAGAAAAGACTGAGGAACTGTCACAGATTGAAGACAATGGAGCTACAACAACTGCAATGTAATACCAATGTTATTTTCTTAGTTTTGATGTTAACATTAGGAAAGCTGAGTAGAGGGCATACAGGAACAAAAAATTAAAATACACATACACACCAGAGGAATTTGGGGTTTAAGTAGGGAGCAAATGCTCCTTTGGAAGTCAGTCTAGAAGAAAGACAAATAATGCTTTTCCAGAACTCATCCCTCCCACAGCTAGAGATTCATGCCTCCATTATGGTGCTAGTTTCCTTGTATTCTAATTAGTACTTTACATATATCTTCGCATTAGACAGTGAAATCCTGCAGGGAAAGAACATTCTTATTCATCTTTGTATTTCCAGCACTTTGCCTAATCCTTAACAAGTAACAGGGTTCAGTGGGCAATTAATTCTTCTCAAAAATCCCATTCAGGGAAGAAAGACTATTCTGTTTGAATTACCAAATCTGCTGTTTTTATTCCCTCTGTTTTCTTTAAGCTCTTTCTCACTTAATCCCTTAAAATCTGTGTTGTCTATATGCAGAACTTTCTTTTTTTTCTTTTCTTTTCTTTTTTTTTTTTTTGAGACGGAGTCTCGCTCTGTCGCCCCGGCTGGAGTGCAGTGGTGCTATCTCGGCTCACTGCAAGCTCCACCCCCCGGGTTCACGCCATTCTCCTGCCTCAGCCTCCCCAGTTGCTGGGACTACAGGCGCCCGCCACCACGCCCGGCTAATTTTTTGTATTTGTAGTACAGACGGGGTTTCACCGTGTTAGCCAGGATGGTCTTGATCTCCTGACCTCGTGACCTGCCCGCCTCGGCCTCCCAAAGTGCTGGGATTACAGACGTGAGCCACCGCGCCCGGCCAACTTTCTTAACCTGTGGTATCTGATAAGGCTTAGCTAACTTCAGTCAATATCCAGATTGGTAACAATATGGATACCAAGTCATGTGGGTCTCTCCTTCACACAAAACTAATAGCCTGATATATATATCATAACCAGGATATGAAGTTACAACAGTTAACACTAACTTGTTTTGCTTCAGAGATAGTTTGGATTCCAGTTTCGTATGCAGGAATGTACTAATTGGAAATTCCTGATTTACTAGGGGTCGGGGGATACATGTATTTCTCTTCAACAAACAAAACCATTTACTTGTAAGTGACGGTTTCTTATGAACCAAGAAATTTATACCAAATTCTTGAGCACAGAGATATAGAGTATTCGCAAATTTTACATCCATGAAATGCAGTCATTCCCTAGATTATAAACATCTCATTTAGAAACATTTGGAAATGCCCTACACTGTCCACATTGTGCTACACTGAAACTACTGTTTGGTAACTGATGTGGGAATTGTAGAAAAAAAAAAATAGGTATCCTTATCTCACAGAATAGCTGCAAGGATCAGTGAGATAACAGTTGTAAATACGTTATAACTAATGTTGGGCTGGGGTTATCACACTTCTCTAGTTAAATCTGTTTTTTCCTTAGAGATCAATTTTTAATATTAAAAATTTAAACCATTTCTTTTCTCTGTTCTTTGTTTATAACAACCAGGATAACAATACCTACCTCATTGGATTATCTTGATAATCAATGGAATAACATGTAAATTCCTAATATTCTTCTTGGTACAGAATAGATGATCAATAAACAGGTAATAAGCACCATGACAGCACTCTGCACTGTGGGTGTTGAGTGAATTTACATACATTATTTCCAATGCTCTACCAACACCAAGGTAAACATTGCTTTTATTGCTCTTAAACAACACTACCGCTTTACTATTGAAGACAGTTGGGAGGTTTATAAATGACTTGCCCAAGACAACACAGCAGTAACAAAGCAATGCAGTCCCATTAGGTACTTTCTTTAACATTACAACATATAGAAAGTTTACATCACAAAATATTTTTTCCCGACCTTTTTCAAGCAAAGATCTGGTAATTTCAGTTATGGTGGTTTTTAAAGACTTCTGTGAATCTGAAATTAAAACAATTCCTTGGCAACCTTAGATGGATTGTTTTAAGTACAATTCTGTCATTTGGAAATCGTTCCAAATTCTAAAGCAATTACTTTCAGTGAGGTTATTAGCTATAACTTATTTCTAAGTTGGGAGCTGTCTGGGTCATGCTAAAGTTGTATAGAAATTCTAAATTCTGTTCAACTGGAAAGTATCTTTTAAAAAAAGATTATAATATTACTAACCTATTCCCAAGCCTTGTCATATTAACTTCTCTTTTAATATGATGTATTCCCTTGCTCTTCTGCCATGATAAATCACTACTATCATGATTTTTTTTTCCAGATAATAGTGGCTTTAGGAAAATATCCAGTGAAACTTGTTTATTGAATGGAAAAATCATCATTTGCTTAGAGTAGTGCATGTGGTTTGAACAAGTTCAGAAATCAAGCAACTGAAGACAGTTTCTTAGCTAAGAACTATAAACTCAAATTGCTTTTTATTCTCTCAAAGGATCAGTGTTGCTCTATGCCAGTAGATATGGCAGCTGTCTAGAATATGTTGAAATGCAGAATTAGTTGCTTTGTCCTTTTTGTCATCAACTGCATTTTGAATCAAATTAGAGAGGCTTTTTATGCTTGCCTGTAAATATTTTTAGGTTTATCTTTCCAAAACCAAAACACAGTGGAGTGTCATGGCAAATAACCTCATATTTTATTCAAAAACAATACCCCCTCCCCAGTCATGCATTTATAATTAAAATACCCTATTTTAATACATTCTCCTTATCTCTACTCTAGTGAATTAAAAAAAAAAATCTCTTGACATAACTGGGTAATTGTAACAATTCTCTTGTAATTGCTTTGACTGTGGAAAATAGGCATATCAGATTGCGGTCCCTCACATCACAGCCACCAGCAAGATAACAAAAGACAGATTGACAAGAGAACAGTATAAAATTTCATTTAATGTAAGTTTTATCATATTAAATAGTATATTATGTATTTATTAAACTCATTTTTATATAATACATATTTAAACTTATTTTTATATAATAAAATTTATTACATACAAATAAAACTTATTATACAAAAATTAGTTTCAAATGATTGGACAAAAAGGTATGGTCTAATGGTAATAAACTGGGGGAACCTGGCAAACTTGTTAGTAAACTTGTTGGAAAAGTAAACTATCTGGCCCCATCACAAACCTGTTGATTCAGAATCCCTGGGATGGGACCCAATGATCTAGCTTAAAAGTCCTCCAGGCGATTCTGATGTAAACTATTTGAGAAACACTGGCACATGGGAAACCTGTACTATTTATCTAAAGGACAGGCATGCATGGAAATGCAGGGAATATGTCAAGTAAGAAAATAACCAGTGACGCATGTGCTCTGACTTTCAATGTATGTAGAACAACAACAGTTGTTGTTCAACAGTCTCAAACTGAATGAGACTATTCAACTGGATCTATTCAGAAACATATGAACTGTCCCTTTCTGTTTGATTTCCGTGGGCTTATGTTAGTGTAGAAGCCTGAGTATATTTGCTGTGGGCAGATATGTAAATTCTTTAGCATATGGGAAGCTGTAGAGAAGAAAGGAGGATTGACTACTGCCTGCTGATCATCTCCCGGGACTGGATTACCAACAGCCAGTCTGTCTATGCCCGTGTTCTGTCATGTGCCAAGCAGGGGCAGAAAAAATATATATATTTCTATAAATTCACATTATAATATAAACATATAAACTTTATATATATACATGTATTTTAAACTACATGTTTGGTAATGTATTTTAAAAGTAACAAAGTGGTCACTATTAGGAAAACCAAAATGTTCTTGGCCTTTGTAGGGGAGAAAAAACTTTTTCCTCTACCAACTTTTGTTATTTCAATCGGAGCCTGCAAATGAAACTGAAAAAAGACATTAGTAAAAGAGTTTATTTATGCGGGCAATGTTCGCACACGTGGGAGTGTTCCGTGATGAGTAACTGAAAAGTGTGATTAGAATTTGGGGCTTATATACCTAACTTCGTAAGGGAAAGGAATGGGGGAGAAAGACATCTATGGGAAGGACAAATTGGTTTGTTTAGGAAAGACAAATGGGTTTTCAGGAGAACAAACAGAAGACAAGAAAGTTTGTGATAATACTTATACAGGTATGAGTGGTCTTTCTGTCTTCTTCATGGCCATGAAACTGCACCTGAGATGGGTGATGAGGTTTAAGACATGCTACTTCAAAATCTGGCATCTTGACATTTGAGAAAACATCAGAAGCAGGAAAGTCCCACTCACTTTACTCCTGCACTTCTTCCCAGAAACAGGTCAGAAAACCTAGAAAGGATTACATATATAATTAAACTTATATATTTAAAACATATTAAAACTTACATAAAATATAAACTTATATATTAAAAACTTATATATTAAGTTTTATGACATATAAATACTTTTAAATGATTGGACAAAAGGGGTATGGTCTAATGATAATAAACTGGGGGGAACTTAGCAAGCCTGTTTCTTCAGATTTTTCTCTGTAGCCTTGTGTCCTCAGAGATAAGGACATTCCTTTCCTCTGCATATAGGGAGGTCACCTCTAGAATGAGGGTCAAAAACCTACTTCAGGGGAAGGTCAGCTCTTCTATGACCTGCTTCTGAAAAGAAAGCTAAGAGAAGATCCCAGAGTGACCTTCCTGCTTCTATTGTCTTCTCAAATACCAAATTGCCATATTTTGGAACATCATGTCCTGAACCCCATCATTAGCCTTATTTCCCAGAAGTTCCCTGCTTTTACTCAGATAAGGGAAGCTTTGAAAAGGCTCCTTTCTGCATCTGCTGAATCTCAAGTGTCTTCATCTTAAAATAATCTTTTACCAACTCTGGGGTTCCAAGTGGGTCCCTACATCTTCCTTTATTGTATGGCTTATTATGGTTTTCAGTATAATTGCTGGGACTAGGGCACTAGATATAATCTTTCAGTGCCTGGAGTTTTAATCTGGCTCCAAATTCTCCACTTGTATATCCCACAGGCACCTCAGATTCAACATGTCCTAAATAGAACTCATTATCTTTCCATGATGCTTCTTTTCCTCCTGAGACTATAGTCTCAGGTAATGACATGAGTATCCACTTGTCCAACCTAGACATGTAGGAGACATCATCTACTCCTACCCCTTTCTCATATTCCCGTTTCCAGTCTGTCATCAGGTTTGGTTGACGGTACCTTCCGGGTACCTTCCAAGTCTGTCTCCTCCAGTCTGTTTCACAGCTACTAATTTTGCTCAGATCTTCATTTTCTCAGACTTCTTTGGCAGACTCTTGCTGGAATACAGGTGGAGCTATCTTCCACACAACAGTTAAAAGGAACTTTCAGAATAGAGCAGATAGTGATCTTACCTCCTTTCCAGTTTTAAACTCTTCAACTGGCCAATGGGTTAAAATCCTTAACATGAGCCTTCATAGTCCCGCCCCTGATTGCATTTTGAATCTCAGGTTCCTCTTTCCTCCAATCCAGCAACTCTGTGCTTCAGGCTTGCCAATTACATACTTGCCATTCTCAGAAGTGCATATTATTGCCCTCTACCTCTATATTTGAACACGCCATTTTCCTTTGCCTGAAATGCTGCAAGCCCTTCCTGTTGTCCTTCTCTGCACATCCAGTGGCAGAATCCGATTATTTTCATATCCTCCACATTCTTTCATCAGTAAAGAATTTCTTTATTTGTATTCCCCAAGCACTTTTACATAACTCTATCCATAATTATAGCAATCACATTGTGTTATAATTATCTCATTCCTGAAATGTGTGATAACTGAAAACAGGGGCTCTTTATTTTTCTCTTTGAAGCTACAATACTTTTCATACATTATATGAATTAAATAAAGGTTGAATGAATAAATGAGTAAATAAATTACTATGGCAAAGAGAGAAAGGTGTAGTAAGTGTCTCACTGAAAGGCCAAGTTGGAGGAATTTTAGTAGTGCTTCCAAAGAAAAAAAATAGGTAAAATGTTCATAAACCTAGCCTGGTATCCATAGCATCCTAATTTTGGTGTCCAGGAGGTTTAATGTAAAGGTTCTCAGCATACAAGTTAGGTGTTTCTCTATGTTGAAAAGTGCTCAATTTGATATATCTGAACAATAAAACTGTGTCCAATATTTGAATATTATGTTTTTTTGAATGCCTATAATGAATGCCTTTGGCCTTCCTATTAAAGGACAAATAAATAGGTGGAAAATATCTGTTCCTGAATTATCAATTTGTAATTCAGAATCAATTTTTATAAATTTTGTTTTTGTTTTTGTTTGTTTTTGTTGAGACAGAGTCTCGCTCTGTCACCCAGGCTGGAGTGCACCGGTACAATCTTGGCTTACTGCAAATTCTACCTCCTGGGTTCAAGTGAGTGATTCTCCTGATTCAGCCTCCTGAGTAGCTGGGATAACAGGCACCCGGCACCACCACTGGGTAATTTTTGTATTTTTAGTAGAGATGGGGTTTCACCATGTTGGCCAGGCTGGTCTCGAACTCCTGACCTCAGGTGATCTGCCTGCCTGGGCCTCCCAAAGTGTTGTGATAACAAGTTTGAGCCACTGCACCTGGCCAATATTGTGGTTTTTAACACTACCCATCAGTGGTTTCTACCTGAAAATAACTGTTATATCCACCAATCTTTTCTTTCCTAGTAAATTTTTTATTGTCTCTATTATTCATGAAAACAATAGAAAAAATATTTTTAGAAATTACTGAAGGTTGTAAATCAAAACTGGTAAAATCGGCCGGGCGCGGTGGCTCAAGCCTGTAATCCCAGCACTTTGGGAGGCCGAGACGGGCGGATCACGAGGTCAGGAGATCGAAACCATCCTGGCTAACACGGTGAAACCGCGTCTCTACTAAAAATACAAAAAAATTAGCCGGGCGAGGTGGCGGGCGTCTGTAGCCCCAGCTTCGGGAGGCTGAGGCAGGAGAATGGCGTGAACCCGGGAGGTGGAGCTTGCAGTGAGCTGAGATCCCGCCACTGCACTCCAGCCCCGTCAAAAAAAAAAAAAAAAAAAAAAAACTGGTAAAATCAACTTTGTTTGTTTTTAAAAAAAGCTAATTTGGTGTGTTGTAAAATGGCGCAGGGCAAGAAGTTTGAAGGAATTTCCTAGCATTTGTGATTTCATGTGCCAGAGCATATCTATTACTGTGCTTTTTCAGCAAATGAAACTCATCATTATTAGGCACTCAAGATTTGTAGAGTAATTCAGATGTCTTTAATCCATTGATATATTCTAAAATAGCATAAAGTACCTACAGTGTGTCTAGCACATAGTGGAGTTTTAATGTAGTATGGTTATCATATTTACTGAGAGGCCCATGTGTCAAAGACATTTTGAGAGCTTGTTTCTAGCCTCTAAGTACACCAAGAACCAAAAAGAAAGAAGAAGAAGAAAAAGAAAGTAGATACAATACACCTTAATTATGTAAATAAAAATGGATACTTATTATTTCAGCCAGAAATAGCGTTTATAATCAGATCTCCACAAGAACACACACACACACAAATCATCATTTTGAGATTTCTTTTTTCCATAGAGGAAATGTCCAACTTCTTGTGATGTTCTCACTATCTTTCTTGTTTTTGTGTGCTTTTTTAAAAAAATTCTGAATACATTCTGTATCCCAAGATGCAGAAGCTAAACATTAACGATTTGAAAGTCAAGGCATTCTTTTACTATGTCCCTATTTAGTCTGTTTTGTGTTGCTATGACAAAATACTAGAGATTGGGGAATTTATAATGAACAAAAATTTATTTCTCGGTTCTAGAGACTTGGAAGTCCAAGATCACATGGTTGGCATCTGTGAGGGCCTTCTTCCTGTGTCATAACAGAGCAGAAGGAATCAGATGGATGGGAGAGAGACAAAAGTGGGGTCCTTTTATAAGAAACACACTCCCTCGTGATAACATAAAGGTTGAGGAACACATTTAAATCATAGCTGTGCCAGTTCCACATTTCATTTCAGCAACTTGCATTACATTTTCTTCCTATCCCTGTCTCAATTATCTGGGAAAGCCTTTTAAACAAACCAGTCATCCTCCCCATATTTCTTTTTCATTACAGGCCATGGAAGATGTTTTCTAGAAAGGAAGCTTAGAGAGAGAAGCTAAGCTGTTTGTCTAAGTGGTCTGTGTGGAAACTTGAGTCCTTATGTTTTTCTTCCGAGGATGGAGTTAGACAATGGGAAAAGTGAACCACAGCTCCCTTGTGAAGGCTTCAGCATAACTCCACTTGTTTATTTGAGCGACTATAATCCACTGATTTATCTAAGTGATTTAAATAGAAGTAAAAATCCATTCATTCCAAATACATACATGGGTAACTTCAGTTATAGGTATCTTTGTATCTTTGTATGTCTGATATCATCTGTTGGTATAAGGTGGGATTTTTTTTGTAGTTTTTTATTTTTAATTTCTGGGTACATAGTAAGTAAATATACTTATGGGGTACATGATACATTTTTGTTTGTTTGTTTTTTTGAGACGGAGTCTCGCTCTGTCGCCCAGACTGGAGTGCAGTGGCGCAATGTAGGCTCACTGCAAGCTCCAACTCCCAGGTTCACGCCATTCTCCTGCCTCAGCCTCCTGGGTAGCTGGGACTACAGGCGCCTGCCACCATGCCCAGCTAATTTTTTGTATTTTTAGTAGAGACAGGGTTTCACCGTGTTAGCTAGGATGGTCTCGATCTCCTGACCTTGTG
>NW_012120376.1:421034-438124 GCF_000951035.1 Colobus angolensis palliatus | reverse complement strand
AAAAAAAAAAAAAAAAAAAGCCATTTTAACTGGTGTGAAATTATGTCTCATTGCAGTTTTGATTTGCATTTACCTGATGATCAATGATGTTGAGCACATTTTCATACGTCTGTTTGCCACTTGTATGTCTTCTTTTGAGAAATGTCTATTCAAATATTTTGCCCATTTTAAAATTGGAGTATTAGATTTTTTTCCCATAGAGTTGTTTGAGCTCCTTATGTATTCTAGTTATTGAGCCTTTGTCAGATGGGTAGTTTGCAAACATTTTCTCCCATTCTGTTTGTTATCTCTTCACTTTGTTGATAGTTTTATTTGGTATATGGAAACTTTTTAACTTGACATGATCCCATTTGTCCATTTTTCCTTTGGTTGCCTGTGCTTGTGCGTTGTTACTCAATAAATCCTTAACTAGACAAATGCCCTGGAGAATTTCCCCAATGTTTTCTTGTAGTACTTTCATAGATTGAGGTATTAGATTTAATTCTTTAATCCTTGTTGATTTTTCTATATAGCAAGACACAGGGATCAAGTTTCATTTTTCTGCATATGGATATCCAGTTTTCCCAGCACCATTTATTAAAGAGAGTGACTTTCTCCAATGTATGTTCTTGCCACCTTTGTCAAAAATGAGTTCACTATAGTGTATGGATTTGTTTCTGGCCTCTCTATTCTGTTCCATTGGTCTATATGTCTATTTTTATGCTAGTACCACACTGTATTGGTTACTATGGCTTTGTAGTATAACATGAAGTCAAGTAATGTGATTCTTCCAGTTTTGATCTTTTTGCTCAGGATAGCTTCAGCTATTCTGGGTCTCTTGTGGTTCTATATAAATTCTGGGATTGTTTTTCTATCACTGTGAAGGAGGTCATTGATATTTTGATAGGAATAGCATTGGATCTGTGGATTGCTTTGAGTAGTATGGACATTTTAACAATATTGAATCTTCCAATCCATTAACATGAAATATCTTTATTGTGTGTGTGTGTGTGTGTCCTCTTCAATTTCTTTCATCAGTGTTTTACAGTATTCATTACAGAGATCTTTCACATCTTGGATTAACCCCTAGGTATTTAATTTTATCTGTGGCTATTGTAAATGGGATTACTTTTTAAATTTATTTTTCAGATTATTAACTGTTGGCATATGTAAAAATACTATGGAATTTTTGTATGTTGATTTTGTATCCTGCAACTTTACTCAATTTAACAGTTCTAATAGTTTTTTGATGGGGTCTTTAGGTTTTTCCAAGTATAACATCATATCATCTGCGAACAAGGATAATTTGACTTCTTCATTTCCAATTTGATGCCCTTTATTTCTTCCTCTTATTTGATTGCTTTACCTAGGACTCTCAGAATTATGTTGAATGACAGAGGTGAAAGTGGGCATCCTTGTCATGTTCCAATCTTAGAGGAAAGGCTTTCAGTTGTTCCCCATTTAGTATATTAGCTCTGGGTTTGTTATGTATGGCTTTTATTATGTTGACATATGTTTCTCCTATACCCAGTTTTTTCAGGGTTTTTATCATGAAGGGATGTTGAATTTTATCAAATGTTTTTCAGCATCAATTGAAATGATCATTTGATCTTTGTCCTTCATTCTGTTGATATGCTGTATCACGTTGATTTGCATATTTTGAACCATCTTGTATTTCTGGGATAAATCCCACTTGGTCATGATGTATGATCTTTTTAATGTATTGTTGAATTTGGTTTACTAATATCTTGCTGAGGGTTTTTGCATCAACATTCATCAGAGAGATTGGCCTGTAGTAGCCACCTTCTTCTTCTTCCTTCTTCTTCCTTGTTCTCCTCCTCCTCCTCCTTCTTCCTCTTCCTCCTCCTCCTCCTCCTCCTCCTTCTTCTTCTTCTTCTTCCTCCTCCTCCTCCTCTTCTTCCCCTTCCTCTTCCTCTTCTACTTTTTCTTCATCCTCTTCATCATTTTTTTCTTTTGATGTGTCTTTGTCTGGTTTTGTTATCATAGTAATACTGGCCTCATAGAATGAGTGTAGAAATGTTCCCTCCTCCTCTATTTTTCAGAATAATTTGAGTAGGATTAGTATTCATTCTTCTTTAAATGTTTAGTAGAATTCTACAGTAAAGCTATTGGGTCCAGGGCTTTTCTTTACTGGGAGCCTTTTTATGATGACTTTGATCTCATTATTTGTTATTGGGGTGTTCAAGTTTTGGCTTCCTTGTTCAGTCTTGGTAGGCTGCATGTGTCTGGTAATTTATTCATTTCCTCTAGATGTTCCAATTTGTTGGAATATACTTGCTCATAGTAGTCATTAATAATCCTTTGAATTTCTCCAGTATCAGGTGTAATGTACCCTTTTTAGCTCTGATTTTTTTTTATTTGGGTCTTGTCTCTGTTTTTCTTTGTGAGTCTGCCTAAAGGTTTGTGAATTTTATTTATGTTTTCAGAAAAACAACTTTTCATTTCATTGATCATATTATTTTCTTCATTTCAAATCATTTATTATATTTATTTATTATATTTCTGCTCTGATCTTTATTATTTCTTTCCCTCTACTAACTTTGGGTTGGTTTGCTCTTGTTTTTCTAGTTCTTTAAGATGCATCATTAGGTTACTTATTCAAAGTTTTTCGTCTTTTTTGTTGTAGGCACTTATAGCTATAAGTTTCCCTCTTAGTACTGCTTTTGCTGTATCCTATAGGTTTTGGCATGCTATGTTTCCATTATCATTTGTTTTAAGAAATTTTTCATTTTTTTCTTTCATTTCTTTGTTGATTCACTGGCCATTCAGAAGCATATTGTTTAATTTCCATGTGCCTTTATAGTCCCCAAAATTCTTCATGTTGTTAACTTCTAGTTTTATTCCATTGTGGTCAGAGAAGATGCTTTATATTATTTCCGTGTTTTTGAATGTTTTAAGACATGTTTTGTTTCTTAACATATAGTCTATCTTTGAGAATAATCCAGGTGCCAAGGACGAGGATGTGTATTCTGCAGCAGTTGGATGAAATGTTCTGTAAATATCTATTAGTTCCTCTTGTTGTATTGTGCAGGTTAAGTCTGATATTTCTTTGCTGATTTTCTGTCTGGAAATCTGTCCAATGCTGAAAGTGGGGTGTTGAAGTCTCCGGCTATTATTGTATTGCGGTCTATCCCTCTCTTTAGCTTTAATAGTGTTTGCTTTATATATCTGAGTGCTCCAGTGTTGGGTACACATATGTTTACAATTGTTACATCCTCTTGCTGAATTGACCCTTTTCCCATTATATAATGACCTTCTTTGTCTCTTTTTATAGTTTTTGTCTTGACACCTATTTTGTCTGATATAGTGTAAGTACTCTTGCTCTTTTTTGGTTTCCATTGGCATGGCATATCTTTTTTCACCCTGTATTTTCAATGTATTTGTGTCTTTATATGTAAAGTGTGTTTCCTGTAAGCATCAGATTATTGGGTCCATTTAGCCACTCTGTCTTTTGATTGGAGAGCTTAGTCAATTTATATTCAATGTTGTTATTGATAAGTAAGGACTAATCCTGCCATTTTGTCATTTATTTTCTAGATGTTTTGTGATATTTTCTTCCTTCTTTCCTCTTTTCTTGTCTTCCTTTTAGTGAAGGTGATTTTCTCTGCTGGTATGATTTAATTTCCTGCTCTTTATTTGTTGTGTATCTGTTGTATGTTCTTTGATTTGAGGTTACCAAGAGGCTTGCAATACTATCTTATAACCCATCTTTTTTTTTTTTTTTTTTTTTTTTTGAGGCGGAGTCTTGCTCTGTCGCGGGGCTGGAGTGCAGTGGCCGGATCTCAGCTCACTGCAAGCTCTGCCTCCCGGGTTTATGCCATTCTCCTGCCTCAGCCTCCGAGTAGCTGGGACTACAGGTGCCCGCCACCTCGCCCGGCTAGTTTTTTGTATTTTTTAGTAGAGACGGGGTTTCACCGTGTTAGCCAGGATGGTCTCGATCTCCTGACCTCGTGATCCGCCCATCTCGGCCTCCCAAAGTGCTGGGATTACAGGCTTGAGCCACTGCGCCCGGCCAATAACCCATTATTTTAAGAGGATAGCAGTGTAACATGGATTGCGTAAACAAATATATAAACAAACACACAAAAAGAAAACTAATGAGAAATCTACACTTTAACTTCCTCTCCCCAGTTTTTAACATGTTGTTGTTTCTCTTTATGGCTTATTTTACTGTCTGTGTCTTGAACAGTTGTTGTAATTACTATTTTTGATTGGTTCATCATTTATCCTTTCTACTTATGGGTATTTTATACAATCTTCTGACTATGTTTTTCAAATAGCCAGTCTTCCAGCTCACTAATTCTTTTTTCTGCTTGACCAATTGTGCTATTAAGAGACTCTGATGCCTTCTTCAGTGTGACAATTGCATTTTTCAACTCTAGAATTTCTATTTGATTCTTTTAAATAATTTTAATCCCTTTGTTAAAATCATCTGATAGGATTCTGAATTTCTTCTCTATGTTATCATGAATTTCCTTGAGTTTCTTCAACACAGCTATTTTGAATTCTCCATGTGCAAGGTCACTTATCTGTTTCTGTAGGATTGGTGCCTGGTGCCTCGTGCCTTATTTAGTTTGGTGAATTCATGTTTTCTTGGATGATCTTAAAGCTTGTAGATGTTCACTGGTGTCTGGACATTGAAGAGTTAGATATTAATTGTAGGCATTACAGTTTGGGCTTGTTTGTGCCCATCCTTCTTGGGAAGGCTTTCTAGGTATTCAAATGGACCTGGGCCCCAAACTCAATAATTCTGTGGTTCTTGAAGGCTCATAGAGGTACTACCTTGGTGGTTGTATAGGAAAAACTCTCCTTGAATCATGTTTTGTCCTTTAGTCTCACACTACAACAATCATCAGCACAAAAGAAGATTTCTGTGACCAAATGTGTGGAGTTTTTTCCCATACATAAAGCAATAGGCACCAGCTATGTGTTCTCCAATTCAGTTTCAATACTTTCTACCCAAAGATAGTGTCAGATCCCACAGGTTGAGGGCTCAGTCCCCAAGACTGCCCACTCATATACACATGCACCAGTCACAAGTCCGGGCCCTCAGAACTTCTGACTGACCAACTTCAAGTCAGGGTTCCTATGACCCCTTCTTTGCATTCAATTACTTCACTGTAAGCAAATTAGATTCAGGTTCACATAACTTGGGAAAACACTTACTACATTTATTGGTTTATATAAAGAACATTGCAAAGGATACAGATGAAAAGACACATAGGGTGAGTTATGAGGAAGGGGCACAGAGCTTCCATGTCTTCCCTGGGCGTACCACCCTTCAGAGTCCTCCATGTGTTCAGCTATCTGGAAGCTCACTGAAGCCTGTCCTGTTGGGTTTTTATGGACGCTTCATGATATCAGTATTCCTTTCCCCAAGGTATAGGGGTGGGACCCTCTCATGGGAGGATCTTAAGACCCACAATTAGAAAGATGGGGGAATTTTAGAGTGGAAGGAGGGAAGGAGATGGTCAGAAGCCTGACCCTGAGGCCTAACACACCCAACGTTATAACAAAAGACTAACGAGGGCCATGGGAGTTATGAGCCAGGAACTATTGATGAAAATCAATATATATCATAACACCACAGTAGTCCTGATAAGAACCAGAAGAATTCTCTGAATTACCAGGCAGAGACTCTTATTCTTTTCCCTTACTTTCTTCCAAACAAATGAAGTCTGTATCTCTGTGCTGGGTGTACCGGAACTAGAGGTGGTGGGACACTAGCACCCCTGCGGCTACCTCCTCTGGGAATGTACTGGTTCAGACCTGAAGCCAACACAGGACTGCATCATGCCCAAGGCTTGCTGTCACCACTACTTGGGTACCACCTAAGTTCACTCAAGCCCTCGGGCTTTACAATCAGCAGGCGGCAAAGCCAACTAGGTTTGTGTCCCTCCTTTCAGGGCAGTGAGTTTCCATAGGCTCTGGGTGGGTCCAGAGATACTGTCTGGGAGCCAAGGATTGAAGTAAAAAAAATTAGAAATTGACCTGGTATTGTATGCTACTGTGGCCAAATCGGCACTCGAACCACCAGACAAAATCTCTCCCACTCTTCCCACCTCTTTCCGCAGGCAGAGGATCCTTTCTCCGTGGCCACCACCACTGGCCCAAGGGGGCTTCTGCCAGGCCACCACTGATGTTCACTGAAATCCCAAAGGCTCTTCAGTCAGCCTGTGGTGAATGCTGCCAGGCCTGGGACTCACCCTTCAGAGCAGTGGGCTCTCCTCTGGCTAAGGGCAGGTCTAGAAATGCTGACCAAGAGCCTAGGTCTGGATTCAGGGATGCCACAAGCCTGCTTGTTGCTCTACCCTACTGTGGCCAAACTGGTATCTAAGGTGCAGACAGAGTCCCCTTTTCTTTCCCCCTCGATTTTCTCAAACAGAAGGAGTCTTTCACCATAGCCACCCGCACTGGGAATGTGTTGGGTCATAACTGAAGCTAGCACATCTCAGAGCCCAAAACCCTCAGCATATTACCTGGGTATTGCTGTTGGTTACTCAGGGCCCAGGGGCTCTTTATTTAGCAAGTGATCAACCCTGCCAGGTCTCTGCTGTGACGAGGCAGCACTGAGTCCAGTGTAAAGTCCCTTAGTCACTGCGCTCTACATCTCCCATACACACATGTATTTTTAATAGAGACAAGGTTTTGCCATGTTGGCCAGGCTGGTCTTGAACACCTGACCTCAGGTGATCTGCCTGCCTCGCCCTCCCAAAGTGCTAGGATTACAGGCGTGAGCCACCGCACCCTGCCATAAATGATGTAGGTTTCTATTTAGCCATCTTGCTCTGCCTCATCTGTTAGTATATGTAATTGGGATTAAAACATTTGTTTTTGTTTTAACCATTTTAAAATTTAATATTCTCATCTTACTGCTAGATCAATACCTGGCAAATATAAAAGAGTAAGGCTATTATTCACCAAATCAATTATCTGGTAATAAAATATTGGAGCTCCTATGTGGCTGCTGCCAGGGGATGGGGAAGAGATGGTGCAAGAACTCCCTTAACCACCTGCCTGGTGTCTCAGTTGGTCATGTACCTCCCCAGTCTGGGCTGGCTCTGAGCCCAGTTCAGCACTAGGACTTGCAGATCATGTGGCCTAGACTACCTCTCAAGTTTACTTAGGACCCCAGAACACTTCAGCCTCTGATGGCAAAGCTTGCTGGAAGTCAAGCTCCAACTAACCATGGAGGGAGCATCTGGACTGACCCTAGCCTGTGGGATCTGCTGGAGTGGGCGATTTCTGTTTGGCTAGGGCCAGTCCAAATGTTCCCTCTATACGCGGATGTCAGCTCAATATAGCCTGGTTCTGCTTTCCGCTACAACAGGGCAGTACTGAGTTCAATGCAAAGGCTCACAAGTTCTGTGCTCTCCCTCTACCAAACCCAGAGATCCTCCATGCTGCATGGCTACTGCAGGGCATGGGGGAATGGTGGCATCAGCAATTCAAGACTGTCTTTCCTGTCCTCCTCAATGTCTCTTTTAGCAATATGAAGTTAAAACTAGACACTGTGATTGCTCACCCGATTTTTTATTCTTGTGATGGTGCTTTTGATGTGTAGTTAGCTGCTAAAATTTGGTGTTCCTGCAGAGGGTAAAAATAGTGTAGGCTTGTTTTGTTTTTGTTTTTGTGTTTTGAGATGAGGTGTGGTTCTGTTGCCCAGGTTGGAGTACAGTGAGGATGATCTCGGTTCATTGCAACCTCTGCCTCCCAGGTTCATGTGATTCTTGTGCCTCAGCCTCCCAAGCAGCTGGGATTACAGGTGCCTGCCACCACGCCTGGCTAATTTTTATATTTTTAGTAGAAAGGGTTTCACCATGTTGGCCAGGCTGGTCTCAACTGACCTCAAGTGAACTGCCCGCCTTGGCCTCCCAGAGTGCTAGGATTACAGGCGTGAACCACTGCACCAGACCATCAGTGGTGTAGGTTTCTATTCAACCATCTTGCTCTGCCTCATGTGTTAGTATAGGTAATTGGGATCAAAGCATTTGTTTTTGTTTTTAACCTTTTAAAAATTTAATGTTCTCATCTTAGTGCAAGATCAATACCTGGCAAATATGAAAGACTAAGGTTATTATTCACCAAATCAATTCTCTGGTAATAAAATATTGGAGCAAATATTAACTTTAAGACTTGATATACTATACTTTTTTTTTTTTTTTTTTTTTTTTTTTTTTTTGAGGCGGAGTCTTGCTCTGTCGCCCGGGCTGGAGTGCAGTGGCCGGATCTCAGCTCACTGCAAGCTCCGCCTCCCGGGTTTACGCCATTCTCCTGCCTCAGCCTCCCGAGTAGCTGGGACTACAGGCGTCCGCCAGCTCGCCCGGCTACTTTTTTGTATTTTTTAGTAGAGACAGGGTTTCACCGTGTTAGCTAGGATGGTCTCGATCTCCTGACCTCGTGATCCGCCCGTCTCGGCCTCCCAAAGTGCTGGGATTACAGGCTTGAGCCACCGCGCCCGGCCTGATATACTATACTTAAAAGTTACTAATTCTCACAATATACACTATGGAAAGATGAAGAGATTTTGAAAAAAACAAACAAATTTTTGCTAATATTTACTGATTTTTTAAAACAAACACGAATTAATACTAAATTTTTTAAAGACCTTTTTATAATTTTAAGCAATCTCCTTTTCAAGACTACATATAAAGTTATGTCCATTGTTCTTCCTTTCAGAAATTCTTTTACATTTTCCATTTATCAAATAAGACAGGTTCCTTTTTTATGATTTTAGAGACAAAAGGAAGAAGGTTTTTTAAAAAATTATGTTTTGATTATTCTCTGTGTTAAAAAAAATCATTACTCTAAGATTATTTCCTACCCTACTCTTTTCTGGAGCAAATCACCTACCCGTTTTTTTTTTTTTTTTCATTTGTTTTGTTTTGTTTTTTGTTTTGTGGGATAGTGTTGAGTTTCTCCTTCCTTTCAATTTTCTGTTATTCTAGTTGCTGTCACACAATTTTGTAAGTAGAAGCACTTTTCTTTGGAAACAAATATCTGCTTCTTTGTTTGCTTAGCTTGGGGGTCAGTAAGAAAGACTCCAGTGCTTAGTCAGCAGCCCAATTCCAGGGTTAGATTACAGAGGAGGCAGAACATAACAGGCAACAGTTAACTCTTTATGACCATGTTTAAGAAACGAGCATGAACTGGGAGAGCCTAGCTAAAACACTGTAAGGTGACCCCGTTTTTCTGCAGAAACAAAACAAAAGTGCTTCCAGTTCTGGGATACCATTTGCATGTGAGAAGAAAAAAATACTATGTTTGACAAAGGGAGATAGTATCAGCCTCTTAAACAACCACTATGTTCCTTTGAATTGGATATCACAACAATTTACATAATGTCAGAATACTGTGTAGAGGAAATACTGGAATGGGTAGTCTATTGGTGATGAAAAACAAAACATAATTTTGAATTGTTGCAGAACACTTGGTTATCTTAATAACAAAGAACAATGATTGCAACACACTGGTTTGTTTTGTTAAAATTTTCTGACAATGACCAGATTAAGCTAAACTTGACAATGACCAGATTAAACTTGTTTTGATCAAGTAGACAGTGTGCCTACTTTTCTTTTTAAGAAGTTCTTAGGTTACTTGGAAAAATACAGAAACTTAACATCCAGTACAGTTGAAAACAAGCAAATCCTATCTTTGCTTTGGAGAATGGTAGAAACAAAAAGCTCTACAATGGGTCAAGTTTGCCCTTCATGCCAACTCTCCAATTGTAACCACTTCCAGCCCCAGAGGCCATCCCTAAATGCCATTCTGGAGATGATCCTTTTCTGGATTCTTGTCCTCAGGTTGTTCCCTGGTTATTCTTACTTTGTCTCAATGTTTTCTTTTTCTTTCTCCAAGCTTAATTATTAGCCGTGTGTCTTGCACCTTGACACTGAATTGGATCATTAAATCTTCATGATGCTGGTCAGAAGAAAAAGTCATGAGTGACCTTCTCAGGCCTGAAAATGTGTGTGCAGTAGGTTAAACATATCTTATAGATCGTGGTCAAAATTGCAATCTTATAATGGGCCTTTAAAACTGATGAGGGGCAGAGGAGGTCTAATTTCTTCCTGTTTCTTGTTACGAAAATTACTGAAAACTTGTAACTAAAGCAAGAGAATGGCTCTGTGTTCTTTTTGTGTCTTCCTGGAGCATTGTCTCACAGGCTTACCCAAAGTTTACTTAGTTTTCCAGGGGAATATGTCATTGTTAATTATTTTAATTAGAACTCACTCTGTGATATTGCTTGATACCTTTCAGTGTCTGTCTATTAGAGATGCAAATGATTTCTGTCTGATAGAAAAAAGAAAAACACAGAGGTTATGGTTTTATTACCCTGTAGGACTTCAGCCAACTTAGTTTCTAATCTCTCAATCTTCCAACATCCAATCCTGTCTAACTTCAGTCCTTATAAATATCTAGTTTCTTAAATGCTTCCTTCTGGATCTTTCATCGAGTTAAATGAATTTTGACACATGCCTATTCTGTGCTTATGTGAGAGTCATGTTTTTTTCTTTTGAAAGTTATATACCTTGCTGTCCTGAATGAAGACTTACGCAGGCATATGTTTTCTGGTCACTCTCTACAGAAAGTAACTGGAAAGAAAATAAAGAGCCCTCTAGTCACTTTTTGTACACACAGTTTCAATGTAGTAACTATCTAAATGATATGTAGTCCAATATCATTTAATTTTCAAAATTCTGCATTCTCCTCTTCCAGTGGAGGCCTGTCTCAGGATGGAAATCTGCACTGGGAACAGGGAGTGTGGTTCTGCTCAGCTGTCCTTATGCTCACCAGATGAGTTGTGATTTTGGATCCCACCAGGATCAAAAGGGGTATATGGAGAGAGGTAAGGTATTTGGCGAGGGCTTGCTTGCCTCGATGGATTTGTGCGCTCTACACAGGGCTGACAGTTAATGCTGACAGCATCTCTGCTAGGCCTTTCTCTCATGTAGGTTCCTCGATCTGCACAGATAAAAATTTGTTGAATTTCTTCATCAGTCTCTGGGCAACCAGGTGGTTCCTCTAAGCTTTTTCCTGAAAATGATCTCAGCTCACTCTAGATGACCCTACTGGGCAAGAGCTAAGATGTCAACCTGAGCCACTGGTCCTTGGAAATGCCTAACCTTTGCCCCACAGAACTCTTGGAATGTGGGCTGATCCTACATGAAGAGCCTCTCAGTACCCCCTCAGTAAGTGCTTAGCCGTTTCTTCCACTGTCTAGATTTCCTGGCTGGGAGTCAGACCTCTGTCCAGTACCGCTTTAAGCTTTCTATATGTGAGTCAGACAAGGGTACTCTGTATCTTCAAATTTGGGAGCACAGTTATTTGAATGGTCATGTCTAAAAGCTTGTGGATAGAAGTTTGCATCTGTCATCCAAGATGGAAGGGTCAGTCAGACCTTTCCAGAGTAATCTCTTCATTAATTCAACTCATGTCCACACTCTAAACCCTTTGGATGATTTCATTTAGTAAAGGAGATCAAGGGTTGTGGAACATTTCTCCATTCCATTTCTTTGTAAATCTACATATGGTTGCAAGGATGTAGGGAGACATCACTGTCTTGCTTTGGTACTATTGTAGCAGGACAAGCTGCAGACAAAACCCTTCAGACACCGAGTTAAAGAAGGGCTTTATTCAGCCTGGAGCTTTGGCAAGACTCACGTCTCCAACAACCAAGCTTCCTGAGTGAGCAATTTCTATTCGTTTTAAGGGCTCACAACTCTAAGGGGGTCTGCGTGAGAGGTTCGTGATCGATTAAGCAAGCAGGGGTGTGTGACTGGGAGCTGCATGCACAGGTAATTAGAACAGAACAGAACAGGACAGGGATCTTCACAGTGCTTTTCTTATGCAAATAACTGATTCGTTCAGGGATTGATCTTTAACTACCAGGCCCAGGGTGTGGTGCCAGACTGTCTGCCTGTGGATTTCATTTCTGCCTTTTAGTTTTTACTTCATCTTTCTTTGGAGGCAGAAATTGGGCATAAGACAATATGAGGGGTGCTCTCCTCCCTTATTCCCCCTCTTTGAGAATCTCACTCAATAGTGGGAGTTCTCACTTTCATTCTTGCTACCCATGTCTTCTTGCAAGACAGATCGATAGTGATTCATATAGTACACTTGTGCTGATGCGTTTTGGTGAAGTAAAGTAGTGGTGAAGCTTTTTATCATTTGAAGAAGTACAGATAGCAAACAAGGGAGCAGTAAGCAGGTTCCTATTACTATTATAATTCCCATTATAAGAGTTTTAAATCCTCCTAGCGCTGGGAACCATTTTCCAAACATGGCCCCAGGATCAAATCCATGCCACACTTGCACAGGCACATGTGCCAGTTTTGTCATATCTCTAACTATGTGTTCAACTACTTGCCCTTGATCATCTATGTGTAGACAGCAATTAGTAAGGTTAAATTTCCCACAGACCCCTCCTTCAGCTGCTAGCAAGGAGTCAAGAGCCAATCTATTTTGATAGATAGCATTTCTCATCTGAGTTTCTTGCTGGGCCAGAATAGTCAAGGCTCTGCCAGTTTTATTAGTGATTATTTCTAAGACAGCTTGTAACCATATGATTCGGTTGATCATGTAAATGGGGGTCCGGTATCCCCATGAGCTGTCTTGTGCCCAAGTAGCAGGCCCATAATATTGTATGATTCTCTCAGGGGGCCATTCATCATCTTTCCAATTTTCTATAGCTATACTTCTCTTTTTGTGGGAAGCACAGACAGGGAAACCCTGGAGTTCGCCTGTCTTTACAGGCAGTAGGAAGAAAGATGGTTTAATAGTGCCAATAACACAACTACCTGCCCACTCGTAATTTGGTGTAAGCTCTATGCCCACATATCCAGTATAATCCAGTGGCGGCTATCCAGTCCTGGTGGGACTCTGGGTGGGTCCACATGGTTTGCAACTTTGGGAATTTACTAAATGGATTTTTCTTAGTGTGGTTTGAACTCCACTAGGTGGCTGTTTTTGTAGTATTATCATACAGTTTTTGCCCAAGGCAACTGACTCTTCCCAGAGGAAGGGTGAAGTCCTTCTTCACTCTTACTATACAGTATTGTCTAATGATTGAGGCTTTTAGGACCCAGAAGTTATCAGGGTGATTCTTTTGAGCCAGGAATTCATCAGGAACTGGGTCTGTAGGTACTAATTCTCAGGCTTCCCATGGCCATTGATCTCCCATTACAGTTCCTCCACATGCATAACATGAAGTGACATTGAGGGACTGGGCTATGTGCTCAACTAATTGCAAAAACAAATTTCTTATTTTTCCTGGAATTTCTGGTACGGGCACATTTAGTTTATCATAGAAAGTTTGAAGTACTGGCTCATGAGAGCATTTATAAACTTCTCCTCAAACCACAATATTTACTGGAGGATCCAGTCCAGACCCCTTGATTCCTACGGTTACGTGCTCCCCTTTTTTCCAGTGAGGATCACGGGGATTGGTTATTACTAGTCCTAAGGGGTTACACTGACCACTGGTACAGGAAGGGCCACTTTTCTTTTTCTGAAGGTGGACAGGATCCTTTTTATTTTTTATCCAAGTAGCCTATATGACACAAGACCAGTATCCACATTCATTTCCACACAGTCCTAATTCATGACAAATGTACTTACTTTCTGCCATATAGCCTCCTTCCTAACTAAGAGAACCACATCCTATGACTAACTTATTACTATTAATGACAGCACAGGCGTCAAACTTCAAGGTGACTTGTTTGGGCACCCCTTTTTCTTTTGTTTTGGCTAACACTTTACTCATATCATTTATGAGCCTCTTCCAGTCCTCAGTCCTTAATCCTATTTCAAAAAGTGTGGTCATGGGAGGCTCAGATGGGTCATAACACACATCAGATTGGTCATTTACTGGGTTACATACCTTGCATAGAACAGCATTATATAAACAAGTTTTTTTAGAGTCCTGGTACACTTATAATAATCATAAAACAATAAGACTATAGCACCTTTTTGTCCTACCTCAGTGACTTGATGTATACACTGGGAACAGTCCTCAGTCTGAGGAAGGTCAGTGAAAGTCCTTACTGTGCAAGTCCAAATTTTAAGGAAAATTAGTCCCATGATGAGTTTTCTCATGCTTTGGCCGTGTGTGGACCAGTCAGCTTCCGGGTGTGCAGGGCTTGTTGTCTTCTTCAGAGTCACTTGCAGTGTTTGGTGAAGCTGCTCCCGTCCACATACTGCTCACAGTCTACTGATGTTCAAGGATGGTCTCAGAGGTTGGGCCCACTAGAATAAACTGAGTCCAACACCTCTACACAATTATGTTCAACTGGGCTCCCTGATACTGGGAGCAAGGCGGCAGGGTTTAAAGTGTTGCAAGCTTCAATGGTTATGTGGGGATTTTCACATAGCAAGCTTTGGTACTTGGTTAATCTAGCATTTGTTAACCAGTGATGTCCTTTGTTAGTCATGGGTAAATTACCCCACAGCACGGGGGGCCTTTTATATTCAGGTTTTTCCCAATGGTTAGTTTATCTGCTTCTGGTGCTAACAGGGCCATTGCTGCCAGGGCCCTTAGACACAGGGGCCAGGCTTTGGAAACCCTGTCTAGTTGTTTTGAGAGATAGGCCACTGGCCTTGGCCAGAGCCCCACAGTCTGGGTTAAAACTCCAACTGACATTTTTTCTCTTTCTGACACATAGAGTGTAAAGGGTTTTGTCCAGTCAGAAAACCCCAGGGCTGGGGCTGACCTGAGTTTTTTCTGTTAACTCATGAAAAGCTTGTTGCTGTTGCTAGTAATACATGTAGTTTATCCAATTTACATTTTTATTAACTGTCACCCACGAAAATATTGACTGAAATCCTGCAGTTATTTGATTTCAAGCTTTAAATTGATCTGGTATTCCCCATGGGACTCCAATTGTGTCTAAATGGATGTGAGAGTCGAAAGACCCATCAGGGGCTTCTCTCACTTTATGAGGTCTTATTTTTCCTCCCTCTGGTTGATGAAATGCCAGGGTGAAAGGGATAGCCAATTGGACTAAAGTACAAGTGCCACTCCAGTTATTCGGCAGAGTGCCTAGTAAAGGTCCACCACAATACCACCACACATCTGCTCAGGGATGAACAAGGGCTGACTGACTGATAAGCCCTTGAAATGTTTTAAGCTCACTGCATCCCTTCAGGTCTCCAAGGAATGCTAAGTTTCTTCCCTGTCGTGAGAGACATGAAGTGAACTTAGCGTTGGGAGACAGAGGCTGGATGACCCTTGGGGGCTGACCTGCAGGGTGCCAGACTTTGGGATATAGAAGAGAGAGCTTGGCATGACTTATTACCCCAGGCTGTAGAATCCTGGAAAAGAGCTATCATGCAGCCTATGCCTGGTCAACTGGAGGACCACCTTAGTGGAAAGGGGACAATCTGGGCCTCTGGCCTGCCATGTGCACAAATATAACAATTGCTTTTGTTTAATATGCAGATGGAATATTTGATCCATTCTAACCAGGCATTTGCATCTTGGTACCCTGTCTTAATTGCCAAAGTTTGTTTTAAGTCTTTAACTTCTATGTTCCTCTAGTAAAATGAATGTATGATTTTGGGAAATTACAAAAACTGGTTGGGGTAGTCCATCTTTGCTCTTTAGTGGTCCACAGAATGTTAGACCAACTACAGCATAAAAGCGCTACATTGGGGAGCAAGACTCCTGGTTGACACAGGAGTCTTTATCAAAATTTCCCTGTATTAAATGGTCTTAATTTACTAATGACCAGTCTAAGAAGAGTCAGCAGAGACAGAGGTAGTTTTCTGAAGTAGAGAGCTCTCTTTGACTTGGCAAGTCCCCATGGGGCATAATAATGCAAGCATTAAATGCAATAGTTTGATAAGAAATTGACTTGGTTATGTTAATAACCAGGTGGTCAGCAATAGAGTGAGGAAAGAAGAAAGAATAATAGAATAGATGAAAGAGTTAAATTTTTCTTAGCTTCAGTTTGGTAGGGTTTTCCCCTGTGACTGTGGCCAATGACTCTGGAGGGGGTGGCGCTTTGACTTGGGTGTGATGAGTCCATCCCTTTTCCACTGTATGAACAGCAGTCTTGAGGTTAGCAGCACAAGGTAGGGTCCCTCCTAGGCCGGCTCGAGTTTTTCTTCTTTCCACCCTTTGTTGAGAATGTGATCCTCAGGCTGGTGCTGGTTTACTGGAAATTCTAGGGGTGGTACCTGTGCTAAAAGACTTTTAGTTTTGAGGGAAAGGAAAGTGGAAGATAAACAAAGTATATAATTTATAAGAAACTGAGTTTTTATTTTAAATGTGGGGACATCAACAGTGGACTTTATAGTCTTTGGTGCCTTTTTACTGAGAAATTTCCTTTAGCACCTATTTTTATTAGTTTTTAGACCAAAGAAAGCCAAACACCATTTTATATTTTATAATGCTTCTTGTATGATTTTTATACCAGTTAAGCTAAATTTCACCTTTATATTAGTGTGCTATTAATGCTAAACTTAGTTTTAATAAAAGTTTGTACACATATTTATTCAATTTTTAATGTCTGACCATAAGGTAAGATTTTTATAGACTCTTTTTAACCTTTTATAATCTTTGTTAAAGAGCAAGTTAGTGCTTTAAGAAAAACCTGTTGTGTTTTTACTTTAATGTCCAGTTCACAGAAAAACTGGATGATACCCCTTTATAACTTTAGCTAATATGTTTACACACATTTTTTTATAATTAATTTTATAAAACTTGCTTAAACCTTCAAAACAATTTTTAAACCTTTTAATGTAGTCAAAAATTTACATTCTTATAACTCTTTATAATCTTTTTAGTAAAGGTATATTTTACTTTCTTTATACACCTTACACATAAATTGTTTTTTCTTTTTCAATAGTTTTACTTTCAGGAGGCCTAGTTACTTTTAAATTTTACAACATTTCTTGCATAAATTCTTTTTTTATAACATTTTTCTCTTTAACAACTTTCTTTTTTTAAAAATTATACTTTAAGTTCGAGGGTACATGTGCACAACGTGCAACTTTGTTACATACGTATACATGTGCCATGTTGATATGCTGCACCCATTAACTCGTCATTTACATTAGGTATATCTCCTAATGCTATCCCTCCCTCC
>NW_012120376.1:417974-418544 GCF_000951035.1 Colobus angolensis palliatus | reverse complement strand
AATACCGAATTTATTGAGCGTTTTTAGCATGAAGGGCTGTTGAATTTTGTCAAAGGCCTTTTCTGTGCCCATTGAGATAATCATGTGATTTTTGTCTGTGGTTCTGTTTATATGCTGGATTATGTTTATTGATTTGCGTATGTTGAACCAGCCTTGCATCCCAGGGATGAAGCCCACTTGATTATGGTGGATGAGCTTTTTGATGTGCTGCTGGATTCAGTTTGCCAGTGTTTTATTGAGGATTTTTGCATCGATGTTCATGAGGGATATTAGTCTAAAATTCTCTTCTTTTGTTGTGTCTCTGCCAGGCTTTGGTATCAGGATGATGTTGGCCTCATAAAATAAGTTAGGGAGGATTCTCTCTTTTTCTATTGACTGGAATAGTTTCAGAAGGAATGGTACCAACTCCTCCTTGTACCTCTGGTAGAATTCGGTTGTGAATCCCTCTGGTCCTGGACTTTCTTTGGTTCGTAGGCTTTTAATTATTGCCTCAATTTCAGAGCCTGCTATTGGTCTATTCAGGGATTCAACTTCTTCCTGGTTTAGTCTTGGGAGAGTGTATGTGTCCAG